>NC_056631.2:14209322-14530778 GCF_002870075.4 Lactuca sativa
TTCAATCATAAATAAAAAACCAAATAGCATTGTTTACAAAATGTTTTCAAATCATTTTTCCATAAGAGTGTCCCAACAATCATAACATAAGGATGAGGAGCGGTACGATTACGCCTTTGCCTTTCCATGATCTCCTGAGGTACCTGAAACAATAAATTGAATATTGTAAGCCCGAGGGCTAAGTGAGCTGCCCCCGAAATACCAATACCACACTGACAATACCATAACAGTAATAATCAATCAATCAACATGCATACTGGGCCATCGGCCTGACTGGACCGCAGTACAGGGCCTACAGTCTATCTGGATCAATCCCGAGCCTTCGGCATGACTGGTCCGCCATGTGGGCCTACAGTCTCCCCGGACCGCTCATAGGGTATGTTGGCCTTCAACACAAAGCAGGAACGCCTCAACCCAACCAATCAAGCAATAACCATGTGCGCATAACTATCATATACTTGCATATACAAACACCAAACATGTCTATCTCACTGATCATCAGCCATAGAATTATCTAGTAACTAGAGCACCAACTAGCAGGTCACTAACATACAAATCCCTATGAATCATAAGAGCATAACATATTGTCTACCCTGATTCCGATCTAACAGATCATAACCATATGTAGGATACCATAACAATAACAACTAAAGGGTCGGCCTTGGTGCCATAGACCCTATCGATATAGTGAGGATAACTCACCTCGCAGATGTCGACACGAAAGGTAAACTCCAACTCTCGGATCACTTGACACAGGCTCCACCACCTATTATCATAGTACAACATACTCATAAGTCCTTAACCTTATAAGGTACCCCATAACCCACTAGTCAACCCCTGGTCAAAGTCAAAGTCCTCAGTCAAGGTCAACAGTCCATGTTGACCTTAACTCGCCGAGTTCCCTGAAGTACATTCCAACTCGCCGAGTCATCAGAGTAACTCATTGAGTTCCTTTGATTCTCGATCAAACTTTAAGGTCACCCGTCGAGTTCCCTCCTTGCAACTCGACAGATACACACTCATACATATCCAAGAGAAAACTCATCCGACTCGCCGAGTTAACCTTGCACTCGTCGAGTCTTATGACGATCTTCATCGAACTCGCCGAGTTGTTCATCAACTCGTCGAGTTCACGGCCATCTTCATGTGACTCGCCGAGTTAACATTGCGACTCGCCGAGTCCATTCAGTCCTTTTTCCATACAGACTTGTTTTGAGCCATGCAACAACTCTAACTCATAGATCCAAGCTTCTAGGGCATGCTTATCACGTAAAGTTGCAAACTTTACGTGCATGCATGACCATAAAGGCTCTAAATGTCTATTCTAAGTTCTTAATGGAACTTCATGCTCAAGAGGGACCTTAATCACAACCAAGACTGTGACTTTATGCTTCTAGAATCCAAAGAGGGTCTAAATCTGAAGTTACAACTTCAGATCTAGCCCATAGCTCATCATACCAACTTGAAAATCCATAAAAAGCCCTATAAACTTAACAAAAGGGAAAAAGGGAAGTAAGAATGGCACTTTGATACCTCCAAAGGATGCTAGCTGAGGTAAATCCTGCTTCCCACTCCTTCCTTGCTTCAATTTCCTTTGCACTCTTAGCTTTCTTCCTCGAAGATCCTCTTTTCCAAGCTTCAAACACCACACCAAGGCACACACACACAAATTAGGGTTTTAAGGGGCTCTCAAAGACTGTAAAGAGGCCCAAGGAGGCTAAGGATCCTTTAAATAGAGGTGCAAACCCCGGGATTTAGGGTTTCCACTGCCAGCTCCTACTCGTCGAGTCTAGCATGGACTCGTCGAGTAGGTCACTTAACATGCGACCCCACCTCGCTGCTACTCGACGAGTAGGTCATCCAACTCGTCAAGTAGAGCTTAACCCAAAAAATCTTATTTAAGCAATACCTGAGAATCGGGGTGTTACAGATTATGACATCCCTTTTCATTGTTCAAATTGTGAGAAATGGCAAGGAGTTGTTTAAACGTTCAAGACTTGTAGTTCTGAAAGGGTTTAGACACTCACATATGCTATCTAATGAAGGTGTATGAGCTTGAGAAATATAGAGGAAGACTTATCAAAGCATCACGTATCATAAATCTCAACTTTGGAAAGAAAGTCAATAGTATTGATTTCTAGAAGTCCAGTTGATTTTTGGGTACATGTTACAGCTAGTGGGAGCATACTTGTTATGAAGATAGGAGTATAATTGTTATGCTAGTGGGAGCATGCTTGTTATGCTAAGTGTTGTAGGTTTGCAATACTATTTGTAGGAAACAAAGGTTACAAATTTGCGAGTTGCAAAGTTTGAAAATTGTTTCACTATAGAAAGTTTTAGGGGAGAAGGCACTTATACTTCATTTCAAATATAAGAGTTTTAGATTGAAGTTTTAAAGGAACTTAGTCATGAACAAATATGAATATCGTGTTGAAATGATTCAGTATAGGAAATTATATATATGGAAATATTATAGAAAGAGACTGATCAAGTATCATGTCTTTATGTAAGACATTATGTATCGAATCCCATATGCTTTAGATATATGATTGATTACATATGATATAATATTTACTTGTTCTGATTTTTCAAATACCTATGGAATTGAGAGAGAAAAAAGGACTAGAACAGGATATGACTAAAGTTTTTAAATAATTATCAAGAACAATCTGAGGTTCGCTGAAGATTGGTTGCTTGTGGACAGTTGGAAGTATAGTAATATTTGGAAGGACCTTAATGACATGTTCTGAGTGGAGGTAACTCTTGTTTAGAAGTGATAGTCATATGGGAATATGTAAATGTTTCCGTAGTAGGAGTTGGTTATTATCTACATGTGAGTTTGTAACCTTAATGCAAGGAAGGTGTTCAAGGAGTTACCTTGAATTTGATACTTCATCACCAAGAAATTGTTTTAAGTAACAAAGTTTCAATGGAGCATTTTATGACTTGGTTGGCAAAGTCACGGTGAATTTTGGGCCATGTCATCACAAAAGGATGTGCATGCAAGGTTAGACTAAAACACCTCAATTTTCAAGACAAATTTTTCATTTTTATTTCTCAAAATATTACTCATAAATTCAAGTCATCACATATATTTTAAGTTATTATCAAAACAATATCAGAGTATCCTAAAATCCTCAAATCTCCATAAGCCGACGGATGTGTACAATCATGCCTCCGCCTTCCCGTGATCCTGAGATGTATCTGAAACACATTTTACACAAACATTGTAAGCACAAAGCTTAGTGAGTTCCCCAAAATACCACATACACAAATAATAAGCCTCTCATGGTTATGTCTCGATATGGACCCTCCGGTCATAACTCAACATATATACATACTAATATAACAACATAATTCACAAAGATAGAATGCATAATAACACATAAAGCAGATAAGACCCTCTGGTTAGTAATACAAATAAGACCCTCCGATCAATAATATAACTAAGACCCTCCGGTCAACAACATAAATAAAACCCTCTGGTCAATAACACAATAAGACCCTCCAGTCACTCATGTATTACCACTCAAGTAAGTATAGTGAGAAGATTCACCACAACCGCTACACGCGAAATCCTACACTGCTGATGTCGCTGCGCACTGGTTCCTGAACTGGCCAAAACAACCCAACGCCATAATAAAAAAACTGTGCAATGCTACACCTCATCACTAAGCCTAAGGGTAACCCAACTAACCAGGCCCACTACTAACCCAACTTATTGGGCCTACGATGGCCCAAGACCAGAAAGGTTCACATAGGCCCACTAACAACCCAATTTTCCAAATTAGGCTCAACCCCCATATAGGCCTTGTCCTAAGCCCAATGTTTCTATTAGTCCAACAATACTCCAAATGGCCCAGAGGCCCAACAACAAGTCCAACAAACGGACCAAGGATGTGAAGCCCAAACCCAACAAGCCCAAATCGGAACTACGCGGGGCGTACCTCCCCTGGTACGCTCAGTGTACACGTAAATCCTGATCGCGGCAACTAGACCAATAGGCGAGGCGTACATGGACTTATGTGGGGCGTAATACTCAGACCCCAAAACTCTATTTGCGACTTAACCACTTCAGCCAAAAGCATCCAAACCTCAGGGAAGCTTCATAACACGCTCCTAACTGATAAAGTTGGTGACTTTATCAGTATGCATGTCTTAATGGGACCCAACTTCCAAAAATAACCATTAGGACTCACTTTACTCATCTTAACACATGCATGGGGAGGTCTAAACGACCAAGATCTCACTTTTGTGAATCTAGACCATCAAATACTCATGAAAGGACATGTATTATGCTCTAGAGTTCATCAAACTCATAAAGCTTCAAGCTTGGGACATAAAACCCTAGAAATGGACCCAAAACCAAAACTATCACAACAATGAGCAAGTTTTGAACTTGATACCTCTGGAGGATGCACCAACTAGATTAGAAATCAGATCCACAAGCTAGAAGCACAAGCTTTCCTTCCTTCAAGACTCCTACTTCACCACAAGCTCCATAAGAACACTCAAATGAGCCACAAACCCTTACACATGCTAGAAAAATGGGATTAGGGTTTGAGAGGGCTTGGATATTGGAAATGGTGGCTAGAAATGAGGCCATCATGTTCCTTAAATAGGGACAATCCAATATATTAGGGTTTTCTTTCTGGACCTAGTACGCCCAACGTACTAGGTGGCATTCACGATCATGCAAAGCGCATAAGTACTCCGCGCTTACTCAAGTGTACGCCCAACGTACCCAATTGCCACCTATTTCTCAGTAAGGACTAATCTTGCCAAAACTTCAAACTATCATATCTTCTTCATTATAAGTTCGTTTCCAACGAACCTTATATTCACGGAAAGGTAGCGAGAAGCCCTACGCTTCGAGCTACACATCACAACCTCAAAATTCCACGAACAAAACCCAATATTCATAAAAAAAATCGAGCCAACGCCTTCATTGATACTCTTGGACTCCAAAGCACAACCCGAAATCTTTTATCACACAAGATACCTTATCCATATCCAAAGTTAGCCTAGACTTTCTCCCTTGAAGCCTCAAAACCTTCTCATACTCGGATTATGGCCCACGAGCCTTAAATCACAAAAAGATCCAGAACAGGATGCTACATAGACTCTAACACATTTGGTGTTGACGAAAATTTGGAATTCTTACACTTGTAATAAGGATTTGGAATTGTGAAATGAGCATCATTGGAATTATGTCCAATTGATCTGTTCACAAAGGAAGGACCATAAAGAGACATAGTATGCATGTTTAGAACATGGCATGACAGATGTTTAAATTCAAGTGTTTAGTTGATTAATCGAAACATTATACAATTAATAAAGTCTAATCAATATGGTGATTAAATAAAAGGAGTTTTATTTATATTCAATAGTTTTGAGACCATAGTTAATTAAGTTATTATTGTATTTCACTTCGCATGTTTTTACTTCTGGAATAATTAGATTATTCAAAATATCCACAGTGATGATGACAACTAAAGCGCTTGACTAAGCCTGTGATGATGACAACTAAAGCGCTTGACTAAGCCTGGACTGAATTGATGTGTTCCATTAGTAATCTGTTATCAGTTGTCATAAATAGGAAATCGAGAAACAAAATCTTGGACAGATAGAATGATTGTAATTCATGTCTCATGTCCATACGATATCTTGTAGAACAGAGGAATATTTGATCACTTATCTAAGGACACGTAACTGACTAGGTCAGAGTTTGACAATGGCTTTTGAAAGCTACAACATGCTGGTCAATTTTTGAAGTTATACTTGCAATTATAGTTATTAGACTTATCCAAGTGGGAGACTGTTGGATTAGGTGTCTAAGCCCATAACTATAATTGGTATATACTTGAATTGATAGAAGTACAAGTCCTTTGGGTTGCCTTCACTCTTGCAACTTGACATGATGACTTTTAGAGAGAAGTTGAATTTATTATTTGGAATAATAAATCCATATACATTATTTATTAATATGTTATGAAAATAATATATTAATTGGAAATCATGTTGTTTAATTAATATTTAATAAAAAATTAATTTGGAATTAATTTTGGGATTAAAGGAATTAATTAAAAGTACAAGGGTTGTTTTTCAAATCATTGATAGTTGTGAAACTGGGCTCTTGGACTCCTTGGATAGGAGTGGACGAAAATTGTAGGATGGCCCTATAAGTCTTCGTCTAACGACTTCTATTGAGGAGTCCATGGGTTGCTTAGACCTTAAGCAGGGGATTAGGGTTTCCACCTACAAACTCTAACTTTGGGACTAAGCAAATTGCAATATATAAGGAGGTTTAGGCTTGTGATTTTCGGCTAACCTTGGAAGAACCCTATTAGAGCCGAAAATCTGGTGTGCCTCCTCCTTTCTCCTTCTCATCCTCTTGCAAATAGTGTTTGTAAGCCATTAGAGGTGTCACATTTAAGGAACTTGCTTACAAGAGCTAAAGATCTACAAGGTTTTATTGTTATTACTACATAACAAGTAAGGTACACATTAAACCCTATTTTGTATAGATTTCGAATTATACACTAGCTTCCTAGGGTTTTCTCCTTTGTATTCAAGTTTGTATATTTAACTAGTGAAAACCTAGATCCTTAATTATAGGGTTGCATGAACACATAGGATTTGTAGTTATGCTCAAAACCCATCACTTTTAAGCTTAAACAATCACCAAATGTACTTAGGGTTTGAATCTAGGGTTTAAAATGGATGGAGGCTGAAGATATTAGGGTTTGGTGACAAGATAAGGAGCTTAAATAGGGTCCAAGACCCTAAATTAGGGTTTGCATGAAACTGGAGTACGCCCCACGTACTCCCATTACGCTTAGCGTACTCCCCTTAGGTGTCGCAATCCTTCTCCCTAGTACGCCCCGCGTACTCCATATGTACGCCCCACGTACTAGGGTTAGCCTTAAACCCTACCATCTTCCGAAGGCTATAACTTCATTGTTATAAGTCCGTTTTTAACGATCCTTATATTCACGAAAAGGTAATTAGAAACTCTACACTTCTACTAACTCATACTTGCCTTAAAACTTCCCGAACAAAAATCCAATTTCCATAAAAGCCCGAACTGTCACTTTACCGATATATCAATTGGCTCCAAAACACAAACCGAACTCCCGGATCATCTAAATTACATTACCTACACACAATTGGGTCTAAATCTCCTTTCTCTAAAGGCCCTAAGCCTGATGATAACCCATCTTCGGACCACAACCCCGAATTAGGAAATGATTTGGAACAGGGCGTTACACGTACACTAATTAATTGTTCTCATACTTCTTCCTCTACTTCAATGTATTTTGTTTGAGAATTCGAGGAGAACCCACTCAATGAAGTACCCTGATACATATCATACAATTTACTAAAATTACCTTTTAAAGTTTTCATTCGATTTTTTGTTGATCTTTTGTAATAGACCTGCTAAACTCTTTACTCATTCATGCAATCATATTCGCATAAGCTTGCGAAGTGAATGTACCATTCAACCGATTACCTATTTGATCTTCCTTTACTAGAGCTTCAACGATAACGTTATCCATATGATTTGTCCATGTCAAATTTTCTTTTTTCACTACACTTCCATCAGCTTCCCTTTTAGTCATGGTCGCTCTATACATACAAAGATAGTATAACGAGCCATACATTGTTAAAAAATTGGACAAATATATATAAAAGTAAGAGGGCTCATAATATAAATAACACCATCAAATAAATAAATTGCAAAAAAGCCCTACAAAATTAAACTAAAATAACAGAATGAAGATCAACAATTATAACACGAATAAGAACACAAGTATTGGAAGGAAATCTAAGAAGCCGGCATGACTTACTACGGAAGTGGTGGCTGTTATCTAATAGAAAATTTTATGAACATCTATTTTTATTTTATTTATTTGTATTTGTATTTGTTTTTTTCTTTTGTTTTGTCGAAGGTTTTTTACGGAAACAGTTTCGTACCTATGGTAGGGGCTCTCGACCATCATACCCCTCTTTTACCCTATTTATATGGGACTTAGATAATATTCTTGTTGTTGATGTATATAACTAGGATGTCTGTATACAAGACCATTGGATTTGCAGATTGTACAAGGTGCACTTAATACATACATGTTTTCATGACATATTTCCCTTTCAGAATAACAAATTTGCAAATTGTGCAGTGTGCAGATTGTTTTATTTTCTGTCCCTTAACATCTTAACTGATGTAATATTTCATAATATCATATTCATATAAATCATATCATCATTATATTTTGGCTTTTTTGTCTACAACACTATAGGAAATATATATGGGCCATTGGCCATATTTATTAGGCCGAAGTAAAAGTGTCATGAACTCTAAGCCCCAAAATTAAGCCCACTCTTCTAGCCATCTTCTTCCCGCAACCATAATCTCTTCCGCCAAGACACGCGCATTCACACTAATATGTGATTCTGATAAGAGTATCGACTATCGAACATTCATAAATTACTTCACAAATTTTCATGGCTTCTACGTTTAATTTTCATACTCTATGCACCCCAGTATACTATTCATCAAGATCATACAGTTACAAATCTAAAACCCTAGCTTTCAGCTCTCAGTTACCATGCCAATCGCTTTTGAAGTCGAAGAAGCGGTCTATGATTCCAGTTGTTCAAAATAGAAAGCTCAGGTCTCGAATCTACGCAGCACAATCAAATTTTTTCAAAGGTATTTCGTAAATTCAGTTTCGAACCCTGGTCTGGTAGAACGTAATTTGTTTGTTTTCTGAATGTACATATGAAATTATGAAATCGTTTGGTATTTTTCATTTCGATTGGTGGTATGTATGGACGATTTGTAATAGGGATTGAGATTTCCACTCTTCCATATCTTATCAGTTAGAAAGAATTTTGCCTAAAATATATTGCCCTCTCTTCTACTGCTGGCTTTTTGGATGTCGTTTGAAAGATGCATCATTTTCGAAAGTTTGAAACCAAATTTCTTGCAGTGTTATGAATTGATGAATTTACCGAAACCTTAAAATTGAAAGGTATATTAGGCATTTTTAGTGATAGCCAAACAATCTCCATCAACTTGGCGCCAATAAAACTGGATTTCTTGGACATTTGAGTGATACATACCCAAACATTTTCCATCATTGAAGTCACAGTGAAACGATTAGATTAACTAAGTAACTATGAGTTTTTGCACATATTCATAGCACTGGAGTTTAAATTGTAATTTTCAGTTGATCACACTATGGATATTTGGGGAATTGGACTTGAATGTAAAACTAAGGGACTGAAAAATGAGTGCTTTTTGCTCCATTATTGCACTTTATAACGAAATAAATTTTATCGGGGGCCTAAGTTACAGATTATGTCCTCTGAGCAATTTCCAAATTAGGTACGGATATGTTAGTTGCTAATGCATCATGTTTGTAAACCCAGTTTATACCATAATTTTGAACTTTGCAGAATTATGTCTTATAGTAGGATTTGTTATAGTTAGAACACTCATGCTCGTTTTGATTTATTGGATACTATATGTCAATATATTTTGATGCATTAGAGGAATTCAGGAAACTAATTTACTCATTACCGAAAAAAATTGAATTATGGAAGTGAAATAAGATGTTAAGAATTC
Organism: Lactuca sativa; assembly: GCF_002870075.4. Taxonomy (NCBI): domain Eukaryota; kingdom Viridiplantae; phylum Streptophyta; class Magnoliopsida; order Asterales; family Asteraceae; genus Lactuca; species Lactuca sativa. Next base: position 14,218,954 of record NC_056631.2, read on the forward strand.
ATTGTACATATTTTTATTAGCAAAGACGTTATTTGCACGTTGTGTAATAGACGTCTTTTTTCATGCAGACTTTATATTGAAATATACATATTTTTTTTAATTAGTCAATAAAAGTTATTAAATATGATTTTGTGCTAACTTTTATGTTGATATGTTGGTGATTAAGTGCTTCAAAAAGCATATAAGGTAGGAAAAGATGGAATTGAAGCAGGAACAAATTTAGTGCCTGTAAGTTGTCTTCTTTCTACTTTGTATATCTTTTAATATCGAAATAAACAGAAGTCATGTACTTATTTAATTTCCATATTTTGCATTAAATTATACAACATACTATCATTTTTGTAGGATTCTATACCAAGACCAATTGCTAGGATATCTGTGGGTGTAATTGGAGCAGCTGTTGTACTCTTTCTACTCAAGTCATTCTTGTCTACAGCTTTCTTTTTTCTGGTATATTTCCACCCATAATTAAATACCATATGCTTAATTTTCTTAATTACTAGATTTAAATTATCATTATGTTAATCTTGTTGTGACTTGTGATGTTTATATATGAAACAGACGACAATGGGATTGATTTACTTTGTGTTTATCGCCTTGAACAAAGATGAGGGCCCCACAGGTGGCGGAAGCACCACCACCACTTCAACAGAAGAAAGCCTTGAAGAAGCAAGGAGAATCATGGAGAAGTACAAATAAATACATCAATATTCATTAGTAAATTTTGTAAATCCATGAACCCATTTATATTTTGGATTTATACAAATCTTTTCAAGTTGTCACAAAAATGATCGGTTCTACTTTCTTTGGTCAACATATGGTAATCTTTCGACTCAAAATTAAGTTTTTCTTTTTTTGAAATTGAAAGGTTGAATGCACATTCATGTTATGATAGAGTGAATTGGTTTAGTAGAGGACAAAATTGAAATAGTAGTTATGGTTGGTAAGTTTATTATAAAGTTGTTATGTTTTTCAATCTAAAAAAATAATTAAAATAAATTTGATATATTATGTAACTAAAATGTTTGAATATTGTTAAAGGTCGCAAAACAATTGGGAAATGTGTTTTTTCTTTAAGTTTATGTTAGAAAAGGTTGGGTCAGGGTGACACATTGATAGGTTGCTGTGGACACTCGAGGTTCAATCCAAAGCTGTCGATATTTGCACTTCTTTGCGGATATATGTTTTGTTTTCATGAGTACAATTGCACCCAAAATATTGTTTTGTTAAAGTTCTTGTTTATACATCCCCATACAAATCCAATTTATCTTTAGTTAACACAGTTATCAAAGCATAAATTGATACTCCATGATTTATAAATGCCTCAAAATTATTATTATTATTATTATTATTATTATTATTATTATTAGTGTATGCATTACTATGCTATTCCAACGTATACAACAAGCCACAAGGACCCAAAATTAATGCCAATTTATCAGAAGTTACGTATACATCATTTTTTCAAACAATATATACTTAGCTTCTTTGTTGGCCTTGTAAAATTAGAGTAATGTGTGACGATTAGAAACACTAGTAAAGAAGTTGCAAGTACAAAGTACTAAAAAAAGTCATGTTAGTGATATAAAAATGAATATTGTATTTTTATTTAGATTAACTGTCTTTCTAATCGGATAAATGAAAATTTGATAAATAATGGCTTGTCTAACTAGCGACTCTTAATTATAGCCGAAAATTTCAAGTCTTTATGATGTATCTCAACTGGTTATTGTATGATAGAGAGATGACACTTAATTATAGCCGAAAATTTCACGTCAGTGATGATGTTCACCATCCTCACGCCGGTGAAGATGCACCAACCAAAAGAGAACATCCACATGGTTAGTAATGGCTCTCGTCACATTCCTTCACGCCAAGCTCCACCACACCATTGTTATAGGGGAGGGGGAAAGGGGGAGGTGCTCACGTGTCCACATCAACGCCACATAAACACCACGTCAAGGGCATGGTGTGTACACTGTATATCATAAGAGAGTTTTGTTTTGTTTGGATGTGTGCAATTCCATATTGTTTATCCATACATACACAGTCGACCAAATAACGATAAAATATTCATAGTCAAGTATTTTAATGCTATTTTTTTTTTTGATATAGTATATAGAGTTTATTTCTCAACTATAAACTTGTCAATCTGTTTTGTTTAGAGTAAAAAATCCTACTTAAATCAATGTGTCGAATAAGTTAAGTTTTATATGCAATGATTATTACTTAATATAAAGTTAAGTTAAGAAATTACAATGATAAAAATTCTAAAAATAGCTGTATATGGCAGGTAAGATTTTGACCTGCAAGATTTTTTTTTCCTTACATAAAATTGAGAAATTAATATACTAGACCAAAAAAGAACAAAAAAAACAAAACTTTGGACTAAAACATTTAGAAGGGGCCGCGCGAACGCAAGCCCCCGCTACCACAAATTACGACGTAGGATCGACCAACATGGGCCGACCTTAGGTTGGCACCCTTCCTTTTTGTTGTGCAATGGAAGTCACCCACCTAGGCCATGGGCCTTCCTGATCACCCATTAAGACCCCGTCCAGGTATGTAAGATTTTAAAGCCCCCACCCCTTTCTTTTTATATTCCTCTATTCCTTTTCTCTTTTCTCTCGCCCATCAATGTGGGACAACAATCGGTAGTTGGGAACAGACAAATAGCTAATAATAATAATATTAATAAGAGTTTTCACTTTTCTTTCAAAGTAATAATAGTTCTATTGAAGTAACAAAGGATTACAAAAGAACAATCGGTAAACACACTTAAATTGCTGTTCACTTCCTCTCTTGAATTTCATCTATCAAGAGAATTTTACGTAAACAACTACAGAAATTTACAAGGGAGGAGAGGGAAAATAGAATTAGATGTACACTTCTCAAATATTTCGTTCCAAATAAAAAACGAAAGAGAATGTTCAGAAAAATGAAAACTGAGATTTCTCAAAAATGAGAGAGATTAATATACTCGTTTTTCTAACATTCTCTGCCTCGTCGACAAACAAGCGCACCCGATCCCGAAGTAAGAGACGCCACAACAGACGATGGTTTAGCACTTAAGCTCGAGGCACGTGCGTAACTGGCTCCCGCTCCTTTCCCTGATGGGACAAAAAATGCTCCATTCAACATTAGGTCACCTTCCGATCTCCAATTCCAATGCCTCCACCTTCCAGCTGTCATCACTCTATGAGTCACCTGTTTAGTTAGACAACACTCATGAGCAAAACGATCGAATCTAATTTGTTGAAAAAAATGGCCTCAAAGATCCTCGACAACTCATGAAAAACGATAAAAGTAAAATTTACCTCTTTAGCATTAGGATTAACAGGGGCAAGGTATCGGTTGCCTTGGCTGTTAATTGTGGGATCTGCACTTCCACCAATAGCATACATTACCCAATGTGTGTAGTCATTGTTTACGACATGGAAATACCCGTGCCTACAACGTGGCATTCTTTGAACAAGACCTTCACCGAAATGATTATATGCGATGGTGACTTGCATAATTTTGTCCCTGTCGTAGGTGTCACTGTGGCCTAGTAACATAACCTCGTTGTGGTGGGTGAAGTAATTGTTAGAAACTGTAATCGCGGTTGAACCCATAATGGCGTCAACTAAACCATCGGCGCAGTTAGAGAGAGAATTATGGTCGATCCAGATATGGCTGGAGCCGAAGATGGATATTCCGTCACCGTCAGCCATTGTTCGCCAGCCGTAGTGTGAGGGGGAGCTTCGGACCATGGCGTTTCCGGTTGGTTTACAGTCGTGGATATGGAGTCCGTGGATGATGACGTTTGTGATGTATTGGATTGTGATGCAACCGCCGTTTGCGATGTGGACGTTGACTCCACGAGCGTCGATTGTTTTGAAACTGTTCATGATTAGTTCTTGTTTTAGTGTGATCACCATGTCGCGTTTGAAGATGATCCAGAGAGGTTGGTCTTGGATGACGGCGTGCCGGAGAGTTCCCGGTCGGGGGTGTACGGGGTCGTCGTCATTAGGATCGGTGACGACGTAATACCGTCCGTCACGACCGCCGATTGCGTTACGTCCGAACCCAATAGCGCAATCTGCCAACCTCTTGCGGTGGCGCTGCCAGTTCCTGTCACACCGCCAGCAATCGTCGATTGGGTTCCCGGTGCCACATGACAAAAATCCTAATTTCCTCCTTTCAGTACTATTGCGAATGCTCCTGCAATTTTTCAAATCTTCATCAATTACAAGTCCAATTATTTGTATTATTTTTAATATATCCACAATAATATTATGGTTTTATCTAAACTAATAATACAATTGAGCTGGTTTTATCTTATCGAATGAGTATAAAATTCTATACAATAGGTTTAGTGTTCAAATTCTAACATTCTTATATGTCAATAAGATTGATGAGATAATAAGTTTTGCCAAAAATAAATAAATAAATAAATAAATTCAAACTATTTTTGGCACCAAACATTTACAGTTGTTTAAAAACCTAATGGCTGTCCAACCTATTGCATTTTTGTGTACATCTGAAAGTTAACTCTCATACGTAGTATTTTAAATGAATAATAATAATTTTTAAAATTTAAACTAAATTAATCACAATCATTGAAAATTATATGTACCGTATAAGTTGAATATATGCTAATTTTATCAAAGGTAAGACATGATAACTTTGGTTTATTTCATGCGATTTTTTTTCGAGATATATATGTAGGTATTGTTTTTTTTTAGTATCACGCTTTTTAGATTACTATATTTTGAGGTACCATGCTATTTATATCGATCATTACATTTATTGTATATTTTATTTATACAATAGTTGAGTTTTATGGAATTTTTTTTAATATTTATACTATGATGTACACATAAAAGTAAAAGTTAAATAACAAATGATTAAAAACATGATATATATATATATATATATATATATATATATATATATATATATATATATATATATATATATATATATATATATATATATATATATATATATATATATATATATATATATATATATATATATATATATATATATATATATGATGAGGCATTCTATTGAAATTTGTTAAACTTTAATTAATGAGTTATAAAGACAATACGTAAAGTTGTATAAAAACGGAATGATGATAGCGAATCCATAATGCATTAGATTTAAAGAGTTCAATGGTTTAATTTGAGAATGACTTACAGAACCATTGACTGGTTTTGTTCTTCTTAGAAATTATTCAAATCTACTAATAAAGAATATTAATGGACCAAATGAATAAAATAAAGAGAAATATGAATACGGATTATACGGAAAGTGAAGCAACATGATTTTTCCGGTGGCAATAAATGTGTAGGGATGGGAATAATAAATAATTGACACATGTATCGTCGGTGGGGGAAAAAAGCTTCATAGCATTTAAATCTTTAAATACGGATATGGTTGTGTCGGTATATGAAAATTAAAGATATCTCACAACATGACTTGGTTTGGTTGCATGTGAAAACCAGATCTAGTAAAACTCCGAATCGGACTTGTTCCTGATCATATGCCCAGAACTGGACCCAAAATGATCCAATTTTGTGGGACCCGGTCAAGCTTGGCGAGCCTATGGCATTTTGCAATCAGTTTGAATGTATAATTGTACCATGCATGCATATGCATTATGCAAGATCTATAAATAATCTCTTTAGCTGATTGATTCCAAGACACCATGCATGTGAAAAAAGTATATCCATTTATTCTTATTCATCAGAATAGTTAAATAATTAAATACTATATTTGGTGAGTTCATATACACACAATATTGTACATAGGTACTTTCTTCAGTTGAAAATTGACATTTAGTACCATTATCGATATTATTTATGATTTTACATAGATTAGTTTCGTAGATGAAAAATTATAAATGGTGATATGATTATGAAAAAGAAGTGTTCCTAATCACGTGACAAAAGCAAACGTAGAATAAGTTAGTCTTAATCTTAATAATAAATAATAAAGTTATTATACTAAGAGGTATGAATGAAGATGATAGGTGAAGGCATGCTAATGTGATTTAGTATAATATATTAAAAAGAAGATGATTAGAAAAAAAACAGAAGAGATGCTGTATATTAAATGCTTAATTGGAAGCAAGGTCATGTGGGCACGCTGGCACATAAAGATGCTAGTAAAATGGTAAAAAGATGCAACATCATAAGAACATGGGGAGATCTTGAAGTGACAAATTCATTTATTGTCTTTTCTTGTTATAGAGATAAGATTAAATACTAAAACAGATAAAAGTAATAGGGACAAGTATTTTAGTTTGTTCCGAAAGTTAAAGAATACATTTAATATTTTTATTGTGACATGTAGCTTTATTCATGGGGAGATCTTAAAGTAACAAATTCATTTATTTGTGTGATATATGCCATAATGACTACAACAACTTCTTTTGTAAAAAAAAAAAAAAAATGAAAACAGACCTTTCACCTATAAAAACTGTGTTTTAATAGTTAATTTTTAGATGTAAGGACCACCCAATGACCCAAATGACATATATATAAATCATAATGTACCACACATTTTAGGTGACAAAATGCTCTCACATGGGTTGGATGGGATTTAAGTGAATATTGAATGTTATCACATTCTCATCTTTACAAAATTATTTATATCTGATCATGAAAAAAATATATATATATATATTGGAAATGTTACAGATTGTAATTTACAAAGTGTTTAAAAGGGTGATGAGGACAAGAAGAGACCATCAAACAAGATCATGGTATTGTTTTGTTGATATTCAGAGACCATGTGATACTTTATTTAAATATTCTTTTTATTATACCCCATATATATTAAAATAATATGGCAAACAGTTGAAGCACATGAATCTGTGTAGCTAATAAGTGAGAAAATAAAAAGAAAGAGAAGAGAATAGACTCACATGTCAACCATAGAAGCGACCCTTTCCGGATTCTCTTCAACAGCCTTATCATTCTTTTCAATAGCAATATTTTCATTTCTCCTGGATATTTATTTACAGTTCCAGATCAGTTCTCGATTCATGATCCAATCTATACAATATGTTTAAAGCTACAGAAGACGAATTCTATAGCATATCGATAACATCAACTAGAAATCTAAAAGACAAAAGCAACTCCGTAATCGGAATTTTGGCTGAAATAAAGTACACATTTGTACGATAGCTCACATCGATCACAAGATCTCATATTATCCGGTTGTATATCACATCTAACCCATCGTATAACATTCAAAGCAGTTAATGCTAGAGAAAGCAGGTGGATCTAACAAATAAATAAATATCCACACCGGAGATAACCAAAATGGACATTGTGTTATCAAATAGAAACAGTCCCGATCAACGCAATTATTAGCACATTAACTCAGCCATTAACTCTACAGAAATATTAAAGTCGTCGCAACTAACCTATCGGCCATTGTTGAGTTGTCTATTAAGCTCTGCAACTCAGTTTCCTCCTCCATACTGAAAACACAAAAATACCTCAGCGAATCAAATTCATATTTCCTAGAATTAACAACGATGCATCATTGTAACACTTAACATGATCCAGACGTACGCTGTGTGACATCAAATATTACTCGTAAAAACTTAAATCAGTTTTGTAAATATACATAGTGAAAAGGATATTGCTAATTGAATTACTTCCGACATTGTTTCAAGTTACCTCGAAACGCCATTGACGGAAAGGAAAAGCATATAAACCAGAAATAAACAGAGCGCCGAAAATCTGAGAGAGACCGACATTGTGACTTCACTTCTCGCACAATGTTGTGTGCGAGTACAGAGAAAGAAGAATGGAATGGAGGATCAACTGAACAGAGAACAGGGCTCAATGACGGAGTCCTTTAAATAGAAAGATGATAAAAGGGACAACTCCATCACGAAGCCATAAACGCCTCCTGATATAAGATTTAACCAGGGTTAGGTTAATTCTTCTAACCTGGTTAGGTTAGCCCACTCTCCCTTTGTATGGATGGAGTAGGGACGATATGTGAATACACAATTGTGGTTTATAAATAAATAAATAAATAAATAAATAAATAACTAGTATAAAAATAGAAACTAAATAATTTTATTATCTTATAAAAATGTATCCAATTCCTAAATTTGCATCCACCTTTTATAGATGTCAAGTGAAATTTTAGCTTTTTAACACAATATCCCCCAACCAAACTTCCTCTCCCATAAAGACAATAAGGAACCATCACCAATTTTCTTCATGTAAAACGAATACAGATTAACACCTTTATGTCACAATATATTTGAAACTTTGATAAGGCCATCTTTAAGAGTGTAGAGTTTGAACTCTTAAGATTAAAAACTCAATTTCAACATTCCACTAGTTATATCCTTTTATCCATTAAATTTTATATTGTATTAAACTTTTAAGAGTTTAATAGCTTCTCACATTAGTATTTTATAATATTTTTTACAAATAATATTAATAGGCAAATCTAAAATATTACATTAACTAGAAATTAAAAGTTACAAATTATTAATTAACGATTGCCCCATATGCCTTAGGTTTAAAATATTTTTAAGATTTAAATATTTTTTATTATTTAGAATATTATAATATAAATTCATTTCATAAATTGAATTATTATATATAAAATAAAATAAATTATAAATAAAAAATAATTACATATACCTTTATGCATATGTGGACCCTCTAATTGTTTAAATACATTAGAAAATTAGGTAAAAAAAATATAAAAAAGTAATAAATTTCAATACCACCGTCTAATGACGATTATACTCTAATCCATTAAACTTGATCCACAATGATAGGTTTCATGCATTGCATTCCACATCATTAACTTTTTGTTCATTGAACTCACCACTAAATCCCCATTGGGATGGCCTAATGTTCAACCAAGTTGTATTAAACTTATACCATGGCACGACATGTCATAAAACCATGATCACCATAGACAACTTTGACTACTCAAACCAATGATGCGTCAGGATAAGTCCTAAAATGCCACACCTACTTAAAAAGAACTCGATTAAAAGTGGAAAAACTACCAATCTCAAGACTGTCATGTTGCTCCAGTCATTATTTTCTTCCAAATCACCACCAAGGAAGAACTTACTCTGCAAGGACTTATGATGATTAATAGTTGATTTCAGAGCTTCAAATAACAACATAAGTAAGTTGGAAGCGAACTCAAAACCATAAGTAAGTTAGAAAGGAACCTCAAACCAGCTTGATAAACATAAAACAAACACCAACTAATAAAGTGTAATATTTTCAGTTAGAGAGCTTTAAGGTAACATTATTCGTCACCTATTTACAAATTTCAATCCTACACATATTAGATGTAATATCTAAAATTTTACAAACTTTAAAATGCTATGGTTTTAACAAAATCATTATGGGTATTAACCTACATTTAGCAAAAATCGGTACTACAAAAACATTTGTGATTAAAACATCGGATGTTACCATTAAGCATCATATAACCATAACAAGCAAATATGAATTACATCAATAACGTTAATGAATAAGGAACTTGACAAGCTCCATTCTATTCTTTATCTCTTAACTTCTTACTTCCATCTATCATAGTTTCTCCTTAAGTAAGACATTAAAAAGAGATACGTAAGACAAAAATGTCTTATAAGATACGTGAGTTTTAGACCATAAAGCATTTTCAATCGTTTTCAAGAAAAAAAAACTCCTTTCATACATACCATAAAAAAGTTTTAATCATTTGCGTGAAAAAACTTTTCATACATAAAATAACATATCATATCATATCATAAGTATCATTTCTTATCTTATCATTTTGTTAGCTTCTTTTCCATTTCACAGACCAATGTGGAAAGAATAAATCAATCCACCAAGGCATCATGCTTTCAACGGCCAAGGTGAAAAGAACAAAATCAATTCACCAAGGAATCATTCCCTTGGATTTCTATAAAAGTCCAGTGTCGAGGTGAGAAGAACAAATCGATCCACCAAGGTAGCATGTTGATCGGGTCATCTACTTCGCGAAAGGAAGGTACCAGCCCAACTTATGAGGTATCATGGACCAAGAAGTTCTATTATTTCTTTACTTTCTTCCCTTTTTACTTTCTTTCAACTTTCACTTTCCACATTTTCAATACTCATATCATCATTTATAATAGCATAGGTTACTAGAAATATATATTTTGAAAAGACACATTTCACATATCGAACACTCATTTTTTTTCAAAACATTCTTTTCTTTAAAAAACATTCTTGCATTATCGAACATTCATTTTTTTTTCAAAACATTCTTTTCTTTAAAAAAAACATTCTTGCATTCAAGGCATTCTTTCAAAACATCATTTCCAAAAGCATTTAACACTTTCATTTCAAAATATTTAATATATTAACTATTAGTATTTCATTATCATAGAAATCACTTTTCCGTGTATCTCCAAAGTGGGAAAGTCCACACTTACTCACCTCAATCACAAGAAGGCTATGTAGTCCTCTTCTAATTCCTTTCCTTAAGGAAACACTCTCAAGCACCACCTATATAACAAGTAGGTGAAAGTAAGCAAAATGACCAAAATACCCCTCAACGGTTCCATTACTAAATTTTATTTCTCCAAACTATTCCTTATGTACACATATGAATGTAGGCAAAAACCATGCGAAAATACGAGTCTCTATGTAAAAGTTATGAGGAAAACAACATTTCCTAAATAGGAGGTTCGATACGGGATGTATGGAATTGCACATGGGGTCATGTGGAATGGCCTATGCTCAAAAAATGCAATTTTTCTCATATTAACACTTTACTTTGCATAGTTCTTGAAGAGCCTTTTCCAATTCACTTTATACCACTTACACAGGTTCTCCCACATGATTGATAGGTGTTTTATCATCCAAAACACTTCACTTAATCCATTAAGTGCTCAGTGAAACCCTTAAGAACATAATAATCTTCAAGTTGTAAACGAAAGCTTAACTAGTCTATTGTTCAATTGCACATTACAAAACTCACATAGTTTGTTCCTAACTGATTGACACACATATCAAAGTTGTCAAGTATATAAAACCACCATTAATCTCAAAGAAAGTACATAAACTTACTATGGAATCCCCAATTCCATTATATGTTTCCCAAATTGCCCTTTACACCAAAACAATCACTAGAGCTATAACTTCACTAGAATCCCTTCATGTTTAAGTTCCAATGTCATCTCTAGAGTGTCAATTCATGTTCATGAATGTCATTCACTTCTAATAAGTCAGTCATCATGTAATTATCCATATATTTCCTAAAATGCCCTTATGGTCAGTTATTCCATAAATTCAACCAAATATCATTCAAGTCTTCATGTTTTTGCATTCAAATCATATTTTTAGTATCAAATAATGTTTATAAGTATCATATGCTCACAAACAAAAGATTTCATAGTTCTCATCACAATCCACTCAATTCCATTCCAATTATAGCATATACATGATTCTACCATCATGGATGAATTTGAGAATTCTAATTGGATTGGTTGTTATCAAATATCATCTAGGTAATATAAGCCAATCTCATTTCATCATCAATTGCAGTATCCCCAATTTGCAATGTCGAGGGTCAAATCATGGTCTTACATACAAGTTTCATGAGTTACCCCCGTGGTCTTTCCTTGCAATGTCGAGGACCAAATCCCGGTCTTACATACAAGTTTCATGGACTACCCCCAAGGTCTTTCCTTGCAATGCTGAGGGCCAAATCCCTGTCTTACATACAAGTGTCAAGGGCCAGATCATGGTCTTTCATGTAAGTATCACAGAGACAACTAGCATTCTACATAACAAAGTAATGGGTCAGCATTGGTGTCTTTGACCCATGGATACGGTGAGAAAACTCACCTCTCATAAATCAAATTACCCACCATGCCCTTAGGTCAAACTTGGTCAAAATTCTGGTCAAAGACAAAATTCAACCAAGTTAACTGGGTCATGCAGGGGTACTACACCTTGACCAGAAGTCGAGGAGTTTACCACATACATGCAACGTACCCTTTGGTACGCCTAGCATACGCGGTTGTCATCCTCCCAATTCATTAAGAGCTTAATCCTTTAAGCTCTTTTGTCTAAAATCTAGATCTAACCCTCAAATGATACCCTTAACCATAAAGTTTCCAACTTCATGTTCTTGCATGGCTATTAAGTCTTCATGTAACATCCCAAAATTCAAGCCCAAAAATTTCATTTTTTGATTAATTAATTCATAAAACATTCATTGGAAAGTATTGTATAAACATGACATCTCAAAACCAAGTATCATATTCGAAACCCACAACCATGAACAAATGTCATATCAGAGTACAATCCCAGAAAACCCCATGCGGAAAAATCATATGTGTGTGTGATGTCATGCTACGCCGCCGGCTCCTTCCTTTTAGACGAAGAGGTACCTGAAACAAAAAACTGAAACCGTAAGCACAAAGCTTAGTGAGTTCCCCCATCATACCACATACCATACAATACCATCGGTATCTTTCAACCGGCAATCGTCATCGGTATCTTTCAACCGGCAATCGTCATCGGTATCTTTCAACCGGTAATTGGGGACTATTCCACCCCTTACCACTAGCATACAACAGCAGATATAAGCACACATTCAGACATATCCGGGTACTGACCTACCCCTTGGTCCTACGGACCACTGTCAGGGAAACTATCCCTATCATGCAACATATCATACAGATATAACACATAACCAAACACATACCAAACCAAGATAAATTATCACAAAGACAATTATCTTCTAAATACTCCTCAATGGTGGGACGGCGTTGTGGCCTTAGACCCACCCCTACTGGAAGGCAACTCACCTCGTATCTGTTGAACTGTGTGGGAATCCTCTGACTACTGTCGCGGCTGCTCCGGAAGTCCTCCGGCTAAAATTCCCACAAAACACTTAGTCAGAAACTGACATCTACCCTTAGGGTAAAATGACCATTTTACCCCTTGACCAAGTCAAAGTGAACGTCAAAGTCAACTTCCAGTTGAACTGACTCGCCGAGTTGACTCGCAACTTGCCGAGTCCCTATCCTTCCATCAGACCTCATACCCGTCTCTAATCGTCGAGTTAGGCGATGACTCGGCGAGTTTTCCTTCTAAATGAACACCGACTGAATCCACATCTGACTCGCCGAGTTGTATGAACAACTCGTCGAGTTCATCATCAACTGATACTCATGTCCTGACCTGACTCGCCGAGTTGTATGAACAACTCGTCGAGTTACTCTTCATCCTATGAACACGTTCTGTCCTCGACTCGCCGAGTTGATGAACAATTCGCCGAGTTCCATGAATATTGTCTTGGACTCGCCGAGTCCGTTCATGCACTCGCCGAGTACCATGAATTCCCAGAACACTTTGCTTAGCCAGAACGTTGGGTCACTCCTCGGGACTCCTAAAAAAACTTCCACACTCAACTGGTCCTTACGACCCTCACTGATATGGGACCAAAACCCTTGGACTCGCCGAGTCTATCACATTCCTTACTAAGAACTTCGATTTCTGATGTACAACACTTAACCAAATGATAGATCCAGGCCCCTAAACTCGATCTAGCACGTAAAGTTACAAACTTTACGTGCATGCATGGGACATTAGAGCTTAAAAGGCTCTAGAATGGTTCTTTTGTTGCATGGGGCCTTCCTTGGTGCAAAAAGCAACCTAGATCTGACTTGTGGATCATAAAATGACATGATACATAAACCCAAACCCCCAACCATGTTTGCAAACATGGTTGGCCACCAAAAATGGCTTATAAAAGCCCTAAATCACTCCAAAGAGGGATCTAACAAAAGAATGAGCAAGGTTCAGACTTTATACCTTCCAAAGACTGCAAATGATAAACCAAACTCGAATCCTTCAGTCCCCTCTTGTGATGGGTTTTAGCCATAAGAACTTTCCTATGTGCGCATGCAAAACCCTAATGCTCGGATCTAGGCTTTCTAATAAACATGCTTTGAATCCAAGACTTCTAATAACTAATTAGGCTAAATAACAACATTGAAATAGATCTAGAACCATACCTTTGAGTTCCTTGTTGATCTTGAGGTCTTGGAGCTTCTAGAGTCACAAATGTCACTCCTCTAATGGCTTACAAACACCAATAGCAAGGAGGATGATTTAGGAGAGAGGAGAGGGGAGGAATTCGACCAGAGGTTCCTTGCTTTAGGAGATGTGTCGAATTCCATCAGCCATAGGGTCTATTTATACTTGTAGACTCCTTAAGGATTACAGATAAGTCCCTATCAGATAATCTTCTCTTAAGGCTATCCAAATCCATTCCTAGATAACCCTTTGGACGATTTGAGCTATCCTAAAACCTCTAGAATCCGTCCATAGCATATCCAAATGGATTTACAGTCTAAAGCTTAACTATCAAACAATTGACAGTTTATACCCCTTTATTTAATTAATCTCTTTAAATCACCAAATTAATTCTAATTAATTCTATGACTTATATTAATCAAATAACAATATATTATTCATTATATTATTCCCATAATATATTAATAATATTTACTCTCTCTTATTAAATCATCCTATCAAGTTGCTATGGTGAAGGCAACCTAAAAGGACCATGCACAACCGGATATAGTTACAGCCTTAGACACTATTCCAACAGTCTCCCACTTGGATAAGTCTAGTAACTATACAAGTACAATTCGGTTTGCAATCGTAGCTCTCAAAGACGCTGTCAACTCTGATCTAATCAATCTTGTCCTTTAGATAAGGGAACGTACAGTCCTCTGTTAGATATCATGCTGACAATCCTATGGAATGGTTAGTCAAGCATTTAGGTTTCTCGATCTCTGATTTATTCGACATAGAACTTAATCGAACACATCAATTCAGTTCTGACCGGGCCCGGCACATAAGTCAAATCAAATCATCGAGCGGCCGAGATATCGCTTTTATCTTCTTAGATAAAAGTTACAGATAAACTTCGACTTATATGCATTTACTTATTCATTAACCAACTATACACAACAATGCGTTTTATAACACCGAGTTACTGATGCGTTTTCGCATTATCAATGTACAACCAATTAACAAATAAAAACCATATATCTAGGTTTTAAGACTATATGATATTATCGTCTTGCGATCACCCTTTTATATCTTATTCCATAAGGTGATTCCAGCAAGCGCGGGTTTATTCCAATGCTCAAAACTAGTTCATAAGCACTCATGAACGTTGCAGCAACCCTTTGCTATGTCTAACACCATTTAGACAATCTACACGCCAATTCATGACAATCTTCATTCATATCTACTTCCAACATATGAACGATTGTGGACAATTTGAACAATTCTATTATTCCTAATAATTTCAATTATTCTGGAAGTCAAAACATGCAAAGAGAAACAATAGTTAAACAATTAACATAAGACAGTAACATTACTCATAAATAAAACTCCTTTATTTAATCATCAAATGTCAATTACATTTATCTATTACACGTTTCTAATACTATCTAATCTATGCTAATATCATCCTTCAGCCCAATACTCCTAGCATGCTGCAAGTGCTTAACCCTACTCAGTCCCTTCGTAAGCGGATCTGCTGGGTTATCTTCTGATGATATCCTCTTCACTATGAGTTGTCCTTCTTCTACACGATGTCTAATGAAGTGATATTTTCTGTCGATATGTCTTGATCTACCATGATCCCTCGGTTCCTTGGTTAAGGCAACCGCACCTTCGTTATCACAGAAAATCTCCATTGGCTCCTTTATGGCAGGTACGACTCCAAGATCACCGATGAAGTTCTTTAGCCATATCGCCTCCTTCGACGCTTCGCTCGCTGCAATGTACTCTGATTCGCACGTTGAATCAGCTACGGTTTCCTGCTTGGAACTTTTCCATGTCACTGCTCCTCCATTTAGGGTAAAGACCCAGCCCGACTGCGAACGGTAGTTGTCCCTGTCGGTCTGAAAACTGGCGTCACTATAACCTCGCACCTTTAAGTCATCACTCCCTCCGAGGACTAAGAACCATTCCTTTGTCCTCCGAAGGTACTTAAGGATATTCTTCACCGCAATCCAATGTGCTTTGCCAGGATTCCCTTGATATCTGCTAACCATGCTCAAAGCGAAGGCTACATCAGAGCAAGTACAAGTCATAGCGTACATGATTGAGCCAACTGCGGAAGCGTATGGTACTCGGCTCATTTCAGCTATCTCAGCTTCGGTACTCGGACTTTGAGTCTTACTCAACTTGGCATTACTTTGTATCGGTAGTTCTCCCTTCTTTGAGTTTTCCATACTAAAACGTTTTAGTACCTTCTCTAAGTAAGTGTTCTGACTAAGTCTAATTAGTCTCTTACTTCTTTCTCTCACTATCCTTATTCCCAAAATGTAAGAAGCTTCTCCGAGGTCCTTCATAGCGAAGCACTTCCCGAGCCAGGACTTAACTTCCTGCAAAGTCGGGATGTCGTTTCCTATGAGTAACATGTCATCAACATATAAAACGAGAAAGCTTACTATACTCCTACTGGCTTTGACATATACACAAGATTCGTCTTCGCTTCGTACAAATCCAAACTCTTTGACTTTCTCATCGAAGCAAAGATTCCATCTGCGAGACGCTTGCTTAAGTCCATAAATGGACTTCTCAAGCTTACACACTCTATTCTGATGCTTCGGATCCACAAACCCCTCGGGCTGAGCCATGTAAACATCCTCAGCCAACTTCCCGTTAAGGAAAGCGGTCTTGACATCCATTTGCCAAATCTCATAATCATGAAATGCGGCAATTGCTAGCATCACTCTAATAGATTTAATCTTCGCAACTGGTGAGAAGGTCTCATCATAGTCAACTCCAGGAGTTTGAGTAAAGCCCTTCGCAACCAATCGCGCTTTATATGTGTGCACGTTTCCATCCACGTCGGTCTTCTTCTTGAAGATCCATTTGCACCCAACGGTCTTACGTCCGGGCACATAATCAACCAAATTCCAAACTTGGTTATCATACATGGATTGGATCTCGCTATCCATTTCCTCTTTCCATTTCGCAGACTCCGGGCCTGCCATGGCTTCCTTATAGCTATTAGGTTCATCAAGATTTATTAGTGTACCATCACTAATATATGTGTCCCCTTCGGTAGTAATATGAAAACCATAAAACTGGGGTAGAACTCTAACTCTATCGGAACGTCTAAGAGGTAAGGATTCGTCAATCGGTTCAACCGGAGTTTCCTCCTCGGGTTGAGTGCCAGTGGTAGAGGTTCCTTCATCTATCGACTCTTGAATCTCTTCAAGCTCGATTTGCCTCCCACTGTCTCCTTGGCTTATGAGTTCTCGCTCTCGGAAAACTCCTCTCCTCGCAACGAAGACCACATTGTCCTTCGGTCTATAGAAGAGATATCCAAAGGATGTCTGCGGGTAGCCGATGAAAATACATTGCTCACTTCGAGGTTCAAGCTTGTCGTGAGTATCTCGTCTTACGAAAGCCTCGCAACCCCAAACCTTGATATGTGCCAACGAGGGAGCTTTCCCTGTCCACATCTCGTGAGGTGTTTTGGCAACCTTCTTAGTAGGGACTCGGTTAAGGATATGGGCGGCAGTCTCTAAGGCATACCCCCAGAAAGAAATAGGTAGTGAAGCACGACTCATCATAGAGCGAACCATATCCAATAAGGTTCGATTACGCCTTTCTGCCACACCATTCAACTGCGGTGTCCTAGGAGGCGTCAATTGCGAAACTATTCCACACTCCTTGAGATAATCGTGGAATTCAAGACTTAGGTACTCTCCTCCTCGATCGGATCGAAGCATCTTGATTTTCCTGCCCAATTGATTCTCCACTTCATTCTTGAACTCTTTGAACTTTTCAAAGGTTTCTAACTTTTGCTTGATTAAGTAGATATACCCATATCTACTATAGTCATCGGTAAAAGTCACGTAGAAGCGGTTCCCATCCTTCGTGGTTGATCTAAATGGTCCACATACATCGGTATGTATTAGGTCCAATATACCTTAGCCCCTTTCACATGTACTTGTGAAGGGTGATTTAGTCATCTTTCCAAGTAAACAAGATTTGCATGTGTCATTTTCCCTAAGGTCGAATGACTCCAACACTCCATCCTTTTGGAGTTGGGCTATGCGTTTCTTATTGACATGTCCAAGACGACAATGCCACAAGGATGCTTTATCCATACTAGTGGAAGAATCAATATTCAAAACATCATTTCCTAAGTTATCAACAATCATAACGGTTTCATATATTCCATTACATGGTATAGCTTCAAAGTAAAAGACACCATTTAGATAAGCCAAAATAGAACCATTCTCATTATTAAAAGAAAATCTAAATCCTTGTCTATACAAACCATGAAATGAAATGATGTTTCTAGCCATTTCTGGCGAATAGCAACAATTGTTCAAATCTAAAACCAAACTATTCCTAAGCACTAAAGAATACATTCCAATCTTGGTCACAGGCGACGATCTTCTGTTCCCCATGATTAGATTTATCCTTCCTTGCTCCACATCCCTACTTCTTCTTAGTCCCTGCACATTCGAACAAATGTGGTAACCACAACCGGTATCAAGAACCCAAGAAATAGCATGATTAGAATCGTTAGATTTAATTGTGTATATACCTGCGAAAGATGGCTTGATCTTTCCCTCTTTGATTGCTTGCAGGTAATCTGGGCAGCTTCTCTTCCAATGTCCTATCTTGTGGCAGTGGTGGCACTCTGCCTCCTTCGGGTTAGGACAGGGCTTAGCGGGATCAACTTTGGTCCCACTAGAAGAGGCACCATCTCGGGCTTTTGTCTTGCGATGGTTCTTCGATGAAGCTTTCCTCTTCTTTCCCTTCCCTTGACCAATAGCCAAGACAGGAGCAACGGGCGGATTGGGAGTAGGTGCAACAGACTTGTCTTTGAAGTTGCTCTCAGCAACCCTCAAGAGACCTTGGAGTAGTCTTAGGGTGACCTCTTCTTTGTTCATGTGGTAGGTCATCCTAAATTGGTTGTACATCGGAGGCAAAGAGTGAAGCACCATGTCGATCGCCAAGTCTTCACCGAAGTCAACATTTAACTTGCGAAGGCGGTCGACATACCTTTGCATCTTTTGCAAGTGCACGGTAAGAGATTCTCCATGACCCATCTTCGCGGAAATCATGTTAGTGAAAATCTCATACCGCTCTTGTCTCGCGTTTTGGTGGTACCTCTCCAATAAGTCTTGGTGCATCTCGTACAGGTACATGTCCTCGTAGGACTTTTGGAATTCGGAATTCATGGTAGCGATCATGATGCAATGTACCTTCGTTGCATCTCGCTCATGAGTTTCAAAGGCAGTGATTTCGGCTGGAGTAGCGATTTCGGTGTTGATTTTCTCGAGCTTCTCATCAAGGACATACTCCTTGTCCTCATAGCGAGCAATGGTGCGAATGTATCTTATCCATTCGCTAAAGTTCGTTCCATCGAAGGTGACCTTTTGGCAAAGGCTCATCAACGTGAAAGAACTAGCAGCAACGTTGTTTGCGTTCGACATCTATAATTAGAAAAGGACAAAGATAGATCAGAATAAGAATCCCTAATTATCACCCAATAAGAAAAATTAGGGCTAGGATCCAACAATAGCATTTACATCTTAGAAAAGGGATGCCGTAATCTAACATGCAAATAAATTGAAGGTAAGTGAATGACGATTCACTAATTCTCCATCACAAAAACCTAAACTATTAGTCCTAAGTGTTTTTGAGAATTCCTAGGTTCGGATGAGATTCATTGAAACTATTCAATGGCATGTTTAAATCTCGATATGCCCCTCTTGTTTGTGACTGGGATGCCGAGGATCACAAAGCGGGTGTGAATAACCATGCAAATTCACATGGTGCCTTCATTGTAACGATCATCTATTCGATGTGCCGATAAACCACACACGCTCCATCGAACTATGATAAACAATGAATCACCCTTTGCCACCTTCGCTTAGAACCAATTAGTGTGCCGGTAAACCACACACGCTCCACTAACATCTTAGCAAGGTGCAAAGTGTAATTTCATGGGATTGCATCAATTCACTTTTCTTAAAGTAACTAGGATTGGGAAATTTTAAAATATGTGTAGTTACTATATATTGCTTATTATACTTTTAATGAGAGGATGAGGTTGCCCTATCCTACCCGTTCGGCTAACGACCCTCCACCAATCAAGCAAGCGGTGGGTGTGAGTGTACACCCATTAAGCGCCATTTTATAGGCCGCAACCTTATACCCACCTTATAGATTGGCTTCGTGAATGAGGCCTACTAACGGTAAGACTAGCATTTAGTTATACATATATATATATATATATATATATATATATATATATATATATATATATATATATTATTCTAGTAATATCATATTAGTATAGGGTTGTATTTTAAACCTTTTAAAATCTAGGGTTTTGAAATTTAAGTTGTCTAAATTAAAACTTTTAATCATAAATATAAATTTCAAAACTTGAGGGCAAGTTTTAAACATTTAAAACATGGAGGATCAAATAACAAATAATTCCAATTAACAATTAATATCCTAATTATCTATATTTGATTTATTCAAGATTTCTTTTAAGATAATTACCAAAAATAATCAAAATAATTAATTAATTATCATATAAGGAAATTAAATATTTAATTAGTTGATAATTACCTTTAACTAGATCAAGATAACAGTTATATTTATCAGAAAAACGAATTAATATTGATCTAATTAGTTTATGGTAAGTTAAGATAAGATAAACACAAAGAAATCCCGAATCTGGCCATTCCTGACGCCTGGACTCGCCGAGTGCACAAAGGGACTCGTCGAGTCAGGCCTACTCGCCGAGTCCACTTTGAGACTCGCCGAGTCCATGACTCAGAAACCTAAAATTCGAATTTTGCAGGTTTGTTTCAGTTAATCAAGCAACATTTTACAGAAAACCAAGCCAGGCTCTGATACCACTGATGGGTTTTAGCCATAAGAACTTTCCTATGTGCGCATGCAAAACCCTAATGCTCGGATGTAGGCTTTCTAATAAACATGCTTTGAATCCAAGACTTCTAATAACTAATTAGGCTAAATAACAACATTGAAATAGATCTAGAACCATACCTTTGAGTTCCTTATTGATCTTGAGGTCTTGGAGCTTTTAGAGTCACAAATGTCACTCCTCTAATGGCTTACAAACACCAATAGCAAGGAGGATGATTTAGGAGAGAGGAGAGGGGAGGAATTCGACCAGAGGTTCCTTGCTTTAGGAGATGTGTCGAATTCCATCAGCCATAGGGTCTATTTATACTTGTAGACTCCTTAAGGATTACAGATAAGTCCCTATCAGATAATCTTCTCTTAAGGCTATCCAAATCCATTCCTAGATAACCCTTTGGACGATTTGAGCTATCCTAAAACCTCTAGAATCCGTCCATAGCATATCCAAATGGATTTACAGTCTAAAACTTAACTATCAAACAATTGACAGTTTATACCCCTTTATTTAATTAATCTCTTTAAATCACCAAATTAATTCTAATTAATTCTATGACTTATATTAATCAAATAACAATATATTATTCATTATATTATTCCCATAATATATTAATAATATTTACTCTCTCTTATTAAATCATCCTATCAAGTTGCTATGGTGAAGGCAACCCAAAAGGACCATGCACAACCGGATATAGTTACAGCCTTAGACACTATTCCAACATCTTGATCCTTCTATGCTCTTCCTTCTTCCTTGAGACCAAAACTCACAAGAATCACTTAAAAAGCCTTAGATCTTCACAAAAGCAGCTAGGGTTGCTATGAGGAGTGTTTGGGAACATAAAGGGGAAAAGGAGGCTGCATTAGGTCGTTTAAATAGGGTACAAACCCCTGGATTAGGGTTTTTGCCCAAACAGCGGCTACTCGCCGAGTCCGCGACTTAAACCTCGCGCCTCATCCCGCATCTACTCGGCGAGTCAGTCCTTCGACTCGCCGAGTCCAAGGCCAAAAGTGCAAAAATAAAGAAGATTTAATAACAGAACACATACCAAGATCCAGGTGCTACACTTCAACATCCAAAAACCTTCACTTCTTAACCCCTTCAAACATCCAAGACCATGCATGGAGGAAAACTAGGGACCAAGGTCACATTTTTATGGTTCCTAATGACTCCATAAAGTTTCCAACTTTATCCATTATAATGGTCAAGATCTAGTCTTTAAGTCTCAAAATGACCAAAAGTGCATCCTTTTCAACTTAATCCATTAAGTCTAAGTCTCCAACCTTCATATCTGAATCAATATGATGTTTAGATGGATAAAGTTTCCAAATTTATCAATAAGAAGGTCACAAACTATCACGATCTAAACTTTATGCATTTAAAGTGACCAAAAGCTCATAACACCCAAAACTAGTTAGATCTAACAATTTCATCATCAAGATTCAAACTTTATACCTCCAGAAGAAAGATCAAGGTGAACAAGGTCTGGATTTACTAGCTCCAATGTAACCAATGCTTCTTCAATGAGTTCCTTCTTCTCCAAGGTGCACCAAGAACACTCCAAAGCACTTAAAAACACCTTCTTATTGCTCACAAAGCTCAAACTAGGGTTAAGGTTTTAAGATAGGGTGTTGGAGAGGTGGAGGTTGAGAATGGAATGGGTTTAGGTAAGTTCAAAAGATTAAATAGGGCTCAAACCATGAAAATAGGGTTTGGGCACTAATCGCGTTTGCCCAACGTATTCCCCCGTATGCCCAGCATATGCGACTAACCCAAAAATCGCCCTAACTTCAAACGGTCATAACTTCTTCGTTTCAACTCCGATTTCGACGGTCTTTATATCTACAGAAAGGTATTGAGGAGCTCTACAACCATATCTAATTACTTTTGACTTCAAACTCATCGAACTAAAATCCATAATTCATAAAAGAAGTCTGAAACACTACTTTTCCCATTTTACCCTTTGACTTCAAAGCACAACCCGAACTCTTGGATCACATAATCTACATTACCCAATTCCAAAAGGGTCTAAACCTCTCTTTCCCAAAGCCTGAAGCCTTATGATACTTGATCTTCGGGTCACGGACCCAAATTATGAAACGACTTGAATCAGGGTGTTACAGCTTTCCCCCACTTAAATTAGATTTCATCCTCGAAATCACTCCTTGCTACTTTCCAGGAAATCAGACGATCCGACCATATCTTCCAGTTCCTTGATAAACATCGACCCTAACATATGATGACCTTCCAATAATCGAACCCATCCTTAACATAACTCACATACTGACGACGGACGAATCCTTGCTCCCACTGACCTTAACCAATAAAGGAGAACATCACTACTCAACTCAAAACCAGGAATCCAATACCTCATTTGACTTCCCAACATACAAAACCATTCTAAATCACAACCAATATGGCTTTAATTCACAATCTAATCTGAACAAAATCCTTACGACCCTAAATTATCCTACTGAACAACATTCGCATTTTCGATCTATGCACGATCTTTTGAGCTCTGAGTTGATCTACCAATTATCTGAAGCGTCAGATTCCCGACTAGTCGCTGAAACTGACATCCTTTCAAACAACTGTACTACGAGTCTCTATCCAAGAGTTTGTCTGGCAAAGCTACCTTAACCTACTTGTATATAAGGGTTCAAAAACCCTCATGTTCCAACCAGGGATATCATAACCAACCATCACACTGATGCAAACGTAACTTATTTTTCTCTAAATGAATGTTACATGCTCAGTTGTAGTTTTACATCACGACTGATCCCATACAGCCCACAACCTTCCTTGATTCCATGAATGTTGTGGCCTTCCCATAGTATCACAACACCTCTATTACTACTTGCCAACCTAGTGAGTGCTACAGCCACCCCGCATTCTTACAACACTTCTATCACTACATGCCAACATAGTGAATGCTACGGTCACCCCGCAATCTTACAACACTTCCATCACTACCTGCTAACCTAGTGAATGCTATGGCTACCCCGCAGTCTTACAACACTTCCATACCGCCTACTAACCTAGTGAATCCTACGGACACCATGCAATCTTACAACACTTCCATATTGTCATGGGCCCAACCCATGGTCTTACCATCTATATACCATACCAACCATAATCATCATGATCTGAAACCTCATCTGGCTATATCCCAATCATGTGGATGGGTTGTGCTTCTAACCCCAAAGCCTTCACCAGAAAAGAACAGGCAGAGAGGCTCTAACACAATCCCTCCAACTGAACCTAACCACATACCCACCATGCACCACCACTAATGCGCAAGGTAACACAAAATCTCATTCCTTGTGCAATCCATTAGTCCAAGTGGCTCTCCCCCACTTGAATTTAGATGCGCTCTTCCAACCACAAAATTGATAGATTTTCAATCTATCTCGCAACCTGACTACTCGAAGTTGTCGACAACCTAATCCCACAAGTACTAGCATTCCATTACTAGCCATTCCTAGCAAACACACCTGCCAAAATTGAATAAATACCCCCAAAATCTCAACAAGCTTAATATTCCGGAGTACTTTCCACTTAATCCATTATAAGTCCTCAGTGACTTTATTGGATGACGAAGAACAAAATCTCAACTATCGAAATGGGTACCCAACCAATTCAATGACCTAGTTGAACTAGAGTAATTCCCATGCGAACCTGCAACTAACCACACTTCGAAGGTATGGACTTGACAAATATCGATCTTACACCCACGGTCAAACCAAGTCCTCATTGCCTCGTATCCCCGAATGAGCCCTACAAATCCTGCATTCAAACCCAACATGCCCACCTTGCGGATTCCTTGATTTCCTTGCTGATAGCACCAAAGATCGAACTGGTTGTTGGTCTTCTCTCACTTAAAGCTTGCTTTGAAGGTGGTTAATGCCTCCCACATCAAAATCCAAAACCGGCTCACCCGAATATCTTCTAAGCACGACTCTCGGTATGCAAAATGGCATATGAAGATTCTCAAAATAAAATATATAAACGAGCATGAGGAAAAATTTTAATTTCCAGGTGGAGACTTAGATAAACCACACATAGCGTCTCACACACAACATACCATCACAAACGCAAAGAATAAGAGCATAAAGAAGGGAAAACAACACATGCCTGTGACGTCAACTGGTGGAACTTAGTGATGGGTTTTGAGCACTACATCAATCCTATGGTGTACATGCAAACCCTAATAGCTTTGGAGCTAGTTTGTCTAATGAACATGCAATTGATAATCCAAAGCCATAAACACTAGATCTAATAAACTATAACTGAAATTAGGGTTTAGATCTTACCATTGATTGTTATATAGCAATAACAATCAATCATTGGCTTCTGAAAGCTTAGTGCCTCAAGTGTTTCACCTCTAATGGAGTCACAAACACCACCAAGCAACTTGGATGAAGAGGGAGGAGAGAGGAGGCAACAAAATGGCTGGAAACCCTAAAAGAAGTATTCACCACGTTTTTTGGGGCCATAAGAGTTCCTTATATATGCTGGCTATTAGGGTTTACAACTAGGAAACCCTAATCTGACTGCTTAAGCCCTAAGCAGCCCATGGACTCCCTCTTTAGAAGCCTTGGACGATTTATAATGGGTTTCCCCATAGAATTCGTCCACTCCAACTTCTATGGAGTCCATTAGCCCATCTATGTAATTATCTTATAATTACACAATAAGTCCCTTAAGTTTAATTAATCTCTTTTGGCCACAAAATTAATTCTTAATTAATTATTGACTAATATTAATTAAACAATATGATTGCTCCTTTAATATATTATTCTCATAATATATTAATAAATCATAATTAAACCTTTCTCTCCTTAATTCATTCTACATATTATTATGGTGAAGGCAACCCAAAAGGACCATGCTCATAATCGGGTCAAGTACATACCAAAATAGTTATGGACTTAGACACTAATCCAACACTTAAATCTCCTCAACCTGTAACTGTAATGCTCATCTCCTCACCACATGAATATTCATTATGCCCTTACGACCATCAGTGATCCTCAAAGTAACTGAAGCAGGTGTACACACTGCTCCACCCCACAACATCGGACAATCGACCTTCTCGCGGCCCACATGGTTGCAATGGAAACATAACAGACTCGTCCCCTGGGGACAATCTATGTTGACATGACTAATCCTGCCACACTTGTAGCAACCTGAACCCCTAGATCGACAAACTCCATCGTGCCACTTCCCACACCTGTTGCACTGACCTCGACCCTGCTATCCTTTCACTTGCTAATCAAAAGTCTTGGGTCTCTTCGCAGGACTCCCAACTATTTGCACATGTTCTGGTTTCCTCTTCCCTGGGTGCTCCAAATCAATCTCCTGCTCTCAGGCTCCATCTATGATGTCCTCCAAAGTCCGACAAGCTGACAAACTCCCTTATATCATCTCGCATCATATCATGGTAGCTTGTCTTCTTCATCTCCTCGTTTATGGCATATTGTGAAACCAAAAGATCCCTCTCCCTAGACTTGACATTGATCTTTGCTATAGTCTCAATCATTTGGCGAAGGTCCCGAAACTCCCTCGCCAATTGATGCACCTCGATAGTTGGTGCAAAATATGCCCTAAATCGGGTCACAAACTCCTCCTAAGTCATTGTATTAATGATATCCCCTCCAAAAGCAAAGTCCACCTCCTCTCACCAATCTCAGTTTCTGTCTTGCAGAAGACAAGAAGCAATCTGACCTTCCACCCCTCAGGGTAGAAGACCGAATGGAAAGTGTTCACCATGTCCGCTAACTGTATCCTACTAGCAATGGGGTCCTTCTCCCCAAATAAATTGGAAGCTCCACAAGCACGAAACTCGTGGAAGGAAAGAGTGCGGGCCCCCACAATAGCCAAAATCTCCGTACGTAACATGCCCATACGCTCATCCAAAATCTTCATAATCCACTCCTTGAGCTAACCAAAGATCATAGGAGTATGCTCAAAAATGTTACGGGTGATCTCCGACGAGATGAAGTCCCAAACCTGCTCATCCATCGATTCAGTACCGACACTTAAGCCTAAACTAGAGTCTGAACCTCCTCCACGAGTGCTCATCACCATACTAAAAAGCAACCATACAATAATCAGAACATACTCAAAGAATCCTATTCCTACAGGCTTCTTAGATTCTCCATGACTCCCCTCAATTTGAGTATGGATCTTATGCTTCCAGTAGTATAGGCCCAATACTATCTTCCACACCTATCCATACTTTCCTCATGAATTATCCTGAGTCCTCTAGGTCACCTTCTCAAACTGGTACTCCAATTATTCGCTAAACAACACAACAAAACCCACTAAAGCACCTCCTAGGCTCTCTAAAGTTCCGATTCACCTTGCCATCAGCTGCTGAAGAACTCCCACTAATTTTAGCTAACTACTTCATGAATACAATCACATGCCATAAAGTTTAGATAATCCTTCAAGTAAAAGACTCAACCCTCCAACGGTTAGACTCAAACGAGAGCTACACAATAAAGTCAAATACGTCACTCTGAGATTAGTTAATCTTTGCAACATATGACTTAACATATTCACTTAATAGTTAACTCACATCAATAAGAGTTCCACAAAGCATAGAGAAAGCAACATTTGTGCAGTAACACTCCAAGCTATAGAACAACACAGGACATCCCAAGCTCACTTACTACAACCCATGCTAGGAACTTCCACTCTCACTATCGGTTGCCTTATGCATTCAAATCATACACAATACATGATCAAATAGACAATCAAATGGAAGACTCTACCCTAGGACCACAACCAAATAAGGAACAAGAAACAAGTCCAAATCAATCATTTTAGGGCTATATGATCATAACCGTATACAATTTTTAAAGCATACACTTAGCAATCACTTCTACCAATATAGATTCCAAATGTAGCATATCATCCAATTCTCCTAGGCTACAAGGTATCACATATCAGGCCGATCTATCATGCAATTCCTGAAAGTGTCCCTAGCATGTAAATATTTATATCATATATCATATCACCATGTATGGGTACTCTGGGAATCACTTACTTGAGCTCGATTGATTACACGCATCATATTCACTTTTTGTTTATAAAAACCTTTTCAGAAACTTATTTTCTTTATAAAAATCTTTTTAAAAACTTATTTTCTTTCAAAAGATTACCAATTCCTCCATTTGAGTTCAGACATACCCAAGAGTGTGCCCGAATTCCTCAAACATCGAGTAGAAGAAGGACACCTCATCATGTATCATCAGAAGAGTATCCTATCGATCCCCTCACAAAGGGTCTAAGTAGGGTCAAGCACGCTCAGCATGCGAGGAGCATTGGTTTGAAGGATGATATTAGTTTTAGTGATTATATATATATATATATATATATATATATATATATATATATATATATATATATATATATATATATATATATATTAGAAACTTGTAACAAATAAATGTAATTGACATTTGATGATTTAAATAAATGGATATTTGTTTATAAGTATTGTTTACTATCTTCTCTCAATTGTTTATCATTGTGTTTCGCTTTTGCATGTTTTACTTCCAGAATAATTAGATTATTCAAATATCCACAGTTGATCATACTTTGGAAGTAAGTAATAATTAAGGCTGTCATGGATTGGGTTGTAGATTGTCTAAGGGTTTAGACGTAACAATGGTTTGGTGCAACATTCTTGAGTACTTATGAAATGGGGATTTAAGTATTGGATTTAACCCACGCTTAGTAAATTACTTCATGGAATTTAACACGAGTAATTATGAGACGATAATATCGTATAATCTTTAATCAGAGATATATGAGTTGTTGTTTACGAGTTGGTTATGCATTGATAATGCGTAAACGCATCAGTAACTTGATGTTATAAAACGTATTGTTGTGCATGATTTGATGTGTAAATAATGAAAGCATATAAGTTGAAGTTTATTTGTTCCTTTTTCCCTGAAAGGGAAAAGCGATATCTTGGGCCCCTCGATGATTTGGTGTTGACTTATGTGTCGAGCCCGGTTAGGACTGAATTGATGTGTTCAATTAAGTTCCTTGTCATTACAAATCATAAATCGGGAAACAAACTGTTGGACAATGAGAGAGATTTTGTTCCATGTGATTTGTCCACATGATATCTTGTAGAATGGAGGATTATATGATCACTTATCTTAGGACACATTACTGACTAGGTCAGAGTTCGACAGCGGCTGTGAGAGCTACAATTTGTTATTCAATTTTTGAAGTTATACTTGCAATTATAGTTATTAGACTTATCCAAGTGGGAGACTGTTGGATTAGGTGTCTAAGCCCATAACTATAATTAGTATGTACTTGAATTGATAGTAGCATAGTCCTTTTGGGTTGTCTTCACACTAGCAACTAGACACAATGACTTTTAGAGAGAGATGTTGATTTTATTATTTGGAATAATAAATTAGTACACAAAATGATTTATTAATATGTTATGAAAATAATATATTAATTAGAAATCATGTTATTTAATTAATATTTAATCAGAAATTAATTTGGAATTAATTTTAGGATTAAAGGAATTAATTAGAAGTACATGTGCTATTTAGCAATTATTTAATAGTTGTGGTTTTGGGCTCTTGGACCATCCTAGAAAGGATGGACAAAAACTTCTAGGGAGGCCCTAGAATTTACGTCCATGGCCTAAGGGATGAGGAGTCCATGGGTTGCTTAGACCTTAGGCTGAAAATTAGGATTTCCTCCAGCAAACCCTGGTTTTGGCTCTAAGTAACCAACATATATATAAAGATCCCCAACCCCTTGTGATTTCAGCCACATGCTTACAAACTCTATAAGAGCCGAATTCAAGTGCTTCTCATCCTCACTCCTCTTATCCTCTTGTTTGGTGTGTTTGTGAGCCATTAGAGGTGTTACACTTGTGACACTTGCTCTAAAAGTTCAAGATCTTCAATGATTTCATTGTTATTACAATATAACAATCAAGGTATGTATCCTAACCCTAGTATAATGTCAGATTCGAAAATTGTAGTTGCCTCCTAGGGTTTCTTGTTTTGTGTTCAATGCTAGTATGACTAATAGAGAAAACATAGATGCAACAATTAGGGTTGCATGCACACATAAGATTGTTTGTTATGCTCAAAACCCATCAAAAATCACATATAAATATTACATGATATAATCATATGTGAATCTTACATTATATATACATATGTTGATATGCACATACGTATAAATATATGTTCACTTCTGCATATGTCGATATGTATATGTGCATACGTCGATATGGACATGCACATACATCGATATGTACACATGTCTTTTGTGTGTGTTATTCGTTAATTATTTTTTAATGTTCATGTAGGTTTGGAATAATTTCTTGAGACTATTGAATAGATAAAAAAATGGTAAATTGAACATATATATATATATATATATATATATATATATATATATATATATATATATATATATATATATATACACACACACACACCGAAAAAGAATGCATATATATACTGGAAAAAAAATGCATATATGCACTTCAAACTTCATGATTTTTTTTTTATATTATAATTTTAGAAAAAGTTACTCTATTTCTGAAAAATTATTGTTTTAAGCAAATTTATAGTTTTTTTTAATTATGTATAAAAACATAAACCTTTTTTTTAAATCCAAAAATTAGATTTATTATGTTAATTTTAGACATTTTTATTGATATTTCCAATAACATAAAAATTAAACATGAAATAAGATTCGTAAGACAACGATCATGTCCTTAATGAGTTAATTTTGATTTAACATTTCACTTTTAGTAATCGATTTTTCATAAATATATTAGGTCTCAATGCATCTCAACCACACACATACACACACACACACACACACATATATATATATATATATATATATATATATATATATATACATACATACATACACACACATACTAGGCATAACCTCGCGCGTTGCGCAAGAATGCATTTAAGTGGTTAAAATAATTATAGAAAAAAATAAAAATATGTTGAAATTTACGTTTTTAGTCATGTTTTGGGCATTAACGAATTATTAAATAACATAAAAATCCATCAATTTACATTTTGATACTATCTAATATAGTCAATAACTTATAAACTTTACTTTTACTTTTATAATATCCAATATATATTATAAGTTTTGTATAACATTAGTATAATCTACTTTTCTTATGTCCGATAATATTTTTTTGGATAAAATAAAAAATAAGTTGTTTTGAATGAGTTATTAATAAACAATATTGAACTAATAAACTTTGTATTACACTATTTATGTTACACCAAAACATCCAAAGCTTCATATATGAACTTTCAAATATTAAACATTGAAATTAAAAATGAAGTCATAAAAATATATCATTATACATAAATGTCATCTAGAGTTTTAAAATAAGTCGATTAGTAATATGATATTTAATTTTAATTACATATTTTGCAAGGCGTACGTTTGAATTTATGTTGGTGCGCCGAGAATCCTCTTCCTTAATGTGTACCTAAAAATTAAGGTGAATAGGAATATAAAATAGATATTATTAAGCATTAATATAAATAATTAAAAATGGTATGTGGATCTCCTACCACCGGTTAAAGACAATATACATCTCTAGTGGTATCGATTCCTATGTGAAATTGAAGTAGTCATTCTATGTACACCTTGTTTTCTAATTACATAGACAAATATGAGTAACCAAACATAGAAATGTTATCTTTATGTATAAAAAATATTTTAGTTAACTAACAAATTAAATAATATAAGTTTAAGAGTTAAGAGTTTCAAAACATTAATATTTTTATTAATCAATCAATTAAGTAACACATATTGAAATTTTTACAATCATTATTAAAAAACATTTGAAATATTAGATTTTAAATGAGTTTTCGTTAAAGTGATTTGACCTCTATTATAATATATATATATATATATATATATATATATATATATATATATATAGAGAGAGAGAGAGAGAGAGAGAGAGAAAGTGAGAGATGGAAAGTATAACATATGTATGAGTTTTAACTAATTATCTTTTTGGAACGGTACAATTACAAAACAAAAAAAACATATTTCAAATATTTAATTAAATATTTTCGACATCACCCTATATAACATATGATCAATATATTAACGATTAAACCACAATATAGAACGACTGTATTACAATAATCCAAAAACGAAGAAAATATAAAAATGAATTAGTATAACAAACTTACCAATTAAAAGTTCTAAATAATAACATATCTCCAAAAGTGGTCACAAGACCTCAACCCAACACAAAAACATTTAACTTTGTTTTCTTTCTGAAATTTGTATGTGATTTGTATGCATGTCTTCCCAAAAGATTGGTCTTTTTATAGTTAACTTTTCAGTAAATGCTAATTAAACATAATATAAGTTATAAAACTTTTGAGTTGCATTTGTTAAAAAATGGGGTTTCAATAGAAAAACTTGTTTTTTTTACCATTGTTTACCATTAAAATGTGGTTCTTTGCCACACAGTAGGAGTGGTGCCACATTTTTTTTAATTAAATTTAAATAAAAACTTCATTTTAATAAAATAAACATAACTTTTCATTACTTCAAAATAAAAAAATAAAAACATTACATTGCATTAATTAAAAAAAACATCCCATGAAATTAAAAAAATCCAAAACACTTAGAAAAAAAACAAGAAATCTTAAACCTACAAAACACACACACACACACATATCCAACGATTAAAACCTACAACCTTAAACCTACCTACTTAGCATAACATTTTTTGACATCATCTTTCATCGTCATAGCAACTTTAAGCTCTTCCCCGGTCATGTCCGATGTATTCGTCATTAGTATCCTGATATCATTATCCATTTGTTTCTGAAGCTCTCTTTTGGAAACAATTTGCAAAATTTTGTCCCTTCTTTCTTTTATGGCCTTCATATCGTCCCCGATATCTTTCAACTCATATGAGTCTAACGTTTTGCCTTTGACTTTGTCTTTGATTTTTTACTTTTGGTCGGGAAGTTGGTGAAACTTGAACAGATACATCATCGTTGAGGTCGAAACCTACACGAGCATCAGATGTAGGGTGGTCGAATTCGAATGTTCTTGACCGTTTTGAACCACCATCGATATGCTCTTCGGTGGTTTGCTCACTTGCCATTCGAATGTTCTTGACCATTTTTTGTTATCACTTTCATTGTCTTTCCATTGACGTTTTATGTTGTTATACAAATCATTAAACAACATGACTTCCTTGTTTGTCTACCCTCATTTTGAGTAAATATGGCATTTTAAACGATACACATGAAGCTTCATTCCTTTGTGGAACCTTTTTGTATCCCACATCCAAAAACTGTCATATTTTTTTTTTTTTTTGTCTTTTCCTATTGTCACATGTTCTAAAATATCAATACATGATTGTGACAATATGAACACTTCTTCAAATCTCATCCTTTAGTCACTGTTTTCTTTTTTCTTTTATTTGGTGCTCGAGTGGGTTGAGTTTCTTGAACGAATTCGGGTTCAGAATCAGAAATGGATGTTTGTGGTTGTGATTGTGTTTGTTGAACAAATTCAGGTTGAGACAAAAATTCAAACAGATTAAAATCTAAGTCGCTTACAGGTTGTGGTTGTGGTTGTATTTGTGTTGGTCGTTGTGGTTGTGAGAATTGTTGTTGATAATACGATAGCATACCACCATAGTGATAAAATAGGGACGAATAAATCGATTGATCGTAAGGTCTCGGGGTGTTTCTAGTGGATGTTTTCTGATTGTTTGGGTTGTTCGATAGAGACATGTTGAGAGTGCTTGAAAAATATTGTGAAAGATAAGGAAATTGAGTAAATTACTGAAATCGTCCCTATGCTTTGGTTAAAATTGCACGTTTGGTCCCTAACTTTTTTTTTTGCACTCGAATCGTCCATGTGGTTTGATTTTGTTGCATTTTTCGTCCCTTACATACATAAAGTTAGGGACCAAACATGCAATTTTTACCAAACCATAAGGACGAAAAATGCAACAAAATCAAACCATAGGGACGATCCGAGTGCAAAAGAAAAAAAGTTAGGGACCAAACGTGCAATTTTGACCAAACCACAGGGAAGATTTCAGTAATTTACTCAAAGAAATTTGATTGAAGTTCGGTAATTAAGTGATGATAGGTTTTATATATAGGTAAAATAAATAAATAAATATATATATATATATATATATATATATATATATATATATATATATATATATATATATATATATATATATATAAATTTGAAAACATTTTGACCGTTCAAACAGTCAAGGGAAGAGACAAACTGTAGCTAAAAAACGACAGCACTGCGGCTAAATCGCATTGGAGACCTCATAGAGGGACGGTATTCCCCCTGTCACTGTGGTGAGAGATACGATCAAAACCGCACCACTCCCTATGGTCTTATAATATGGCTAAATGACTTATTAATAAATTAACATATTTAAATATTTTATTTATTGTTTGTCGGTTTCATTAAAAATATAGTAGAATAACAAAACAAAAACTCTCAAATTCTTACAACCTAAAATCAATATTGTTGGCTCGCTATTTTTTGGTTTCCAATATTGTGAAACCATGGTATTAGATCAAATTTAACACATTTATTGGATTGGTTGGATTTTGGGTTCATCTATTTGACTTGAACAAGTTTGACAAACCAATTTAAAGGATGTTATTGTTTAACCTATGTTTTTATGGTAATTATCTTTATGTTTTGACACACTTGCCACATTAAGTCGCATGTCGACCCACGTTCCCAACATGTGATATAAATAATTCAAAAAATTTAATAATTTTTTTCTCTAAAACCCACTTCAGAAATAATTTAATATAGAGATAATTCTAACCCCATTTTTTTAATTGTTTGACATGTTATATTTAAATTTAATAAAAGAAATGTAAAAATATGAAATATTATTAAATTATACACAAACACAGCACGAAAATTACATTTAATCATATTATATAATATGAAATGTGTATATACGAAATAAATCTCTCTTATATATATATATATATATATATATATATATATATATATATATATATATATATATATATATATATATATATATATATATATATATATATATATATATATATATCATATTTTTACATTTGGCAACTAAATTTCTTATTAATTAAGTAAAGTTTACATGCATTCAAAAACTTATTTGAAGATACAAAAAAAATGTAAACACTAACTGAAAATGACTTTACGTATTGGATATTTATTTAGTGAAAAAATGAAATTAGGGAGAAGGCATCCCGAAGATCATAGCATCA
The DNA here is from genome assembly GCF_002870075.4 of Lactuca sativa. Classification (NCBI taxonomy): domain Eukaryota; kingdom Viridiplantae; phylum Streptophyta; class Magnoliopsida; order Asterales; family Asteraceae; genus Lactuca; species Lactuca sativa. The sequence continues at coordinate 14,254,275 of NC_056631.2, forward strand.
AACTTTCTCAACCAATCAATTCCTACTATCACGCATACATCCGCCATGAGGATAGGGATCAAATCAATCAGATAAGGCACCCCGAAGATATCCAATACACAACCCTGATACATTCCGGATGTAGAAACCCTGTGTTCGTTGGCGATAGGAACCCGCAACGGACACTCCAACTCGATAAGGGGCATACAAAAATACCTACTAAAAGATTGAGACACAAAGGACTAACTCACCCCTGAGTCAAATAACACAAGAGCAGGAAAAGATTTCACTAAGAATGTACCTATTAGAAACATAAACATAAGCATACCATAAAATAATCGACAAAACAATAGATAAAAACATACCGGTCACGACGTTTGGCACTGCCAGGGCCTCCTCGGCAGTGAGCATAAAAGCACGGCTTTGAGCCCTCGAGGGCTCCGCCCTACCATGGTGCCCATCGGTAATCCTCAAAGTCATCGGTGCTGGAGCATACGCCGGCTTGGCGGCGAGCAATGGACTGTTGACTTTCACATGGCCAACCTGATCATAATGGTAGCAAATTCTAGTGCTCGGTACTGGGGCTGGCTGGCGAAAATCCCTCGTAAGATGCCCCTTCTTGCCACATTTGTGGCATCCATAAGTAAATCGACAAGGACCCTCATGAACGCAAGTGCGGCCCCTTTGAATCTCAGATCTTACATCAACGGATTGAAACACTTTGCTGCAGGTTGCGACTGCATAGAGGCCTGCCTCAGCTCCCTCGTCTGAAGCTCCATCTCAATCTCACGCTACTTCACGACCTCTTGCAACTCAATGACTGGACCATAGCCTTGAGTAGACATAAACTGGCGGATTTCCGTCTTGAGCATGCTCAAGTACCGGGTCATCTGAGCTTGCTTAGAAGCAGCAAACTCAGGGAAAAATAGTGTTCGTTCAGTAAACATCTTTGTGATCTCCGTCACCGACTCGGTCCCCTGTCTCAGATCCAAATACTCCTGGGCCAGCCTCTCCCGCTCCACCAATGGAACATATCTCGAGCAGAACATCTCAGAGAACTGTCGCTCCACCAATGGAACATATCTCGAGCGGAACATCTCAGAGAACCGCTCCCATTATACTGCAACTCTCTACTCTGGAGTGTATGAACCAGTAACCAGCCTCTACCAATTCTTCGCTCCAAACCGAAGAAGGTTCGTAGTGTACTTGACCTTCTGGTCAGTTAGGCAGGAACACATAAAGAAACATCCCTTAACGTCAGACAATCACCTCATGGCTATGATCTGATCCCGGACTCCATCAAACATTGGGGGCTTCGTATTGTCAAAGTCTCGGTACTGGAAGGCTCTCCCCCCACCAATTCCCGCAGCAGTGACGACCGCAGTGGCTGCTGCAGCAGCAGCCTCAGAAAGTGAAACGTATCAGTCATCAAATAACTCCATCATGGTGATCTTGAAAGACCCAAACAACTTCGGCATCTGTCCCCGGACAATAGAAACAACCTTAGCAAGAATCATCTCCATGACTTGATCCTCGGTCAACCCCGACCTATCTTGGCCACTCACTCCTGATCCGGATCCCCTCGTGAACACTATACTGAATAAAAACTAGAGAGATACCAAATAAAACACATATCACACCATAGGAACCAACCCACATCAAGACCCTAGGGATTGTGATTGTTGGATTAGGTGTCTAAGCCCATAACTATAATTGGTATATGCTTAAATTGATAACAACACAGTCCTTTTGGGTTACTCTCAAACCTAGCAACTGGACAAGGAAATTATGAAAGGAGAGATATTAATTTATTATAAGATTAATAAATTAATATAAATGATTTATTAATATGTTAAAAGATTAATATGTTAATAAGAATCATAATGTTTAATTAATAGTTAGCCAAAAATTAATTAGAATTGCTTTTGGGGTTAATTGTATTAATTATAAAGTGCAGGGACTAGTTTGTAATTATCTAGTAGTTGAGTGGAAGGTTCCAGAACCTCCTTGGAAGGGGGTGGGCGAATTCTATAGGGGAAACCATAATAATTTCGTCCAAGGGGCTTGGATAAGGCCTTTGGATAAGCTTAGGCGCTAAGCAAATGAAAATTAGGGTTTTCGCTAAACCCTAGCCACATCATCTATATAAGGATGCCTCTGGCTCCCAAAATCGGCCACTCCTTCCTTTGAAGAAACCCTAGGCCGAAAACTGCATACCCTAGCCTCTCTCCTCATAAGTTTCCTTCTTGCTAGTTCTTGGGTGTGATTCCATTAGAGGCATTGCATTTGTGGTGCTAAGCTTACAAGAAGATCAAGATCAAAGGATTACCAATTGTTTACTATAACAATTGAAAGGTATGTAACTCTAAAACACTAATCGGTTAATTTCGAAAATAGCCTCCTCTCTTAGGGTTCTTATTTTTCAATTCAAAGTTATATGTTCAATAGTTAAAACATAGATCCAAAGTAGGTTGCATGTGAACTTAGGAATTATTTTTCTAGTTTATTTGTTTTACCTAAAACCTATCAGTGGTATCAGAGCCATTGGCTTTGTTTTAAATTGAATTGTTATAATAATTGAATTGCAAATTAGGGTTTATAGCTATTAAACCCTGAAGGCCAAGGTTTTCATTTTTAGGGTTTCGACTTGAAGGGTTTTCGAAAACCCTAATCGAAAATTAGGGTTAGGGTTTTGAAAAACCCTAGCCACATCCCTTGAATTTCGAAAAATCCTTGTGATTTTAGGGTTTCTTGTTTGGATAATTGTTGCTTAATTATATTAATTGGATCATTATCCTTTACCCTAATTTTTCGAAATTTAGAGGGTTTAGGATTAGGATTAAATTAATTGTTTAATTTAATTAGATAATCCTCCCAAGATTTAATAAATTGATTAAAAGTTAATTAATAGATAATTAGTAAATCTAGTTTTGGATTATTTTAAATTTAAAAATTAATGGTTTAATTTTTCGAAAAATTTATATAAACCCTAATGTTTTAAAAGGTTTAAAACACACCTTATATATATATATATATATATATATATATATATATATATATATATATATATATGTATAATAATTGGTCAGTCAAATCGCTAGTATGCCTCATTCACGAAGCTAGTCTATAAGGGGGATATAAGGAAACTACCTATAAAATGGTAGTTGAATGGGTGTCCACTATCATCCACCGCTTCCTTGATTAATGGAGGGTCGTTAGCAGAACGGATTTGATAGGACAACTTAATCTCATTAAAAGTATAATGTTATTAATGAATTACTATAACATTATCTTATAAAATCCCAACTCTATTTACTTTAGGAAAATGTGAAAAGTATGCTAACCCATGAAATTACACCTTAGGCTTTATAAGTCATTAGTGAAGCGTGTGTGGTTAACCGGCACACTAATTAGGACTTATAAAGAGTCATAATGGGTATCTCATGATTATCAATTTTGATGGAGCGTGCGTGGTTTACTGGCACATCAATAGATAATGATAAAGACAATGAGGTTACCAAGTACATTTTCATGGTTATTCACATCTTGTTTGTGATCCTCGGTATCCCAGTCACAAATAGATTAGCATAATCCGAGATTAAAACATGTCATTGAATACTTTCAATGTATCTCAAAAGAATTAGGAATTTCACTTCATTCGTTTCGTCATTTGGTGGAATTAGTGAATCGTCATTCACTAACCTTTATGAAATTCACACTTAGATCTCAGCATCCCATTTCTAAGTTGTGAATTCTCATAGTTGGATCCTAACCTTAATATTGTATCTTTGGGTTATTATGTTGAGGTATCTTGAAATCCAACTAAAACTATCTTTCTTTTCAGATGTCTACTCAAGGAAACACTTCTGTTTCATCTTCCTCTAACCACAACTTCTCTTTGCTCAACATTTGCTCCAAAATCGTTATGGATGGATCTATCTATAACGATTGGATGCAAAATATCAAAATGGTGTTTTGTTTTGAGGATAAAGAGTATGTCATTGAAAATGAACTCAAAGAGATTAATGAAACCAAAGCCACTCCCGAAGAATATGTTGCCTACAAGAAGCACTATGATGATGCAACCAAAGTGGCATGCATCATGGTCGCAACCATGTCCCCAGAACTGCAAAGGTACTATGAGGACTACTGGCCCTTTGAAATGAACAAGGACCTTACGGAAAAGTACCATAAGCGAGCTCGTCAAGAAAAGTTTGAAGTAGTCAAGTCACTCATGGCTTGGAAGATAAAGGAAGGGGAGTCGGTTGTTAGTCATGTGCAAAGAATGCAATGCTACATAGAGTGTTTGGCCAATCTCAACGTGCAATTTGATGAGGAATTGGCCATGGACATGGTCTTAAACTCATTTACTGATAGTTATGGTCAGTTCATCCTAACTTACCATTTGAACAACACCGAGCAGGCATTAGCCCAATTGCACAACTTGTTGCAGATGACAGAGGCAGGAATGAAGGGTAAAAGTATAGCCTCCGCTCCTGCTAGTGCCCCTGTCTTGGCTATTGGATAGGGAAAGGGGAAAAATAGGAAAAGTCCTCCTTTGCAAAATTGGAAGAGCTAAGTTGGGTCATCTAGTAGTGGCCCAAAGTTGTCCCCATGTTTCCGACCCACAAGATTCTGTTTGTTTTTATTGCAATGAAAAAGGGCACTAGAAACGAAGCTGCCTAAAGTATCTGCAGAACATCAAAGATGGCAAAGTGAAGCCATCTTCAGTAGGTATTTACACTATTTCTATAATAACTCATTATCTTCTCGTTTATGGGTCCTTGATACAAGATGTAGTTTTCACATTTGTTCTGATTTGCAAGGGCTAAAAGAAAGTGGGGAGGTGGAGCGAGGGAGGATAAACTTGATCATGGGAAACAGAAAGTCTTCACCAGTAACCAAGATCGGAGTTTATCAACTTTTGCTTAATAATGATGTTAGATTAGATTTATTGAATTGTTGCTATTCGTCTAAGATGGCGAGAAACATTATTTCATTTCATGCATTGTTCAAGCAAGGTTCTAAGTACTCTTTTAATGATTTGAATGGCTCAATTTCTGTTTATAAGAATGGTGTTTTTGTGTTTGAAGCTTTACCTTGTGATGGTGTGTATGAAACAACGACTTGTGTTGATAGCTTAGGTAACAGTGTATCTAATATTGACTTGTCTAATAGTGTAGACAAGGCATGTTTGTGACATTGTCGTCTTGGACACATTAACAAGAAACGCATAGCCCAACTCCAAAAGGATGGAGTGTTGGAATCATTTGACCTAAAATTAGATGATACGTGTGAATCTTGTCTTTTGGGAAAGAAGACAAAATCACCATTTACAGGGTCTTGTCAAAGAGGTGAATGTCTGTTGGACCTCATACATACAGAAGTATGTGGACCCTTCAGATCAACTACAAGGGATGCTAATTGATTTTATGTGACTTTTACTGATGATTATAGCAGATATGGCTATATCTACTTAATCAAACATAAGTCAGAAAACTTTGAAAAGTTCAAAGATTTTAAACATGAGGTTGAGAATCAATTGGGCGGGAAGATAAAGGTACTTAGATCAGATAGAGGCGGAGAGTATCTTAGTATCAAGTCCAACGACGATCTAAAGGAATATGGAATGGTTTCACAATTAACTCCTCTGAGGACACCACGGTTAAATGGTGTGGCTGAGAGGCATAATCGAACCTTGTTAGACATGGTTAGTTCTATGATGAGTCGTGCTTCACTTCCTATTCATTTTTGGGGGTATGCCTTAGAGACAGCTGCCCACATCCTCAATCTTGTCCCTACAAAGAAGGTTACCGAAACACCTCACGAAATGTGGACAGGGAAAGTTCCCTCGTTAGCACATATTAAAGTCTGGGGTTGTGAAGTTTTCGTAAGATGAGAGACTCACGACAAACTAGTAGCTAGAAGTGAGAAATGTGTTTTCATTGGTTACCCAAAACAGTCTTTTGGATATTTGTTCTACAAACACAGTGAAAACATGGTCTTTGTAGAATGAAGATGAGTCTTTCTAGAAAGAGAGCTCATATTCAAAGAGGACAGTTGGAGCACCATTGATCTTGAAGAGATTCAAGAGTTAGCCAATGAAGGAACCTTAGATAACACTAGCACTCAACCATAGGAAACAGTTCCTATTGAACCAGTTGATAACTCATTACCTCTTCGAAGATCCACTAGGTTTAGTGTGCCACCTGAGTTATATGGTTTCCATATCACTTCAAACGGTGACACATTTACCAGTGATAGAACACTGGTAAATCTGGATAAACCAGCTAATTATAAGGAAGCAATGGCAGGACCAGAGGCCTACAAGTGGAAAGAGGCAATGTTCAGCGAGATAAAATCCATGTATGACAACCAAGTTTAGAATTTTGTCGATAACGCACCAGATCGAAAGACATTTTGGTGTAAATGGATCTTCAAAAAGAAGTCCGACATGGATGGAAATGTACATACATCCAAGGATCGACTGGTTGAAAAAGGTTTCACTCAAACCCTAGGAGTTGACTATGATGAGACCTTCTCACCAGTAGCCAAGATTAAGTTTATTAGGATATTGCTCGCCATAGCTGCCTTTCATGACTATGAAATCTGGCAGATGGATGTCAAGACTGCTTTCCTTAATGGGAAGTTGGTTGAGGTTGTTTAGATGAATCAGCCCATAGGGTTTTGTTGATGCAAAGTTTCCCAATAGAGTTTTCAAGCTTGAGAAATCCATTTATGGATTAGCATCTCGCAGCTGGAATCTTTGCTTCCATGAGAAAGTCAAAGAGTTTGGTTTCTCAAGGAGTGAAGATGACTCATGCATGTATATCAAAGATAGTGGGAGTATAGTAACTTTTTTGGTGTTATATTTTGATGACATATTACTCATTGGTAACGGCGATCCAACCTTGAAAGATGTTAAGTCTTGGCTCGAAAAGTGTTTTGCCATGAAAGACCTTGGAGAAGCTGCCTGTATTCTTGGGATTAGAATATCGAGAGATAAAAAGAAGAGACTAATTGGACTTAGTCAGAGCACATAATTGGACAAGGTACTAAAGAGGTTTAGTATGGAAAACTCCAAGAAGGGAGAAATACCTATCCAAAGTAATACCAAATTGAGTAAGACTCAATGTCCGAGTACAGATGAGGAAATAGCTGACATGAGTCGTGTACCTTATGCTTCCGTAGTCGGATAGATCATGTACGCTATGACATGTACTCGCCCTGATGTGGCCTTTTCTTTAAGCATGGTCAGTCACTATCAGGGAAATCTGGGTAAAGCTCATTGGATAGTGGTCAAGAACATACTTAAGTATTTGCGAAGAACAAAGGACTAGGCCCTTGTACTTGGTGGTAATGATACTTTGAGAATAGATGGTCATAGTGATGCCAACTTTCAAATGGATAGAGAAAAATTTCTTTCTTAATCTGGCTAGGTATTTCTACTGAACGAAGGAGAAGTTACTTGGAAAAGTTCCAAGCAAGATATGATGGCTGATTCTACTTGTGAATCAGAGTACATAACAACGAGTGAAGCGTCGAAAGAAGTAGCTTGGTTGAGGAACTTCATCGTAAATCTCGGAGTTATTCCAACCATCCAGGAGCCTATGGAACTGTTCTGCAATAATGAACGGGCGATTTCCTTAACAAAAGAACCCAGAGATCATGGTAAAACCAAACATATCGACAGAAAGTAACATTTTATATGTAACACCCATAAAAATTATGCCAAATTTGAACTTTATAAAACATTCAATAACCAACAATTATTACAAACCTTGTTTTCAAAATGGTTTAGTGTCAGAGTATCCCAGAATCAAATCATGAAAACATAAGGATGTATACGATCACGCCTTCGCCTTCCCGCGATCATCAAAACTACCTGAAACAAAACCAACAACTGTAAGCCTGAAGCTTAGTGCGTTCCCCCAAAATACCAACGCCATACAATCATAATAATATCATATAAACAAACAACATGCATAATGAGCCATCAGTCTGACTGGACCGCCTCGCAGGGCCATCAGTATATCTGGACCGCTCTCTGAGCCATCGACACGTCTAGACCATCTCTCAGGGCCTTCAGCCTATCCGGACTGCTCGTCAGGCCTTCAGTCTGACTAGTATGCCCTTCTGGGTCTGCAGTTTATCCGGTCCGCCTAAGGTATGTTGGCCTTCAGCACAAAGCAGGTCTGCCTCAACCCAACCCCCAAATCAAACAAACATGTGCACATAAATATTATACGTTAGCATATATATATATATATATATATATATATATATATATATATATATATATATATATATATAACAGTTGAACGGATCTAACAAATCACAAATCATAGCAACATCCTATAACCAGGATACCGACCTAACCGGTCGCTAACATTGCATTATCCTATATACCAAGATACCGACCTACTAGGTCACTAAACATATCACCATCCTAACTACCAAGATTGTAACGCCCCGTTTATTTAAATAAAATTAGTAAATGTGAGTCCCGGACTAATTTGTGAAGAATTTTGGAAGTCAGGGTTTAAAAGAGTATGTTTGGGATTAAATTGAAAAGGATTACGGAGGTCAGGGTCTGTTTGGTATGTTTTGGATTTAAGTTGAGAAGATTTTATGGGGTCGGGGGCTAGAGTGTAAGTCTTGGGCTTGATTTGAAAGGAATTTCAGAGGGCAGGGTTGAATTGGTAAATTAAGGACTTTGTTTGAAAATGAATCTGGTGAGGGGGACTAAACTTGTTAAAATATTACAAGTTTGAAGAAAGAACACGGGTGAAGCCCCGTCATTCCTCCAGTGTATGAAAATATAACCCAAGCGAAACCCTAAACCTAATCCTTAGCAGCCGCCACCTTGTGACTCCCCAACCGTCATCTCTCCCAACCTCAAGCCTCCCATCACCGGCTGTCACCCTCCTTCTCAGACTTCCGGCGCCGAGACTACCACCATAAACCTGCTGCCTCTGAGCCTCCACTATTCTTCTTCTCATTCTCCTCCTTCAGCCGCAGTTGTCTTCATTGTCCCTGTCAGGCGAGACCGACGAGCTCGTTGTTCCAGCCGACACAGCGACCGCTGTCAATGCCAAGAAGCCGTCGTGTTATCTAGTTGCCGATGAGGACGAGAGGCCGCTACTCCGACATGACTCGGTCATTAGGATTGGGAAAGATTTCGTGGTTAGGTCGCTATCTCGCATAGCCGACAGATGCGAGCCTTGAACCGATGCGGGGTTAGGGAGGCCAGTCGTGCACGTCTCGTAAGCGTCGCCATTTTACCTCTCTCGTCCCTACTCTCCTGCTGTGGCGCTATCTCCGAGAAGGCATGGTTGCTGCCGTCCAACAGTCGCCGTTGTTGCCGCTTGGGTTGTTGCTGCCATCGACGAGAGCCACCAGGTGGGTAGCTAAGCCCTTGAACAAGTCAGAATCGCATATGTGGGTTGTTGATGGTGTTGATACTGGATAATGGAATAGGTACTCACCATGGCCGCCAGCCACAGTGGTTTCCACCAAGCACCGCCGCCGGCCACCACGGTGTGGTTGTGTGTGTGTGTGTGTGTGTGTTAGTTAGTTAGTGTGTGTGTGTATAAAACATTGTAATTGTAATTTCCAAAAGATTAATGAAATGAAATGGAAAACCACCACCCTAGGGTGGTGGCCGCCGCCGTGAGTCGCCATCGACCACCACTACCCGAGGTGGTAGTGGGTGGTGCCCGCTAGCAAACCATAATGGGTTTAGATATTTATTTTGGGCCTATTGGGCCGTGTTTGAATGGAAACCCTAATTAGGGTTTAGAAAACCCTAATTATGAGTATTGGGCCTTAGACCTATTGGACCCACTTTTGGGCCATTGGGATTGGATTGTGAATTAAACCCAAACTATTCCATGCCATTTATCTAGTAGAGTAAAGAACTTAATGGACTAAGTCCTTAATGAGCTAATTGAGAAAATATTAATATTTGGGAATTTATCAGGACACACGAGAATTATTTAATAAGTGAAATACTAAATAATAATCATTGGCAGAAATAAATCTAAGCAATAATGGACTTAATGGATTAAGTCCCTAGTGTGTTAAGTCCTTAGTGGGTTGAGTAAGAAACACTTAACCCTAGTTATCATTTGATGTGAAACCCTAATTTCACTTGGGCTTTGTGTTGGGCCATCCGAGAATAATGAAATGGACTAGAGTAATTAGTTGGGCTTTAGGGTAAGGCCCATATGAAGGATTGGGCCCAATTTGGAAAATTGGGCCATAGAAGGGCCATAGTTGGGGCCTAGATGGTTGTATGATATTGGGCCTTAGAATGATACATGTTGGACTGGACTGATCAATTGGGCCTTAAGGGAAGTCCATGTAGAGGTTTGGGCCCATTTTGGAAAATTGGGCTATATGTTGGGCTTTGATCCCTAGTTGACTTTGGGCCTATGGATTGGGCCTTGGGCTTGGGTAAGCCAAGCTAGGGGTAATGTAGTAATTACCCAAAGTATGTATTTATAGTTATGTGTTAGAACCCAATTATTAATTGGGTGTTATCTTGGTGTTGGCAGTTCAGGAATCTGTCATCCAGCAGCTAGAGGTTGAGTCTGCGGGACTTCAGCAGTGTGGGATTTTGTCTACGGGACTTCAGCAGTGTGAGGTGAGTTTCCTTCTAGTAGGAACGGGTCTACGGCCACAATGCCGACCCGTTTAGTTAGCAGTGGTTCTGGACTTCAGTCCGATGTAGTAGTTCAGTATGCTTGGTGTCTTTGTGATACAGGCAGGGTATGATTTATGTGTTCCGGACTATGGTCCAATGCAGTATGCAGTATATGTGTTCATGTTGTATGCTATGATTATGTCATGCTATGTTCAGTTAGTTTCGAACCTCGGTCCGATGCAGTAGTTAGGGTGCTTGATGTCTTTGTGATTCAAGCATGTTTTGTGTTATGTGTTTCGGGCTCTGTTCTGATGCAGTATGCAGTATATGTGTTCATGGTAGTTGACATGTTATGCTATGTTATGATTCAGTGAGTTCCGGACTTCGGTCCGATGCAGTTAGTTCCGGACTTCGGTCCGATGCAGGGGACAAGGTCCCAGTTAGTTCCGGACTTCGGTCCGATGCAGTTAGTTCCGGACTTCAGTCCAATGCAGTTTCCGGACTTCGGTCCGATGCAGAGGACAAGGCCCTTGTCAGTTTCCAGACTGCGGTCCGATGCAGTTTCCAGACTTCGGTCTGATGCAGTGGGCAAGGCCCAATATATGTTTATATGTTATTGTATGGTATGTGGTAGTTTGGGGGAGCTCACTAAGCTTCGTGCTTACAGTTTCAGTTTTGGTTTCAGGTACTCAGTTTTCAAAAGAGGAGCTCGGGAAGATTGTAGTACACACACCATTTGTTCAGCCTGGGATGTTTGTACTCTGATATACTTGACAGTTGTTATGATATTTTGAGATACATTGCTTATGATTTTTATATGAGGTTTATCGACTATGGTTTTTATTATTAAATTAAACGAAATTTTCAAACTGTGTTTTTGGGATGTTTCAAGGATGGAAATCAATAAGCATATCATACAATAAACCCTAATACAAATCCGAAAGGGTCGACATTGGTGCCTTAGACCTTGTTGATATAATGAGAAGAACTCACTTTACAAATGTCGAACTGTAGTGATAAGATCAAACTCTCGAATCACAGCCATGAACTCCGACACCCATAGTCATCATAGGACCACTTCCATAAATTCCCAATTTACTAAAATACCCCCAGAAGTCAAACAGGTCAACCATTGGTCAAAGTCAAAGTCAACGGTCAAGGTCAACAGTCCATGTTGACCCAACTCGTCGAGTGTAGCTCATTGACTTGTCGAGTCCTTTCAGAACTCAAGAAATCATGAAAACCCTAGTTGACTCGTCGAGTCTCCAAACAACTCGTCAAGTCCATGCGTGTCCAAATGTCGGAAAAACCCTAACTGACTTGTCGAGTCGTCTCACAGACTCGTTGAGTCCATGCAGAAACCCACAACAACCAATCTTCATCTGACTCGTCGAGTTGAACGTGCAACTCATCAAGTCCCTTTAGTCCATTTCTCTTTCAGACCTTTTTAAGCTACCCTAAAGCTCCAAATTACAGATCTAACCTCATAGGACATGGTTTCCACGTAAAGTTACAAACTTTACGTACATGCATGGTCCTAAATGCCAAAACCAAGCTAATGGAAAGGTTTAACCCAAGGAGAAAGGCCAAAGCTTGCTAAATCTGATAACTTTATGACTATAGGGACATAGAGTAGTCCATATCTGAAATTATAACTTCAGATCATGACCAATACCCGAAATGCTCCACAAATACACTAAAAATGGCCTTAAACCCAAGAAAAAGCGGATGTAATGCTGGAATGATCAAGGTAACCACTTGTTACCTTCAAATGGATGCCTAAACGTTGTAGGTGTTGGATCTACAAGCTCCTTCCCGTTCCAAGCTTCTCAACCTTCCAAATTCTTCAACAAAATACACCAAAAGCACTCTTTTAGTCTTAGAAGCTCAAGGAAACAACAAATAACGACTAGGGTTTCTTCTCTGGGTAATGAAGTGGTAAGGGAGGCCACAAGGGGCCGATTAAGTCCTTTATATAGGGGGCAAACCCTACAAATTAGGGTTTCATTTTCCAGCTCCTACTCGTCAAGTCGGGGTCCTCCAGCTCGTCGTGTAGCCATCATAAATCACGTGGCCTGATCCGCTTCTATGCGACGAGTTGGGGGCAACCAACTCATCGAGTAGGTCTAAGAATATGAATTTAAGCTTTTAAATTTTATACTTGGGAGTCGGGGTGTCACATCATAAGACATAGAGTAAAAGAAGGCCAACTTGTTGTAAAGAGGGTATCATTTTAGGATAACCCATACGACCCCGTCACCAATTGTCTGAGTAGGATTAAGCATATTCAACATGCTCAGAGCATTGGACTGAGAGATGATATTAGTTTTAGCAGTTAGATTAGTTTTATTCTGAAACTTGTTATAAAGTAAATGTAATTGACTTTTGGTGATTAAATAATAAAGTATTATTTATTAGTTTGTTTACTGCCTTTGTCAATTGTTTATTATTGTGTTTCATATTTTGCATGTTTTACTTCCCAAATAATTTGATTTTTCAAACTCCACGGTCGTTCGTACTTTTGGAAGTAAGTAGTGAATTAAGAATGTCATGAATTGGATTGCAGATTGTCTAAGGGAGTTAGACATAACAATAAAATTGTTGCAATGTTCATGAGTACTTAGAAATAGAGATTTGAGTATTGGATAAACCCTCTCTTAGAGTATTACTTCATGGAATTCATCACGAGTAATACTGAGATGATAATATCTTATAATCTTGAAACGGAGAAATATGAGTTGTAATTTACAAATCGATCATGCAATGGTGATACGAAAACGCATCAGTAACTTGGTGTTATAAAACGCATTGTCATGTATGGTTTGATAAGTAAAACATGAAAGCATATGAGTCAAAGTTTATCGTTCCTTTTTCCCTAGCGGGAAAAGCGATATATGTGGGCCCCTCGATGATTTGGTGTTGACTTGTGTGTTGGGCCCAACCAGACCTGAATTGATGTGTTCAATTAGAAGTCCTATATCATCACAAATCAGAAATCGGGAAACATAGATTCTGGACAAATAGATTGATTACATTCCGTGTCTTATGTTTAGGGATATCTTGCAAAACAAAGGACTACATGATCACTTATCTTAGGACACGTGACTGACTAGGTTAGAGTTCGACAACAACTTTTTGAAGCTACAGTTTGCTGGTCGATTTAGAAGTCATACTAGAAATTATAGTTACAGACATATCCAAGTGGGAGACTATTGGATTAGGTGTCTAAGCCCATAACTATGATTGGTATGTGCTTGAATTGATAGCAACACAATCCTTTCGGGTTGCCCTCAAACCTAGCAAGCGGACAAGGAAATTATGAAAGGAGAGATATTAATTTATTATAATATTAATAAATTAATATAAATGATTTATTAATATGTTAAAAGATTAATATATTATTAAGAAATCATAATGTTTAATTAATAGTTAGCCATAAATTAATTACAATTGATTTTGGGGTTAATTGTATTAATTATAAAGTGCAGGGACTGGTTTGCAATTATCCAATAGTTGAGTGGAAGGTTCCAGAACCTCCTTGGAAGGGGGTGGACAAAATCTATAGGGGAAACCCTAATGATTTCGTCCAAGGGGCTTGGATAAGGCCTGTGGATAAGCTTAGCCCCTAAGCAAAGGAACATTAGGGTTTTCCCTAAACCCTAGCCACGTCAGCTATATAAGGAGGCCTCTGGCTCCCCAAATCGACCACTCCTTCCTTTGAAGAAACCCTAGGCCAAAAATTGCATACCATAGCCTCTCTCATAAGTTTACTTCTTTCTAGTTCTTGGGTGTGATTCCATTATAGACATTGCATTTGTGGTGCTAAGCTTGCAAGAAGATCAAGATCAAAGGATTACCAATTGTTTACTATAACAATTGAAAGGTATGTAACTCTAAAACCCTAATTGGTTAATTTCGAAAATAGCCTCCTCTCTTGGGGTTATTATTTTGCAATTCAAAATTATATGTTCAATAGTTAAAACATAGATCCAAAGTAGGTTGCATGTGAACTTAGAAATTGTTTTTCTAGTTTATTTGTTTTACCTAAAACCTATCAGTGACATCCCTGTTACACGTACGGGTCTTGTGCTTCTAGTAGTACGGGTCTATACTACCTTCCGCTCCTACCTGTATTTTTCTCAGAAGATCGTCATAACAACCTTAACAGAGCTCACTAGAATATGCATACACCTTATTCTCACTTCCTATAGAAAGGCTAGACATCCCTTGACTGGTTAGCTGACCCTACATGACTCATCCATGAAACTTCCACCAACCCTACAACACTCGTTTATGGTAATCAAACATAACACTGGATCCTATAGATAGTTGAATATTTGATTCTACCCTAAGCCCACAACCAAACATGGAACAAGAAATAAGGCCAAATCAAACATTCTCAAACTATAAAATCTTAGTTATGTACCATTTCGATGCATACACTAAGAAACTACAGCAATGGTGTCAATTTCATATAAGTAAGAAACCCTAGGCTTGCAGACATCATATAATCAAGAAATTCTATCATACAATTCCTAAAGATCCCTAGCCTATCACTAGCATGTTGTTATAACATAACATAACATCAAATAATAGTGTGGTAACTTGGGGTCTATACACTGGCTCCGGCTGATCGTACACATCACATCCTTTCTTGATTATTTTTTAAAAAAAATTGAAAATCATTTTTAAAACTTTTGTAGTTCCTTAGTTTGAGACTGGATTCACACGGATGTTCCTCCAATTCGCTCAAACCAAGGCTTTGAAATCAACGTGTAACGTTTCAAATATCACAATAAATTTAAACTTTTTAAAAAAACCCATTTACTGAAAAGAAGGGTTTACATAATCATTGTTTTCAAAACATTATTCAAAAATAGAGTCTCCCAATATCAAATCAATCATAAAAACAAGGATGTGTACGGTCGCGCTTTCGCCTTGCCACGGTCCTCTGAAGTACTTGAAACAAAACTAAGAATGTAATCTAACGCTTATTGAGTTCCCCCAAAGTAGCACCACATAAACATAACAACCAACAACATGCAAATATGAGCCTTCAGCCTGACTAGACCACCTCGTAGGGCCTACAGCCTATCTGAACCGCTCTCCGATCCTTTGACATGTGTAACACCATAAATTTTCAAACAAAATTTTCATTTAAAATCACATAAATCTCACAATGCATTTTACAAAACTCCCATTTATTTAATTTACCAAATATATATCCATAATTATTTAGTTTAACAATCCAGGATCCTCAAAATACAACTCCTTCTCTGGTGTGTACAATCAAGCCGACGCCTTCCTGCGATTCTGATAAAAACTTAAAACACATAACACATAACACGATAAGGACGAAGCTTAGTGAGTTCCCCAAAATACCACACACACAACTCATTAGCCACCCGAGGCTAAATCACTGTAGGACCCTCCGGTCAATGTGTCTCAATGGGACCCTCCACGATTCGTTGGACCCTCTGGTCCGGTCTGTAAAGCTCCGCATAGCATAAATAACAAAGTCATAATGCACAATATACAACATAAAGCAAGATAACATAATACTCAGTGTAAGCACATAAGACCCTTTGGTCACACATAAGTACCACTCTAGGTAAAGTATAGTGAGAAGACTCACCTTGCAAGCAAGCAAGCAATTATCCTCAAACTCGAATCTCAAACTAGCCACCGCCTAACACATAGGGTAAATATCTCAATAAATACTCGATTCTCGAATCTAGGTAAACCAAAGGTTATTCTTCCTCTTTCTAACTTTTGAAGTGGGTAAAAGACCATTTTACCCCTCCATGGTCTCCATTACTCATGTTTGACCAAACCCTAAAGTCAACAGAAGTCAACTCGAGTCAACAGTCTATGTTTGACCCGACTCGCTGAGTGCACCTATATGACGCGTCGAGTCCACTCTTTTCCTCAGAAGTCTCGTGAAGGTCTAGCTTAACTCGTCGAGTTGACCCCTAACTCGCCAGGTTATCGCTTGATGTAACGCCCGTAGATCAGGGCTAGTCAATTTAGAGACGATAAGCGTCAAAAATGACTTTTTGATAGAAGATTATTTAGAATGAATAATCTTAACTAAGTTGTAGTATATGTTACAAGGATTCCGTACATATAAAGAACGCCCAAATCTGACTTCGTATGAAGAAGTTATGATTTATCGAATTTTCGGCTTAGCGGTATGCAGCCTGAAATACTCGATTTGAGATCGAGCGGTTTTTAGCCAAAACAATCTAAACGAGAATCGAAGATCTCGTTATTGGTATCGAAGCGATGAAAAGTTAGGCGAGAACGGACGTCAAACGAAGAAGTTATGATTTTATAACAAAGTTTTCCTATCCGGGCCTACTAAAAATAAATAATAAAAATAAAGTCAAAATTAGCCGACAAAGTCTAAATGAAAGTTGTAGAGTGTAGTCTCACCTACGCGTGGATATAAAGAACGTCGAAAACAGAGTTCGTATGAAGAAGATATGAATTTCCGAAGTTTATTAAATAATTAATATTTAAATTTAATTATAAAACCCGGTATTATCCGAAGGGGGAGTCACCGGGCATATCCGAAGTACGCACAACGTACTGTTGTACGCCCCACGTACAGCGAAGCATGACGACCTTAGCACTCGAGCTCTTCGGATGACGAACGCAATGACGATTTCGGACCAGTACGCCCCGCGTACTCCGAGGCTCCTGCCTCCTATAAATAGAATGCAAGGGCAGCCGACTCAATTGCTCTTTTTCTCTCTTGTCTCTCCCGTTTTGCATCATTTTTCGTGCCAGAAGTACGCCGAACCCCCGGTAATATCCTCGAGCCCCGAAGCAAGTCCCGAGATCCCGAAGATCCCGAGAAGTGCGATTCCCGAGCCGAAGCTCTGCCCGCGAGAAGCTCGATTTTTGTAGAGATCTTCCAGATCTGCTGAGGATTACTACTTCTGCAAGTCGTAGTGCTGTCCGATCATCTTCTGATCAAGTGAGTGTATACTACCTTTCATAAACACGATAATAATACAAGTATGGTTTGAGTGTATTAAGTATATTGTTGTTTATATGTGTGAGTGTAAAATTACTTTCTTCTAACGCATAAATACGAAGTATTTTATACGAAATACGTGTTATGTGTATATTTTGTTGTTATATGTGTGAATGTATATTCACTTTCTTCTACCGCATAGATATGAAGTATTTGCTATGAAGTACGTGCTAGGTGTTTATACAATGTTTATTTACTTGAGATAGATGTTGAAATAATGTTTTATACATGTTTTAAAAGATTTAAATTGTATATGTGTTTGCATCTACAAATATGTTGGGTAGAACATGGGTAGATGAAATAGTTGATGTGTGACGAAATAATAAGTATTTTTGAACTCAATGTGTTCAATAGGTATTTTCGAACTCTATGTGTTCACTTGGTGTTTGAACTCAATGTTTTCATTAGGTATTTTTGAACTCTATGTGTTCACTTGGTGTTTGAACTTAATGTGTTCATTAGGTATTTTTGAACTCTATGTGTTCACTTGGTGTTTGAACTCAATGTGTTCATTAGGTATTTCCAAACTCTATGTGTTCACTTGGTATTTTTGGACTCAATGTGTTCATTAAGTATTTTTGAATTAGATGTGTTCACTTGGTGTTATTGAATTGAGTGTGTTCACTAAGTGTTTTAGAACTAAGTATTCACCAGATGTTTTGAATTAATTGTTCACTAGGAGTGTTAGAACTGGGTGTTTGTTAAGTATGTTGAACTAAGTGTTTACCAATCGTAATTTATGGACCTTGGCAGTGGTGGACTTTGTGTCAATTCCTTAGGTCAATCCTTAGGAATAAATGGATAAAGGATAGTTGATTCTTAGGGTAAATCCTTAAGAAATAAAGGAGATAATGGGAATGAGTATTTGGGTTGATTATTTGATAATTGAATATAATAAATGTATTATTGTGGGTTGAAAACCCTATATGCTCACCAGGCTCCCAAGCCTGACCTACTCAGTTTTCTTTGCATTACAGGTAATGACACAAGAGTATAAAATGGTGGACTTGACGAGAGATTTTGGATTATAGATCAATAGTTATAAATAACTGTTGTAAGGTCTATTTTATATTGTTTATGCTTTTGGTCTGTATCGGAACATGACATCCCGAGGTTTTATTATTTAATGAAAATACATTCTCTTTGAGAAATGTTTTGATAAATGGTTATCATATTTTATTTTGGGAACAAATTCCGCAACCGTTTTCTTTAAACGATCACTCTAATTTATAAAACAAAGCATAAACAAATTGGTCTTTTCTGGCCGTGAAATTGGGGATGTCACACTTGACCAAGCTCATCGGGACAAACCCTAACCGACTCGTCGAGTTAGCTCATCGACTCAGCGAGTCCATGCAAACTCAATCCTCATTCAGACGATTCTAAGCAGATCTACATCCCCACACCCCAGATCTATCCTCCTAAGGATCAAATAGCACGTAAAGCTGCAAGCTTTACATTCATGCACGGCATATAAGGCTCATAATGCCAAAACATGCTCCAACAAGGGCTAGATGCACAAAAGCTTGCCTCCAGCTCAATAAAGCTCGGGTCTTTGGACTTACAAGGTCACCCATAGTCCAGATCTGAGGTTCCAACCTCAAGCCATACCCAATTGACTCCATGACACAAGATAGATGGGAGAAAACCCTCAAAACTCCCTAAAACAAGATCTCATAAGTAAATGGTCAAGTTAGCATCTTTTTACCTCCAACTGAAGCAAAACTCTGAAGAATCTATGGATCCAAAAGCCCCCTTCTGATCCAAGCTTTGATGCTCTCCACTTCTTCCTCTAAAAGGTCACAAAATGCCCAAAATCATGACTCTTCTCTCTTTTAGCTCCTTCTAAGCGATTAGGGTTTTTCTATGGAAGTAAGGAGGCTGGTGAGGCGGCTTAAGGTCCTTTAAATAGGACCCAACCCCGAGAATCTAGGGGTTTTCTGCCCAGCACCTACTCGGCGAGTCGGCTCTCTGACTCGTTGAGTCCATGCATTAAACTCACGCAGATACTCGACTCTTCTTGACGAGTTAGACTCACAACTCGTCGATCCGCTCTATAAATCTCAAAACTACCCTCACAACAATATGCATGCAAATCCGGATGTTACAACATGATTGGATCGACTCGTAGGGACTATAACCTATCCAGACTGCTCTTCGAGCCTTTGGTTTGACTGGACATCCTCACAGGGCCTACAACCTATCCAGACTGCCCCGAGTACCTTGGCCTTCAGCACGAAGTAGGACCGCCTTAAACCGATACACCATCACATATCAACATAGACCATAACAATCAATAACTAGCATATACAAATGGTCATACAGATCTAACAGATCACTACAGCATAGCAAAATCCTATATATTAGGATATAGATCTAACATATCACTATAGCATAATAGCATACAGTAAGACCAGAATATCAATCCAATGGGCCGACCTTGGTTTCTTCGACCCGTATAAAATGAGGAAACTCACCTCATAGATCAACAAAAAGTTGATCAATACTCTAATCCCAAATACCGGCTCAACCCAAATCCAAAATGTCAAAACATTATCCATTAATAATATTTTCCCCAAAATACCCTTGGTCAAACTTGGTCAACTATCAGAAGTCAAGTCAACACCAAGCCGAGTCAACCTAGCCAATCCAACCCGACCGAGTCGACCTAGCCGAGTACGTTGGGCGTACTCTTCTTTACGCGGTGCGTATTTGATGGTTGACTAGATTACAGGATGCTGACCGCGTATGCGCATTGTACTACTTGGTACGCCCAGCGTACGCGCTTGTTCGGTCCTTTCCTCATTAAGAGATTAATACTCCAAATTTTAACGTCTAAAGTAAGATCCAAAGCTAAAATACCCCGAAGAGTCATAAAGTTTCCAACTTTATGACTTTGCATGCCCATTAAGTGCTTAATACACAAAATCTCAACATTATAATGCTTTAAGACCTTATATATCATGCATGGAGTAAAACTAAGCATCAAGACCACATTTTTATGACTCAAGACCCCTCATAAGGTCTGAAAGGATGACTTATTGGGTCAAGAGAATGCCATACTCAAGAATCGCTATATTTGGGACCAAAAGTGCCCTAAATGAAGACATGGCTAGATCTACAATATGGAGTGATCAAGTTGTTAACTTTATACCTCTTGGAGATTTATAACAAGAAGATAATCTCATATCCAAGATGCTTCCAAGCTCCAAGCTCTTCTAACCACCTTGTTCTTTTTCAAGAACACTACCAAAGTACACCAATGGGCTCAAAATGCACTCTTCTCACTTAGGGTTTGCTTGGGGTCGATTTTCACAAAGGGAGGCTAGTGAGGGAATGAGAAATAAGATATAATAATGTTTATATATGGACCAAACCCTAAGACTTAGGGTTTACACTTTCTCCACGTACGCCCCATGTTCAAGGTGTACGCACCCTAGTATGCCTAGTGTACACAACGTATGTAGCACCTGGTTCTTGGTACGTATTCTTTGTAATTAACTCTTTAAATATTGCATTTTTGGCCTTGGACTCGGCGAGTTGAAGGACCAACTCGCCGAGTAGAAGCGGGATAAGACGCGGGGTCTAAGTTGTGGACTCGGCGAGTAGACCCTGTTTGGGCAAAAACCCTAACCCGGGTGTTTTCACCCTATTTAAACGCTCTAACTCGGCCTCCCTTGTCCCTAACACTTCCAGAGAGCTGTAGAGCGAAACCCTATCCCCCCATATTGTTCTTGTGAGTGATCTTGGCTTTGTAAAGGAGGTTGGAGCTTAGAAGAAAAAGGAGGATGTTGAAGAGTGCAAGGAGGGGAGGTAGATCCGAATTCTACACTGTGAGAAGCTTCCATTCAGGTAGAAAAGTCCCTACCTTGATCTCTAGTTCATTAGATCCCCTTTTTGTCCCTAATTGGTGGTTTTCAAGCCCTAAAACCTCAAACTCCATGTGTTTATGCTCTATGTTCTGAAAGGACTTCAAATATGGACCTTATGGATGTCTTAGAAGTATAAAGTCTCTGTGGTTGAAGTGATTAAGGTCCCTATTGAGTGTATAACTTCATAAAGAGCTTGGAATTGCCTTTTGGAGCTCATAGGGCCATGCATGCACGTAAATTTTGCAACTTTACGTGATAAGCATGCCCTAGGAGCCTAGATCTATGGTTTGGAACCGTTGCATGTCTCAGATTTGGTATGTATGGGAGGAGGGCTGAAGGGACTCGACGAGTTCCAAAGTGTACTCGGCGAGTTCTATGAAGATGGTCTTAAACTCGACGAGTTGGATGAACAACTCGGCGAGTCCTATCAGGATTGCCTGGAACTCGATGAGTTGTTCTTCAAACTCGGCGAGTCACATGAGTTGTTACTGAGTTAAGGGAGGGTTTAAGTGTATAAGGTCTAACCCTTCATAGTTGCATGCAGAATTAGCAATTTAACGTGTAGCAACAGTCCCTGAAACCCAAATCCCCAAGAAGGATGCTCTGGTGAGGATTTGGAAGCGAGTAGGAGATCTGCTCGTGGGACTCAACGAGTTGTTCTCGGACTTAGCGAGTCGATCTAGTTGTCCCAAGTAGTGAGTTAAGGGTAACTCGGTGAGTGGGAAGAGGGACTTGATGAGTTAGTACTGGGATAGTAGGGAGGGACTCGGCGAGTCTGTGCCATGACTCGGCGAGTCCAGTCAACTGGAAGTTGACTTTGACCAAGGAGTTGACCTTGGACCAGGGGTAGGTCAGTCATTTGACCTAAGGGTATTTATGAGTGACTAATCTATGTTTATGGATTTATAGTTGGAGGATTACCGGTTCAGCAGTCAGACATCTAGCAAGCAGACTTTCAACAACTATTTTTCGAGGTGAGTTACCTTCCAGTAGCGGTGGGTCTACGGCCACAATGCTGACCTATCAGTAGGATTTGTATGTTAGATGATTGTCTTTGTGATATTCATCTAGGTTTGCTAGTACCTGATATGTTATGTGCTAGTATAATATGATGCTATGTGCTAGTGACAGTATGGGAGATAGTCCACAGATTACCGGTCGATAGGGCAGAAGGGGCAGTCAGGCCCAGCCATGCTAGATAGTGATGGGTTTTAGCCATAAGAACTTTCCTATGTGCGCATGCAAAACCCTAATGCTTGGATCTAGGCTTTCTAATTAAACATGCTTTGAATCCAAGACTTCTAATGACTATTTAGGAATAAGAACAATGTTAAAACAGATCTAGAATCATACCTTTGAATCTCTTGTTTGATCTTGTTGTCTTGGAGCTTCTAGAGTCACAATTGTCACTCCTCTAATGGCTTACAAACACCAAATAGCAAGGAGGATGATTTGGGAGAGAGGAGAGGGGAGGAAATCGGCCAGGGCTTCTCTACTTTAGATCAAGTGCCGATTTCCCTATGCCATGGGGTCTATTTATACTTGTAGACTCCTTAAGGGTTAGAACCTAAACCCTAGTTGGATAATCTTCTCCTAAAGCAATTCAAATCCATTCCTTAGATAACCTTGGATGATTTGAAGCTATCCCTAGCTTCTAGAATCTGTCCAATCCCTATCAATATGGATTTACAGTCTAAAGGTTAACTATCAAACAATTGACAGTTTATACCCTCTTATTTAATTAATCTCTTTAAGTCACCAAATTAATTCCAATTAATTCTATGAATTATGTTAATCAAATAACAATATTATTATTCTTTATATTATTCTCATAATATATTAATAATATTTATTCTCTCTTAATAAATCATCCTATCAAGTTGCAATGGTGAAGGCAACCCAAAAGGACCATGCACAAACGGGTCAAATACTTGCCTAATATAGTTGCAGCCTTAGACACTATTCCAACAGTCTCCCACTTGGATAAGTCTAGTAACTATATGCACAAATACAATTCGGTTTGCAATCGTAGCTCTCAAAGACGCTGTGAAACTCTGATCTAATCAATCTTGTCCTTTAGATAAGGGATCGTACAGTCCTCTGTTAGATATCATGCTGACAATCCTATGGAATGGTTAGTCAAGCATTTAGGTTTCTCGATCTATAATTTATTTGACATAGAACTTAATCGAACATATCAATTTAGTTCTGACCGGGCCCGGCACATAATTCAAATCAAATCATCGAGCGGCCGAGATATTGCTTTTACCTTCTTAGATAAAAGTTACAGATAAACATCGACTTATATGCATTTACTTATTCATTAACCAACTATACACAACAATGCGTTTTATAACACCGAGTTACTGATGCGTTTTCGCATTATCAATGTACAATCAATTAACAAATAACAAACCATATATCTAGGTTTTAAGACTATATGATATTATCTTCTTGCGATCACCCTTTTATATTGCATTCCATAAGGTGATTCCAGCAAGCGCGGGTTTGTTCCAATGCTCAAAACTAGTTCATAAGCACTCATGAACGTTGCAGCAACCCTTTGCTATGTCTAACACCATTTAGACAATCTACATACCAATTCATGACAATCTTCATTCATATCTACTTCCAACATATGAACGATTGTGGACAATTTGAATAATTCGATTATTCCTAATAAACTCAATTATTCTGGAAGTCAAAACATGCAAAGTGAAACAATAGTTAAACAATTAACATAAGACAATAACATTACTCATAAATAAAACTCCTTTATTTAATCACCAAATGTTAATTACATTTATCTATTACACGTTTCTAATACTATCTAATCTATGCTAATATCATCCTTCAGCCCAATACTCCTAGCATGCTGCAAGTGCTTAACCCTACTCAGTCCCTTCGTAAGCGGATCTGTTGGGTTATCTTCTGATGATATCCTCTTCACTATGAGTTGTCCTTCTTCTACACGATGTCTAATAAAGTGATATTTTTCTGTCGATATGTCGTGATCTACCATGATCCATTGGTTCCTTGGTCAAGGCAACCGCTCCTTCGTTATGACAGAAAATATCCATGGGCTCCTTTATGGCAGGTACAACTCCAAGATCACCGATGAAGTTCTTCAGCCATATTGCCTCCTTCGACGCTTCGCTCGCTGCAATGTACTCTGATTCACACGTTGAATCAACTACGGTTTCCTGCTTGGAACTCTTCCATGTCACTGCTCCTCCATTTAGGGTAAAGACCCAGCCCGACTGCGAACGGTAGTTGTCCCTGTCGGTCTGAAAACTGGCGTCACTATACCCTCGCACCTTCAAGTCATCACTCCCTCCGAGGACTAAGAACCATTCCTTCGTCCTCCGAAGGTACTTAAGGATATTCTTCACCGCAATCCAATGTGCTCTGCCAGGATTCCCTTGATATCTGCTAACCATGCTCAAAGCGAAGGCTACATCAGGGCGAGTACAAGTCATAGCGTACATGATTGAGCCAACTGCGGAAGCGTATGGTACTCGGCCCATTTCTGCTATCTCAGCTTCGGTACTCGGACTTTGAGTCTTACTCAACTTGGCATTACTTTGTATCGGTAATTCTCCCTTCTTCGAGTTTTCCATACTAAAGCATTTTAGTACCTTCTCTAAGTAAGTGTTCTGACTAAGTCCAATTAGTCTCTTACTTCTTTCTCTTACTATCCTTATTCCCAAAATGTAACAAGCCTCTCCGAGGTCCTTCATAGTAAAGCACTTCCCGAGCCAGGACTTAACCTTCTGCAGAGTCGGGATGTTGTTTCCTATGAGTAATATGTCATCGACATATAGAACGAAGAAGCTTACTATACTCCCACTGGCTTTGACATATACACATGATTCATCTTCGCTTCGTACAAATCCAAACTCTTTGACTTTCTCATCAAAGCAAAGATTCCATCTGCGAGACGCTTGCTTAAGTCCATAAATGGACTTCTCAAGCTTACACACTCTATTCAGATGCTTCGGATCCACAAACCCCTCTGGCTGAGCCATGTAAACATCCTCAGCCAACTTTCCGTTAAGGAAAGCGGTCTTGACATCCATTTGCCAAATCTCATAATCATGAAATGCGGCAATAGCTAGCATCACTCTAATAGATTTTATCTTCGCAACTGGTGAGAAGGTCTCATCATTGTCAACTCCGGGAGTTTGAGTAAAGCCCTTCGCAACCAATCACGCTTTATAGGTGTGTACGTTTCCATCCACGTCAGTCTTCTTCTTGAAGATCCATTTGCACCCAACGGTCTTACGTCCGGGCACATTATCAACCAAATTCCAAACTTGGTTATCATACATGGATTGGATCTCGCTATCCATCGCCTCTTTCCATTTCGCAGACTCCAGGCCTGCCATGGCTTCCTTATAGCTATTAGGTTCATCAAGGTTTATTAGTGTACCATCACTAATATACGTGTCCCCTTCGGTAGTAATATGAAAACCATAAAACTGGGGATGAAATCTAACTCTATCGGAACGTCTAAGAGGTAAGGACTCGTCAATCGGTTCAACCGGAGTTTCCTCCTCGGGTTGAGTGCCAGCGGTAGAGGTTCCTTCATCTATCGACTCTTGAATTTCTTCAAGCTCGATTTGCCTCCCACTGTCTCCATGGCTTATGAGTTCTCGCTCTCGGAAAACTCCTCTCCCCGCAACAAATACAACATTGTCCTTCGGTCTATAGAAGAGATATCCAAAGCATTTCTGCGGGTAGCAGATGAAAATACATCGCTCACTTTGAGGTTTGAGCTTGTCGTGAGTATCTCGTCTTACGAAAGCCTCGCAACCCCAAACCTTGATATGTGCCAACGAGGGAGCTTTCCCTGTCTACATCTCGTGAGGTGTTTTGGCAACCTTCTTAGTAGGGACTCGGTTAAGGATATTGGCGGCAGTATCTAAGGAATACCCCAAAAAAGATATAGGTAGTGAAGCACGACTCATCATAGAGCGAACCATATCCAATAAGGTTCGATTACGCCTTTCTGCCACACCATTCAATTGTGGTGTCCTAGGTGGCGTCAATTGTGAAACTATTCCACACTCCTTGAGATAATCGTGGAATTCAAGACTTAGGTACTCTCCTCCTCGATCGGATCGAAGCATCTTGATTTTCCTGCCTAATTGATTCTCCACTTCATTCTTGAATTCTTTGAACTTTTCAAAGGTTTCTGACTTTTGCTTGATTAAATAGATATACCCATATCTACTATAATCATCAGTAAAAGTCACGTAGAAGCGGTTCCCATCCTTCGTGGTTGATCTAAACGGTCCACATAAACGGTATGTATTAGGTCCAATAGATCCTCACCTCTTTCACACATACTCGTGAAGGGTGACTTAGTCATCTTTCCAAGCAAACAAGATTCGCATGTGTCATCTTCCCTAAGGTCGAATGACTCCAACACCCCATCCTTTTGGAGTTGGGCTATGCGTTTCTTGTTGACATGTCCAAGACGACAATGCCACAAGGATGCTTTATCCATACTAGTGGAAGAATCTATGTTCAAAACATCATTTCCTAAGTTATCAAAAATCATAACAGTTTCATAAATTCCATTACATGGTATAGCTTCAAAGTAAAAGACACCATTTAGATAAGCCAAAATAGAACCATTCTCATTATTAAAAGAAAATCTAAAACCTTGTCTATATAAACCATGAAATGAAATGATGTTTCTAGCCATTTCTGGCGAATAGCAAAAATTGTTCAAATCTAAACATAAATTATTCTTAAGCACTAAAGAATACACTCCAATCTTGGTCACAGGCGACGATCTTCTATTCCCCATGATTAGATTGATCCTTCCTTGCTCCACATCCCTAGTTCTTCTTAGTCCCTTCACATTAGAACAAATGTGGTAACCACAACCGGTATCAACAACCCAAGAAATAGCATGATTAGAATCGTTAGATTTAATTGTGTATATACCTGCGAAAGATGGCTTGATCTTTCCTTCCTTGATAGCTTGCAGGTACTCTGGGCAGCTTCTCTTCCAATGTCCTATCTTGTGGCAGTGGTGGCACTCTGCCTCTTTAGGGTTAGGGCAGGGCTTAGCGGGATCAACTTTGGTCCCACTAGAAGAGGCACCATCTCGGGCTTTAACCTTGCGATAGTTCTTAGACAAAGCCTTCCTCTTCTTTCCCTTTCCTTGACCAATAGCCAAGACAGGAGCAGCAGGTGGATTGGGAGTTGGTGCAACAGACTTGTCTTTGAAGTTGCTCTCAGCGACCCTCAAGAGACCTTGGAGTTTGCTTAGGGTGACCTCCTCTTTGTTCATGTGGTAGGTCATCCTAAATTGATTGTACATCGGAGGCAAAGAGTGAAGCACCATGTCGATCGCCAAGTCTTCCCCAAAGTCAACATTTAACTTGCGAAGGCGGTCGACATACCTTTGCATCTTTTGCAGGTGCATGGTAAGAGATTCTCCATGACCCATCTTAGCGGAAATCATGTTAGTGAAAATCTCATAACGCTCTTGTCTCGCGTTCTGGTGGTATCTCTCCAATAAGTCTTGATGCATCTCGTACGGGTACATGTCCTTGTAGGACTTTTGGAATTCGGAGTTCATGGTGGCTATCATGATGCAATGTACCTTCGTTTCATCTCGCTCATGAGTTTCAAAAACGGTAATTTCAGCCGGAGTAGCGATTTCAGGGTTGATTTTCTCAAGCTTCTCATCGAGGACATACTCCTTATCCTCATAGCGAGCAATGGTGTGAATGTATCTTATCCATTCGCTAAAGTTCGTTCCATCGAAGGTGACCTTTTGGCAAAGGCTCATCAACGTGAAAGAACTAGCAGCAGCGTTGTTTGCGTTCGACATCTACAAATAGAAAGGACAAAGATAGATTAGAATATGAATCCCTAATTATCACCCAATAAGAAAAATTAGGGCTAGGATCCAACAACAACATTTACATATTAGAAAAGGGGTGTCGTAATCTAACATGCAAATAAATTGAAGGTAAGTGAATGACGATTCACTAATTCTCCACCTAACTATTAGTCCTAAATGTATTGAGAATTCCTAGGTTCGGATGAGATTCATTGAAACTATTCAATGACATGTTTAAATCTCGATATGCCCCTCTTGTTTGTGACTGGGATACCGAGGATCACAAAGCGGGTGCGAATTACCATGCAAATTCACATGGTGCCTTCATTGTAACGATCACCTATTCGATGTGCCGGTAAACCACACATGCTCCAACGAACTATGATAAACAATGAATCACCCTTTGCCACCTTTGCTTAGAACCAATTAGTGTGCCGGTAAACCACACACACTCCACTAACTTCTTAGCAAGGGTGCAAAGTGTAATTTCATGGGATTGCATCAATTCACTTTTCCTAAAGTAACTAAGATTGGGAAATTTTTAAAAAATGTGTAGTTACTTTGTATTACTTATTATACTTTTAATGAGAGGATGAGGTTGCCATATCCTACCCGTTCGGCTAACGACCTTCCACCAATCAAGCAAGCGGTGGGTGTGAGTGTACACCCATTATGCGCCATTTTATAGGCCGCAACCTTATACCCACCTTATTGATCGGCTTCGTGAATGAGGCCTACTAACGGTAAGACTAGCATTTTAGTTATACATATATATATATATATATATATATATATATATATATATATATATATATATATATATATATATTATTCTTGTAATATTATATTAGTATAGGATTGTATTTTAAACCTTTTAAAATCTAGGGTTTGAAATTTAAATTGTCTAAATTAAAACTTTTAATCACAAAATATAAATTTCAAAACTTGAGGACAAGTTTTAAACATTTAAAACATGGAGGATCAAATAACAAATAATTTCAATTAACAATTAATTTCCTAATTATCTATATTTGATTTATTCAAGATTTCTTTCAAGATAATTACCAAAATAATCAAAATAATTAATTAATTATCATATAAGGAAATTAAATATTTTATTAGTTGATAAATATCTTTAATTAGATCAAGATAATAGTCATATATATCAAAAAATCGGATTAGGGTTGATCTAATATGATTAAGGTAAGTTTCCATAAGATAATCATGAAGAAAACCTGAATCTGGCCATTCCTGACGCTTGGACTCGCCGAGTGCACCAAGGGACTCGCCGAGTCAGGCCAACTCGCCAAGTCCACTATGGGACTCGCCGAGTCCATGACTCAGAAACACAAAAATCGAATTTTGCAGTTAAGTTTCAAACAAATAAGCAACAATTTAATGAAAACCAAGCTAGGCTCTGATACCACTGATGGGTTTTAGCCATAAGAACTTTCCTATGTGCGCATGCAAAACCCTAATGCTTGGATCTAGGCTTTCTAATTAAACATGCTTTGAATCCAAGACTTCTAATGACTATTTAGGAATAAGAACAATGTTAAAACAGATCTAGAATCATACCTTTGAATCTCTTGTTTGATCTTGTTGTCTTGGAGCTTCTAGAGTCACAATTGTCACTCCTCTAATGGATTACAAACACCAAATAGCAAGGAGGATGATTTGGGAGAGAGGAGAGGGGAGGAAATCGGCCAGGGCTTCTCTACTTTAGATCAAGTGCCGATTTCCCTATGTCATGGGGTCTATTTATACTTGTAGACTCCTTAAGGGTTAGAACCTAAACCCTAGTTGGATAATCTTCTCTTAAAGAAATCCAAATCCATTCCTTAGATAACCTTGGACGATTTGAAGCTATCCCTAGCTTCTAGAATCCTTCCAATCCCTATCAATATGGATTTACAGTCTAAAGTTTAACTATCAAACAATTGACAGTTTATACCCTCTTATTTAATTAATCTCTTTAAGTCACCAAATTAATTCCAATTAATTCTATGACTTATATTAATCAAATAACAATATTATTCTTCTTTATATTATTCTCATAATATATTAATAATATTTATTCTCTCTTAATAAATCATCCTATCAAGTTGCTATGGTGAAGGCAACCCAAAAGGACCATGCACAACCGGGTCAAATACTTGCCTAATATAGTTGCAGCCTTAGACACTATTCCAACAGATAGATTATGTGATACGTGTTATGTGGTAGTAGTAGGGGGTGAAATAGTCTCCAGTATCTGGTCGAGAGAACTGAAGGAGTGGCCAGCACCCAGAAATGCTAGCCAGTGTCCGGTCGAGAGGACCGAAGGGGAGGCCAGCACCCAGATATGCTAGCCATTATCCAGTCGAGAGGACTGAAGGGGTAGGTCGGGCACCCAGATATTCCTGACAACATTTGTTCGTTATGTGTTGGTGGTACGTGGTACAGTGGGGGAACTCACTAAGCTTCGTGCTTACAGTTTTCAGTGTTGGTTTCAGGTACCTCTTCAGCAAAGGGGAAGGAGCTGGCGCGGTAGCGGCGCAACACACACACGCTCTTTGTGTTCCGCACTATGAGATATATTCTGGGATTTGTACTCTGACATTATTATGTTTTAAGATTCGGTTTTCAGATATGAGACATGTTTTTATTAAATGATGTGATCGCATGATATTTTGTTACAAACATTTTGCAAATCACTTAACCAAAAATGAAATTTTTGGACGTGAAAATGGGTTGTTACAAGTTGGTATCAGAGCCCTGGTTTGAGGGATTCGGACACACCTTCAGGAGAGTCTGAACTCAAATCGAGGGATTAAAAAGATTTTTGACAAAGAAAATGACTTTCTAAAAGATAAGATAAAAGGGTTTGGAAAAGGAACAAGTGTGTGATGTGCACGACCGGCCGAGCTCAAGTAAGTATTCCCCAAAGTACCCATACAATGTTATGCTATGTTTATCAGTTTCAGTAGAACAACATGCTATTTTCGAATATGAATCTCATAAGTGAATCTTAAACGATATAATCACATTTGAATTTCACATTCGAATATTTTATGATAAAATCACATGTGAATATCAAATGATATAATCACATTTGAAAATTACATGATATAATCATATGTGAATCTTACATTATATATACATATGTCGATATGCACATATGTATAAATGTATGTCCACTTGTGTATATGTCGATATGTACATATGTATTTTGTGTGAGTGTTATTCGTTGATTATTTTTTTAATGTTCATGTAATTTTGGAATAATTTGTTGAGACTATTGAAGAGGTGAAAAAAATTGTAAATTGAATATATATATATATATATATATATATATATATATATATATATATATATATATATATATATATATATGGCAATTTAGCCACGAAGAAATGAAGACCCTTTGAAATTTTGTAGCATTTTTTCATTCTTTTTATATTGTATCTTGTATCGACTAAAACAAGTATATTATTGTGTTTATAGATTATTAAATAAAAACGTATTTATTTTATGATTACTTAAAAATATTATAGAATAAGAAATATGAATATATGCAGTTGCGATTGTACATACATATACACCATGAAAAAAATGCATATATACACCGAAAAAAAATGCATATATACACTTCAAACTTCATGATTTTTTTAAATTATAATTTAAAAAAAAAGTTACTTTGTTTTCGATATCCGACTATCCTCATATCATTATCCTTTTGTTTCCGAAACTCTCTTTCGGAAGCAATTTGCAAAATTATGTCCCTTCTTTCTTTTATAGCATTCATATTGTCCTTGACTTCTTTCAACTCATCTGAATCTAGAGTTTTGTCTTTGCCTTTGCTTTTGCTTTTTTGCTTTGTCCCTTCCCATTGGTCGGGAAGGTGGTGAAACTTGTACAGATACATCATTGTTGAGGTCGAAACCAACACGAGCATCATATGTAGGGTGGTCAGATTCGGATGTTCTTGACCGTTTTGAACCACCATTGATATGCTCTTCGGATGTTTTGCTCACTTGCCATTTTTTGTTATCTTTCACGAGAATCCAAAAGTTAATAAACTTGAAAGCCTTCTTGTTTTTTTTGGTACACTTTTAGAGTTTTCTTTAAAATCACTTATTTTCACTGATGTTTCATGTTGTTATACAAATCATTAAACAACATGACTTCCTTGCTTGTTTACCTTCATTTTGAGAAAATTTGGCATTTTGAACGATACACATGAAGCTTCATTCCTTTGTGGAACCTTTCTGTAACCCACATCCAAAAATGGTCATATTTTTTTGTCTTTTCCTATCGTCTCGTCTTTTGAAATATTGATACATAATTGTGACAATATGAACACTTATTCAAATCTCATCCTTTAGTCACTACTTTCTTTTTTCTTTTATTTGGTGCTCAAGTGGGTTGAGTTTTTGAAAGAACTCGGGTTTAGAATCAGAAATGGGTGTTTGTGGTTGTGATTGTATTTGTTGAACAAATTCAGGTTGAGACAAAAATTCAAACAGATTAAAATACGAGTCGGTTACATGATGTGGTTGTGTTTGTGTTGGTCGCTGTGGTTGTAATAATTGTTGTGGATAATACAGTAGCATACCACTATAATGATAAATAAGAACGAATAAATCAATTGATCGTAAGAAGGTATTGGGGTGTTTCTAGTGAGTGTTTTTTGATTGTTTGAGTTGTTCGATGGAGACATGTTGAGAGTGTTTGAAATAGAGATTTTGAAAGATAAATAAATTTGATTGAAGTTTGGTAAATTAAGTGATGATAGGTTTTATATATAGGTAAAATAAAAAAAAATATATAATTAAATTTGAAAACATTTTGACCGTTCAAACAATCAAGGGAAGAGGCAACCCGCAGCTAAAAACGTTTGCACTGCAGCTAAATCGCATTGGAGACCTCATAGGGGGATGGTATTCCCCTGCCACCATGATAAGGGATACGACCAAAACCGTACCACTCCTTATGGTCTGATAGTATGGCTAAATGACTTATTAATAAATTAATATATTTAAATATTTTACCTTTTGTTTGTCGGTTTTGTTAAAAATATAGCAGAATAAAAAATAAAAAATAAAAACAAAAACTCTCAAATTCTATCAACCTAAAATCAATATTGTTGGCTAGCTATTTTTTGGTTTCCAATATTTTGAAACCATGGTATTAAATCAAATTTAACACGTTTATTGGATTGGATAGATATTGGGTTCATCTATTTGATTTGAACAAGTTTGACAAACCTAGTTTAAAGGATGTTATTGCTTCACCTATGTTTTTTATGGTAATTATCTTTATGTTTTAACACACTTGCCACATTAAGTCGCATGTAGACCCACGTTCCCAACATGTGATATAAGTAATTCGAAAATTTTAATAATTTTTTTTTCTCTAAAACCCATTTCCGAAATAATTTAATATAGAGATAATTCTAACCCCGTTTTTTAGATTGTTTGTCATGTTTTATTTAAAGTTAATAAAAGAAATGTATAAATACGAAATATTATTAAGTTATACACAAACAGCGCGAAAATTACATTAATCAGATTATATAATAAGAAATGTGTATATACGAAATAAATATCTTAATATATATATATATATATATATATATATATATATATATATATATATATATATATATATATATATATATATATATATATATATATATATATATATATACACGGTTCAATGCTCTAATTTATTATTTAATTTGTTAATAACCGGATCCCGCAACTAAATTTCTTATTAATTAAGTAAAGCTTACATGCATTCAAAAACTTATTTGAAAAAAAAAAAAAAAAGTTGTAAACACTAATTGAAAAGGACTTTACGCATTGGATATTTATTTAGTGAAAAAATGAAATTAAGGAGAAAAAGCGTACCCGAAAGTACTTGACTTAACTAAGTAACTAACCACTTTAACGTCATACCAAACTAACGGACCCTACTTCATGTGTTGGGCCTGAGAGAGTGAGAGGGCCAGGGGTATCTCTCTCACGTGTAACGTGCCCTTGTTGCTCACGTGGCATGTTTATTTACCCTTCCAGCTCCAAGCCCAAAACCAGCCCCAATTTATTGACCTCCTTTTCTTCTTATTGGTAATTACAAAAAAACCACACCATTAGTTATTTTCCCATGATGTAATCTTTTATCCTTATATATATGTGTATACTTTTTGTGATTAAACGTGTTTTTCATTGTTTAATTAACTAACGGGTTATTCAAATTATATTTTAAGATTTAATTTTTTGAGTTTTTCAGTACAATGTTAGAAAGATTTATTAAAAATTGTCTTATTGTTTAAATGCTAAATAATGTTTAAACTGACTTTAAAAGTTAAACTAAATATAGCTAGCATTTTATTTTACTATTATATCTTCTATCGGATACAAACAACTATTTAACGTGTATTTGAACTAAGAATTTTTGTTGTTAAAATTTTTTAGTGATAAATATATTTTATAGATTCGGCATAAGACTTTTATCTTAGGTTAAAAGACGTCATAAAGTTTTTAATGACACTACGTTGATTTGACAGCTTTTACCGACGGTAAACACCGCCCCGCACTGTTGGTTTTACCAGCGATATAATGTTGTTGGTATGGTTTCACTGATGACAAAAATTCAAGAACGTTAGAGTGAAAGAGTTGTTGCTATTAATTTATTTTTATTTTTTTAAACTTTGTTATCACTATATATATATATATATATATATATATATATATATATATATATATATATATATATATATATATATATATATATATATATATATATATATATATATATATATATATATATATAATAAAATGTGAATTGTATATATTGTATGAGTGTATGAGTAGTTTTGAACCATTAAATTAGACTTGTATATGACTAAGATCGTAAGATGCATAATAGTTATAATGGAAAACTATATATATATATATATATATATATATATATATATATATATATATATATATATATATATATATATATATATTTCCTTTTAATAAAAAATAATTAAAAATTATAATTAAAATGGCATAAGTGACATTTTGATTAACTCCAACTAAGGAAGTCAAGAGAATTAAAAAGAGAGCAATTATTTAAATTTATATAT
This sequence comes from Lactuca sativa, assembly GCF_002870075.4. Lineage (NCBI taxonomy): Eukaryota > Viridiplantae > Streptophyta > Magnoliopsida > Asterales > Asteraceae > Lactuca > Lactuca sativa. Next base: position 14,289,798 of record NC_056631.2, read on the forward strand.
ATATATATATATATATATATATATATATATATATATATATATATATATATATATATATATATATATATATATATATATATATATATATATATATAGTTATCCAAATCATCTCTAATTCATATATATCTAAGAAATGATAGTGTGAGCATCATACTAAAAAATTAAAGAATTCTCCCAATAAATAGAAAAGAGAAACATAAGTTCATTCTTAAAGAATATAAGATCATTCTTAAAGAATACAAGTTTTTTTAAGAGATTCTTTTGAAATTAAACATTATCAAATAATATGGCTACATCGATAATAATAATTTGCACAAAAAATTAGATATTCTTAAAGAATACCCATGTATATATATTATAAAATGAAATTTTGTTCTCTGAGAAATATGTATTGCTAATGTAATCATGAATATATACTAAAACAATAAAAAACATTCTTATAACATAAAACAAGAATTTTCACAACATAAATCAATAATGTATACAATATTTTGAAGAATACACACAACCTTATATACTACATTCTTTAAGAATCTGTTTGTAACATATGTTATATGTTTTGCATAATATACAACATTCTTGAAGAAAAATAAATTATATTATATTTTATATTGTATTCTTTAAGAATCTGTTTGTCATAAGGGCAAATTGAAATATACAACCCTACATTCTTCTCCATTGCTTGTCAGTTTTCATCATTTTTAATCATCTTCAAACAACCAACACTACATACATTCTTGTTTCCCAAGAAATGCTTCAAGCAACCTTGTTGCAATATGAATTTGATCATATTCAATAGAATAATACACTAAAATACATATAAAAGTCAGATTACTAAAATGAAATAGAATAACATCTAATATTTTCTTAGAATGTTTTTCTAAGAACTGACTACCACCAAAAAAACAAATGTTTCAATATGCTATTGGTTCTTGACAAAAGCAGTTGAAAGTATACCACATTGAATTTCCATATTCTTTGAGAATACAAAAATAATTTGTATCATCCATAAATATTACGCTAAATTTAAACTTTTTCAACCATAAATAAAAATCAAATAGCATTGTTTACAAAAATGTTTTTAAATCATTATCCATCAGAGTGTCCCAAAAATCATATCATAAGAATGGGGAGCGGTACGGTCACGCCTTCGCCTTGCCATGATCTCCTAAGGTACCTGAAACAATAAACTGAAAACTGTAAGCCCGAGGGCTTAGTGAGCTACCCCCAAAATACCAACACCACACTGACAATACCATATCAGTAATAATCAATCAATCAACATGCATACTGGGCCATCGGCCTGACTGGACCGCAGTACAGGGCCTACAGTCTATCTGGATCAATCCCGAGCCTTCGACATGACTGGTCCGCCATGTGGGCCTACAGTCTCCCCGGATCGCTCATAGGGTATGTTGGCCTTCAACACAAAGCAGGACCGCCTCAACCCAACCAATCAAGCAATAACCATGTGCGCATAACTATCATATACTTGCATATACAAACACCAAACATGTCTATCTCACTGATCATCAGCCATAGAATTATCTAGTAACTAGAGCACCAACTAGCAGGTCACTAACATACAAATCCCTACGAATCATAAGAGCATAACATATTGTCTACCTTGATTCCGATCTAACAGATCATAACCATATGTAGGATACCATAACAATAACAACTAAAGGATCAGCCTTGGTGCCATAAACCCTATCGATATAGTGAGGATAACTCACCTCGTAGATGTCAACTCGAAAGGTAAACTCCAACTCTCAGATCACCTGACACATGCTCCACCACCTATTATCATGGTACAATATACTCGTAAGTCCTTAACCTTATAAGGTACTCCATAACCCACTAGTCAACCCCTGATCAAAGTCAAAGTCCTCAGTCAAGGTCAACAGTCCATGTTGACCTCGACTCGCCGAGTACCCTCGGCAACTCGCCAAGTTCCTTGAAGTGCATTCCAACTCGCCGAGTCATCGGGTGACTCGTCGAGTTCCTTCGATTCTCGATCAAACTTTAAGGCCACCCGTTGGGTTTCCTCCTTGCAACTCGACAGATACACACGCATACATGTCCTGGAGAAAACTCATCCGACTCGCCGAGTTGTTCTTCAACTCGTCGAGTCTATGACAATCATCATCGGACTCGCCGAGTTGTTCCTCCAATTCGTCGAGTTCACGGCCATCTTCATGTGACTCGCCGAGTCAACCTTGCGACTCGCCGAGTCCATTCAGTCCTTTTTCCATACAGACCTATTTTGAGCCATACAGTGGCTCCAAATCACAGATCCAAGCTTCTAGGGCATGCTTTTCATGTAAAGTTGCAAAATTTACGTGCATGCATAGCTACAAAGGTTCTAAATGCCAAATCTAAGCTCTCAATGGGGTCTCATGCCCAAGGAGGGCCTCATTCACGACCAATACAACAACTTTATGATTCTTAAACTTAAAGAGGGTCCAGATCTGAAGTTACAACTTTAGATCTAGCCCATAGCCCACCTTATCAACCTTAAAATCCATAAAAACCCACAAAACTCAACAAAAGGAAAAAAGGGAAGTAAGGATGGCAACTTGATGCCTCTAAGGGATGCTAGCTGAGGTAAATTCTGCTTCCCACACCTTCCTAGCTTCAATTCCTTTGCACTTCTAGCTTTTCTCTTCTAGCCAACCTTCTTTCCAAGCTTAAGACACATTAAAATGGAATACCACATGAATTAGGGTTTTAAGGAGCTCTCAAAGACTACAAAGAGGCCAAAGGAGGCTGAGGCTCCTTTAAATAGGGGTGCAAACCTCGAGATTTAGGGTTTCATCTACCAGCTCCTACTCGTCGAGTCCCAATATGGACCCGTCGAGTAGGTTACTTAACACGCGATCCTACCCCTTGCTACTCGACGAGTAGGGCAACCAACTCGTCGAGTAGAGCTTAACCCAATAAATCTTATTTAAACAATACCCGAGAATCGGGGCGTTACAACTCTCCCCCACTTGAACTAGACTTCGCCCTCGAAGTCCGCTGGAATAAACAATGTCGGGTAATGCTCGTGCATCTCCGCCTCCGGCTCCCATGTCCACTCGGATCCCCTACGATGCTCCCAATGTACCTTTACTAAAGGTATTTCCTTGTTCCACAGAATCTTCTTTTTCCTTTCCAAAATAGCCATAGGCTTCTCCACATAGTTCAGGTGCTCATCGACCTGAATATCATCCAATGATACCACTGCCTCTTGGTCCGTAATGCATTTTTGTAATTGCGAAACATGAAATGTGTTGTGGATCCGACGGAGCTCCTCCGGAAGCTCTAGCCTATAAGCCACGCTGCCAACCCTGGCAACAATCCTGAACGGCCCAATATAACGGGGACCCGATTTTCCCCTCTTCCTGAAGCGGATCACACCCTTCCAAGGTGAGACCTTCAGGAGAACCATGTCGCCCACCTGAAATTTCCCACTCAGATCGGCGTCGTTCGGCATAACTTTTCTGCCGACTCTGAGCGGTCTGCAGTCGCTGTCTAATCTGCTATAACATCTAGGTAGTTTGCAGAACTACCTATGTCCGACCCATCACCCTGTGCCCAACCTCGCCCCAGCAGAACGGGGTCCTACACTTCCGCCCATACAACAGCTCGAAAGGCGGTTGTTATAGGCAAACTCTGCAAGCGGTAGGTGGGAATCCCAAATCCCACCAAAATCAATGACGCATGCCCTCAACATATCCTCGAGGGTCTGAATGGTCCGCTCACTCTGCCCATCAATCTGCGGATGGAACGCCGTACTAAAATGCAGTCTCGTACCCAATTCTTCATGGAACTTCTGCCAAAAATGGGAAGTAAACCTGACATCCCGATTGGAAACAATGGAAACTGGGACCCCATGGCGAGAGACAATCTCGCGGACGTACAGGTCGGCCAACTTCTCTGCCTAGGAACTCTCCCGTATGGCTAGGAAATGGGCACTCTTGGTCAATCGATCCACGATGATCCATATAGAATCGAACCCCTTCGCCGTCTTTGGCAACTTCGTGATGAAATCCATTGCGATCCATTCCCATTTCCACATGGGAATCTCCAGAGGCTGTAGCTTACCATGCGGCCCCTGATGCTCGGCGTTGACCATCCTACAGGTCAAGCACCTCTCAACAACCCAAGAGATAACCCGCTTCATACCAGGCCACCAATAACTCGAACTCAAATCACAGTACATCTTGGTGGCTCCCGGGTGAATAGAAAAACGAGACTTATGAGCCTCCTCCATCACTGTCTGCCGGACCCCTCCGGAAATCGGAATCCAAACCCGACCGTAACGGGTCAACAATACGTGACTATCCTGAACAAACCGGGCGCTTTCGCCCTTAATTCTTTCCAATTTCCAGTTCTCTGGTCTCATTCCCTTAATCTGAGCATCCCTGACCAAACCCACCAGCAGGAAATCTACTGCTATCCTCATACACCTGGCTGGGGTAGAGGACCCAACTGACTTGCGGCTCAGAGCATCCGCAACCACATTTGATTTACCAGGATGGTAAAGGATCTCATAATCATAGTCCTTGACCACATCCAGCCACCTGCGCTGCCTCATGTTCAGGTTCGGCTGATCCATGATGTGTCTCAAACTCTTTTGATCTGTGTATATAGTGCAACGGACCCCGTACAGATAGTGCCTCCAAATCTTGAGAGCGAAGACCACCGCTCCCAACTCAAGATCGTGCGTGGGGTATCTCGTTTCATGCGACTTCAACTGCCTCGACGCATAGGCTATCACTCGTCCCCTCTGCATGAGGACTGCCCCCAAGCCTGTGATGGACGCATCACAAAATACCACAAAATTATCAACTCCCTCGGGGAGTGTCAACACCGGCACCTCGCATAAACATCGCCGAAGGGTCTCAAATGCCCTCTGCTGCTTAGGGTCCCACCGGAAATCCACCCCCTTCCTCGTTAGACGAGTGAGGAGTATGAAAATCTTGGAGAAATCACGAATGAATATATGATAATACCCTGCTAAACCCAAGAAACTCCTGATGTATGAGGGAGATTTCAGAATCTTCCACTGCATAACCACCTCCACATTGGCCGGATCGACCAAAATCCCCTCCTGGTTAACGAGATGTCCGAGGAACTGGACCTCTCGTAACCAAAACTTGCATTTCAAGAACTTGGCATATAGCTGTTCTCGCCTCAGAACCTCTAGCAGCTCCCTGAGATGCTCCTCATGCTGCTCTCGGGTCTTGGAATACACCAAGATATCATCTATGAACACAATGACCAAGCGATCGAGCATCAGTCTGTAGACTCGGTTCATCAGATCCATGAACACCGCTGACGCGTTGGTGAGCCCAAACGGAATCACCACGAACTCGTCATGACCATAACGAGTCCGAAATGCGGTCTTCTCCACGTCCTCATCCCTCACCCTGACCTGGTGATATCCTGATCTCAAATCAATCTTGGAAAACCAAGATGCACCCTGCAGCTAATCGAAAAGATCATCTATCCTCGGGAGTGGATAACGGTTCTTCACTGTTAATTTGTTCAGCTCCCTATAGTCAATGCACATCCTGTGCAAACCGTCCTTCTTCCTGACGAAAAGGATCAGTGCTCCCTAGGGTGAACTACTCGGACGAATAAACTGCTTACCCAACAGCTCATGTAACTGAGATGATAGCTTCTGCATCTCAGGCAGTGCCAGACGGTACGATGCCTTGGCGATAGGGGCCGCACCCAACACTAGATCAATCCTGAACTCAACCTGCCTCTCCGGAGGCACTCTGGGTAACTCCTCCGGAAACACATCAGCAAACTCCCTGACCACGGGAACCTCTGAAACTGAGGGCTGCTCCCTAACCCACGTATCTACCACATACACTAAATAACCGACACACCCGTGCGGAATATACTGCCAAGCCCTGGCTGCTGAACAAAACCCTGATCCCAACTTGGTACCCTCACCATATACTATAAGTTCTCCCCCACTTGGGGTTCGAACCACCACCCGTTGTCCCTCACGGTCGATCATGGCGCCAAACCAGCTAACCCAATCCATCCCTACAATCACGCACACTTCCCCCCATGGGGATAGGAATCAAATATATCGGGAAGGACACCCCGAAAATCTCCAACTTGCATCCCCGGTAGACTGAAGAAGCAGAAACCGCGTGCTCGTTGGCAATCGAAACACGCAACGGACACTCAAGATTATCTATCGGCACATTGAACCCTCTAGCGAAGGTCTGAGATACAGACGACCAACTCGCCCTCGAGTCAAATAATACCCAAGCGGGCAAAGAATTCACTAAAAACGTACCTAATCATAGGTACAATCAATAAGCATAACACAACTATAATAACTGAGACAGAGAATAGAAACGTACCAGCAACCACATCCGGTGCTGCCTTGGCCGCCTCGGCCGTGAGCTGGAAGGCGCGACCCTGAGCCTTCGGAGGCTCCACCTTGACCGGCCTCCCATCTCCAATCCTTACAGTAGCTGGCGCGGAACCCTGCGTTGGCTTGGTGGCGAGCTGCGGGCAATTGGTCTTCACATGACCAACCTGATGACAATGGTAACAAATCCTCATATCTACTGGAGGAGCGGACTGACGGCAGTCCCTGGCATAGTGCCCCTCCTTGCCATATTTGTGGCACCCACTTCCTACTCGTCAAACCCCCAAATGAGCCCTGCCACACTTTCCACAAGTGCGGCTCTGATGACCCCCAGATCGTGTATCAGCGGTCTTAGACCGCTTAGGCGCCGGCTGAGACTGTGTCGGTGCCTGACGCTGCTCCTTCAGCTGCAGCTCTATCTCCAAATCATGCCGCCTCGCGGCTTCCTGAAGGTCCAGGAGGGTATCACATCTATGTGTAGACACAAACTGTCGAATATCAGTCTTGAGCATACTCAGATAACGAGTCATCTGAGACTGCTCTGAAGCAAACTTCGGGCAAAATATAACCCTCTCTGTAAACATACGGGTAATCTCCATCACAGAATCCCCATCTTGCCTCAATGTCAAAAACTCCTGAGCAAGCCCCCGTTCCACACGCGAAACGTAGCGGGTGCGAAACATATCCCAGAACTGCTCCCAAATAACAGCAACCCGCTGATCATCCGTATACGACCCAGTCATCAACCTCCACCTGTCCTTTGCCCCAAGCCTTAGCAGGTTCAGGGCACACATGACCTTCTGGTCAGCAGGACATGGGCACGTGAAGAAACAACCCTCCACGTTAGATAACCACCTCATAGCCCTAATCGCATCCGGTGTACCATCAAATGTCGGAGGCTTCGTGTTATCAAAGTCCCGGTACTGGAAAGCCCTGTCGGCTCCCCCTCCAACCCCTCCCGGATCTTGGCATCCAACTCCTCGGTCCCTATCTATACCACGGGCTCAGGTGCTACCGGAACCTCCAAACCTCCGTCTCTCGACCCCGATCCTGATCCTGATCCTGATCCAGATCCAGAAGCAACACGTCTCGTCACCACCATACTAAAATATATATAAGTCATTAGATAAATGACATAATGTCAGGAGACCAAAATCCATAAACCCTAGGGGTTGTGATTTCCTTGCTACGCGTATGGGTCTTGTGCATTCAGTAGTACGGGCCCATACTACCTTCCACACCTACCCATATTTGTCTCAAGTATCACCACAACCAGGGGTGGATCCAAGGGGATCCTGGGGTAGCCCGGGATACCCCTCAAATTTTTTTTGGTAGTGTAATTTTTGTTTACGTATCCCTAAAAAAAATCGGTATAGTGTATATATACGCATCCCTCCACTTATAAACACAAAAAATAGTTGGTCTGCTGGTTAAGGCGTTGGTTTATTGAAGTAAAGGTCTTAAGATCAATTCTCGCTTCTTACATATTCTTTGTTTACTTTTGTTTTATTTTCCCAGCTATTCTATCCCACATCGCAAAACGCATGTAAACTCAGCCATTTTTTCTATTATATAAACTTGTTATCCTCATGCTTTATTTGATATCTACTTTGAGTCTCACATCAATTCAAGTATCAAAATATACTTCAACTTCATGTTTATATAACAAGACTTGAGGTTAGCTAAGGATTCGATTAAGATTTGGGTTTAAAACCGAAACTGAACCGGGGAAACCCAAGCACCCCAGGAAAAAAATTGAGTTACCCGTTTACTTTGATCCTGGCCCCGCCACTGACCACAACGCCCTAAAAATATCATCAACATAGAAATGCGCTCAACCCTCACTTCTAGAGGAATACCAACTCTCTCGCATCTAGTCTCACCACTTCTCATGAATCACACATCCATGAAACTTCCATCATCCCCTGCAGCGCTAATGCATGCTAGCTGCACATACCGTTGGACCCAATAGACCTTCGAATATCCAATCATATCCGAAGGCCGAATCAACATTCTCAGGCTATAAGGTCTTATTATGCACAACCGTGATGCATACACTAAGCATCTACAGTTATGATGTCAATTCCATATACAAGAAACCCTAGGCTAATAGGCATCATATAATCAGGCAAATCTATCGTGCGATTCCTGAAGATTCCTAGCCTAGCACTAGCATGCTGTTCTAACATATCAGCATATCAAATAATTGTATGGTATTTTGGGGTTTACTTACAGGATCCGGCTGATCGTACCCTCTGCATCCTCCCTCCTTTATTTTGAAAACCATTTTAAAACTTACTTTCCAAAAATCTCCTTGATTTGAGATTGGATTCACACGAGTGTTCCTCTAATTCACTCAAACCAAGGCTCTGATACCAACTTGTAACATCCATAAATTTTACGCCACATTTAAACTTTTTCAACCATAAATAAAAATCAAATAGCATTGTTTACAAAAATGTTTTCAAATCATTATCCACCAGAGTGTCCCAAAATCATATCATAAGGATGAGGAGCGGTACGGTCACGCCTTCACCTTGCCATGATCTCCTGAGGTACCTGAAACAATAAACTGAAAATTGTAAGCCCAGGGGCTTAGTGAGCTACACCCAAAATACCAACTCCACACTAACAATACCATATCAGTAATAACCAATCAATCAACATGCATACTGGGCCATCGGCCTGACTGGACCGCCCTATAGGGCCTACAGTCTATATGGATCTATTCTGAGCCTTCGGCATGACTGGTCCGCCACGTGGGCCTACAGTCTCCCCAGACCGCTCATAGGGTATGTTGGCCTTCAGCACAAAGTAGGACCGCCTCAACCCAACCAATCAAGCAATAACCATGTGCACATAACTATCATATACTTGCATATACAAACACCAAACATGTCTATCTCACTGATCATCAGCCATAGAGTTATCAAGTAACTAGAGCACCAACTAGCAGGTCACTAACATACAAATCCCTACGGATCATAAGAGCATAACATACTGTCTACCCAGATTCCAATCTAACAGATCATAACCACATGTAGCATACCATAACAATAACAACTAAAGGGTCGACTTTGGTTTCGTAGACCCTATCGATATAGCGAGGATAACTCACCTCGCAGATGTTGACTCGAAAGCTAAACTCCAAATCTCGGATCACTTGACACAGGCTCCACCACCTATTATCATGGTACAATATACTCATAAGTCCTTAACCTTATAAGGTACTCCATAACCCACTAGTCAACCCCTAATCAAAGTCAAAGTTCTCAGTCAAGGTCAACAGTCCATGTTGACCTCGACTTGCTGAGTACCCTCGGCTACTCGTCGAGTTCCTTGAAGCACATTCCAACTCGCCGAGTTCCCTCAATTCTCGATCAAACTTTAAGGCCACCCGTCGAGTTTCCTCCTTGCAACTCGACGAATACACACACATACATGTCCTGGAGAAAACTCATCCGACTCGTCGAGTTGTTCTTCAACTCGTCGAGTCTATGGCAATCATCATCTGACTCACCGTGATGTTCCTCCAATTCGTCGAGTTAACGACCATCTTCATGTGACTCGCCGAGTTCATTCAGTCCTTTTTTCATACAGACCTATTTTGAGCCATGCAGCGGCTCCAAATCACAGATCCAAGCTTCTAGGGCATGCTTTTCACGTAAAGTTGCAAACTTTACGTGCATGCATAGCTACAAAGGTTCTAAATGCCAAATCTAAGCTCTCAATGGGGTCTCATGCCCAAGGAGGGCCTCATTCCTGACCAATATAATAACATTATGATTCTAAAACTTAAAGAGAGTCCAGATCTGAAGTTACAACTTCAGATCTAACCCATTGCCCACCTTATCAACCTCAAAATCCATAAAAACCCCCAAAACTCAACAAAAGGAAACAGGGAAGTAAGGATGGCAACTTGATACCTCCAAGGGATGCTAGCTGAGGTAAATTTTGCTTCCCACACCTTCCTAGCTTCAATTCCTTTAAATCTTATTTGAACAATACCTGAGAATCGGGGCGTTACATAATTAAGTAAAGTGAATAATTCTTGTGGTTCAGAGGATCATAGTTGTAACATCCCGACTTGCAGATATAATTTTCGAACGTTTATATTCATTTTATTGAGGGAACTCGACGAGTTGGAGGCCCCAACTCTTCGTGTCGAACCTAGTCATCCCGCGCGGTTTTTGACTCCTAATCGACGAGTCGGAGGACCCCGAATCGACGAGTAGAGGTTATGCATGGAAACTCTAATTTTTAGGCTTTTCACCCTATTTAAAGGGCCTTAAGTCCTTTCCTCTAGCCCCCTACCACCTTTCGATAGCCAGAAGAAATCCTAATCAGTCTAAACCTTGTTCTTGAGTGTTTGAGAGGCTAAAGTGTGTTTTTGGTGCTTTTGATTGAAGAAGCTTGGAGTTTTAGAAGCTTGGAATGAGAAGAAGAGTGTAGATCTAGTATCTACATTTTCTTGGATGGCATTTTAAGGCAAAAAGCCTTTACCTTGGTCTTCCATTTGTTAGATCTTTTCTTAAGTGAGAATATGGGCATTTTGGTGCAAAAATGGAGTTACTTTCGGATTTGAGCTTGTCACAAGGGCATAGTTTCAGACATGGACTCCTCTAGGTCCCAAATTCATAAAGCTATCAACTTTAACTCATATTGACCTCTCATCATGCCCTAAACCTCATTATAGACTTGGTTTTGGTGATTCTAAGCCTTTAAGACCTTGCATGCACGTAAAGTTTGCAACTTTACATGGAATCTGTGCCTTAGGAAGCTAGATCTACAATTTGGAGCTTTGGGGTAGCTTAAAAACGTCTGAATGAGAAATAGATTGAAGGGACTCGACGAGTTGCATGGTCAACTCGATGAGTCCGATGAAGATTGACCGTTGTTGGTTTCTGCATGAACTTGGCGAGTCAGTGAGATGACTCGACGAGTTAGTTAGGGTTTTCCCGACTTTTGGATATGCATGTACTCGACGACTTGTCTAGAAACTCAGCGAGTCAACTAGTGTTTTCAAAATTTCCCGAGTTCTAGAAAGACTCGACGAGTTAGTGAACTGAATTGGGTCAACATTGACTGTTGACCATGGCCGTTGACTTTGACTTTGACCAAGGGTTGGCCCGTTTGACTTCTGAGGGTATTTTAGTAATTTGGAAATTTATTGAAGTGGATTATTGGTAGATGTAAGTGTTTGAGTTTGGAGCAGTATTTGGGGAGTTTGACATTATCATCTCGAGCTACTTGTGAGGTGAGTTTTCCTCACTATACTCAAGGGTCTAAGGCACCAAGGCCGGCCCTTTTGGATTGTTATCCTGATATGTTATATGATCGAGTATTGTATGATCTATTAGATCAGTATCCTGGTAGATATCATGTTATTATGCTGTTATGATATGTTAGATCAGTATCCTGGTAAATAAGATGTTGTTATGATCTGTTAGAACGGTATCCTGGTAGATAGGATGTTATTATGCTGTTATGATCTGTTAGATCGATTTTTTTGTCTGTAGATTGTTATGTGATTATTTGATATATATGTGCACATGTTTTATTGGTGGTTGAGGCTTATCTGCTTTGTGCGAGAGCCAATAGACCGGGGCATTCCAACCCGATGGTTGTAGGCCGTGAGTATTCCATCCTGATGATGATTGGACTCGTAGTTGTTGGATTAGTGTCTAAGTCCATAACTATTTTGGTATGTACTTGACCCGATGGTGCATGGTCCTTGCCTTCACCAAAGCAACTTGATTGGAGAAATGAATATAGAGAGAGAGGATAATATGATTTATTAATATGTTGTAAGAATAATATATTAAAGGAGAAATCATATTTGTTTAATTAATATTGGTCGATAAATTAAGAATTAGTTTTGTGATCAAATGCAATTAATTAAACTAGAGGGGCTGATTTGTAATTATGTGATAGTTACAAAATAAGGTAAGGATTATCTTATGAGTATGGTGAACGAATTTAAGGTTGGAAAGCCTTAGAATTCGAGTATGATAAGGATTCAAAGATTATCTTATTGGTTGCTTATTGGATAATCAACTAGATAAGGATAATGACTGAAACCCTATCTCTACACCTATATAAACAACCCCAAGGTCATGAATTCGTGTATCCCTTCCCAAGAAGTCCCAAATACGAATTCTAACCTCTCTCCTCTTTCTTTATACATTCTCCACTTGCTTATGGTGTTTGTAAGCCATTAGAGGAGTGACACTTGTGACTCTCAGCTTTCCAAGGTCAATTCAAGGAGGAATTGGATTGTTATTGCTACATAACAATCAAGGTATGTTCTTAAACCTATTTGCATGTGAACTCTGATTTCCATATGCTAGAATTAGGGTTCAAAGTCTTGGATTCAAAGTATGTACAATAGAGAAACCTAGATCCAAGCTTTAGGGTTTGTATGAGCACATAGGATGTCTTATGCCCAAAACCCATCAGTGGTATCAGAGCCATGATTGGTTTCTATTGTATTGATGCTTGATGTAACTGAAAATCGTGTTTTGGCCTCACTGTTCGACCTGACTCGGCGAGTCAGCCCTACTCGGCGAGTTCCAGAGGGTGACTCGGCGAGTCGGTGCGTCAGACAGTGCTTATCTCGGGATTTCTTGCTGTTTTTGCATTGGGATAATTACCTTATCATGTTAGATTAATATTAATCCGATTATATGATATATTTGACTATAATTTTAATCTAATTGAAGATATTTATCAATTAATAGGATAATTGTTTCCTTATAAGATAATTGATTAATTATTTTAAATAAATTGATAAATTATTTTGCAAGAAATCATCAAATATGGATAATTATGTGATTAAATGTTAATTTAAATTATTTGTTATTTGATCCTTGTTGTTGTGAAAAGTTTCATATTTGGCCCTTTAGGTTTTATAGTTTAAATTTGAACCCCAAAAGTTTTGTTGTTTTGAAATTTAAATAGTTGAAACCCTAATGTTTTGGAATTTAAATTTTGATTAAATAGTTTAATTTTGATGCATATTTAAATTTTAAACCCTAATGTGTTGAAATGTTTCAAAACTTGCCCTCAAGTTTTGGAATTTAAAAGTTGATTAAAAGTTTAATTAGGAATGTTAAATTCTAAAACTCTAGTATAGTTTTGATAAAGTTCAAATCACACCCTTATGGTTTTATTGACTAATTAAGGTGTTTAATTAAAGAGGTTTAATAAATCCATAAAAGTTTAGGTTTACAATTTAAAGTGAATTAAAAGTATAATTGTTAATTTGAACCACCTAATATTTTAAAAGTGTAAAATACACCCTATACTATATATAACATTAAAAGTCTAACATTATATATATGTATAACTAAAAGTCAGTCTTACCGTTAGTAGGCCTCATTCACGAAGCTGGTCTATAAGGGGTGTTTAAGGAAATTGCCTATAAAATGGCCATTGAATGGGTATCCACTCTTACCCACCGCACTCTTGACTAGTGGAGGGTCGTTAGCCGAACGGGTAGGATAGGACGAAACCTTCCATTATAAGTATAATGAATTACTAAAGCAACTAAACGTTTTCATAAAATTCCCAATCTTAGTTACTTAGGCAAAAGTGAATTGATGCAATTCCATGAAATTACACTTTGTGCCCTTGCGAAGACGTTAGTGGAGCGTGTGTGGTTAACCGGCACACTAAATGGGTCTAAGCAAAGGTAGCAAAGGGTGACTCAATGTTTGTCATAGTTCGGTGGAGCGTGTGTGGTTTACCGGCACATCGAATAGGTGACTGTAACATGTGAGGGCACCATGTAAGTTTGCATGGTTATTCACACCCGCTTTGTGATCCTCGGCATCCCAGTCACAAACAAGAGGGGCATATCGAGATATAAACATGCCATTGAAAGTTCAATGTATCTCAAAGGATCTAGGAATTTTCATAGATTTAAAACTTAAATTTCTTTTTCGTTTTTCATGGTGGAAATTAGTGAATCGTCATTCACTTACCTTCAAATATTCTGCAAATAGGGTTACGGCATCCCTCTCCCGAGTTGTGGAATATTGTGTTGGGTCCTAGCCTTAGTATCTTATTTGGGTGATTTACTAAGGACTCAATCAATCAACTAACTTGAATTTGTTTTTGTTTTCTCCCGTTTTGTAGATGTCAAAGTTCGACAACTATGGTCTTCCCAAATCCCGTGGAACAAGTATTCCACATGAAGATGGTATTCCACGATTTAATCGAGGAACGAGAAATCATGCTTCACTTCCTCCTCCTCCTCCTATTTTTCTCCCCAACCCACAAGATCGAAGAATTGAAAGGTTCAATATCACTGAAGCCCTGTTGGAAATGAAACATGAAGATGGTAAACCCGTGTGTGCCCACGTTCTAGGAATGAAATCACACATTGATAGGTTGATGAAGTCGCGCATTGATAGACTAAGAATGATGGGATCCGTTGTTAGTGAAGAGATGGCTGTTGATTGGGTTCTTCAGTCACTTCCCAACTCATATAGTGAGTTCGTAAGAGAGTACTATATGATGAACCACAACGTGACCCTTATAGATCTCACCTATATGCTTATTGCTGCCGAATCAGTAATGGTTTGGCGCAATAGAAAAGCAAAGTTGATTGGTGAATCTGCCTTCAAGACCTCTATGGATATAGACAATGGCAATGAAAGACATGCAATGATCGAAAAGTTTGATCATAAGAGAAAGGCGATGTCTGAAGTAGTTCCATGTGTTGTTCCAAAAGAGTCAATTTGCTTTTATTGCCAAGAGAAGGGGCATTGGAGACGAAGTTGCCCTAATTACCTAAGAGATCTAAGAGATGGGAGAGTCAAAGGTATGACTACGCTTTAGGTAAAAATCCACTATCTAACTCCATTAAGTTCCTATTCATTGATTCTTAATACATGATGTAATAAGATTACATTTGAGTGCTTTGTAGGGTCGGTGAAAAGAAAGGAAGCTTGATAAGAGAGCAAGATGAATCTAATCACAAGAGATGGATCTCGATCGCATGGACTTGAAGATTAGATTTTGAGCTTAGAAAGTTATGATAGAGTTGTTAGAAATTTTCTTTTGTACATAGTTTTCAATGGATTTTGCATTGTAAGGAAAAAAAATTTCCGCTGCTTTTATAAATAAAATAAATTTTGTTTGACTTATTTATTTATTTGTTTATTTCCTTACAATGAAATCGTTATGAAAATTGATGTTAGAATATTTCTACAACGAATAGATATGATTCTTAGTTATGCTATTTATGGAAATGTCAAGAATTTACCAAATAGGGAGAGTTTCTCATCGCCCAAAGTTTCAATTGGATAGAAATTTGGAATCAGACAACTTGGTTGCATGATGAATGAGAAATTCATATTTGGAAATTAGACCAATTCGTTGACAAAGTGTCAAGTGAAGGACTAGGAGATCGAATACACAAAGTTGCGTGTTGATCAAGTTCACCATAAGAGTAACAAAGATATTCATCATGATTTACTAAAGGTTTAGTAAATATGGTTATACTTACAAGATTAGGTGTAATTCTGAATTGATTAAAGGGTTTAGATCAATAGCAGAACGAATAAGAAGAATCAAGTAGGCAGAAAGATAAAAGTTTCTCCATTCTAAGAAGAAGGGAGAGTAGCTTTTATGCTTTATGATATGTCTTAGTGATTAAGAACCATATCTCAATTGATCCTCTAAGTGAGTCTTAGTACAATTGTATGTCTAAGAAGAGGAATCAAGAATTGAAGAAATGGTTAAATCAATAAGTCAATCATACTTCGTTCCAATAACAAGTCTTAAAGTTAAGATTGTGACAATGAGTGAAAAGTATTAAAGGTTTATAACATTCATCAAATGTAGGAAGTTGTGATGTCTTGAATAAGACAAAGGCCAACTAGTACCAATTTATGAAGTGTTTTGATAAAAGCTACACTAACTCTTGAATATTTGTTTGTCAAGAAATGGTTATTGACAAAAGAATCGTATATGTCAAGGAGTCAGTGGGAGTCTTAATGGTCTTGAATAGTTTCAAGAACAAATCAAATAAACCTTACCAATCATCACTAGCACACGAGTTGAAGTTGACAACCGATCGTATTGACATTATTTTGATTATGTGCTGTTCCAATTGAGTTAATTATGCATATGAGTTCTATGAGTTCTCATCTTGAATGCATAAAAGGCAAGGCACCTTAATCAATGAAAGGTACATTGATAAGAAAGGGTGAGATGTTTAACTACTTAGAAGACGTGGTGGGCAGCTGTGCTACCATGAGGCAAGAAATCAAGATTAAGAAAGTTCGATCCATATGAGTTTGAATTTGTCGTAAACGTTGGTTTTGACAAATTCACATGGATTGGAACATTTGCATCGTTTAAAATCTAAGTGTCATAAGATTTCCTCCTTCATGAAAATGATTGTGAGGAAATGCTTTCACTAAGAAAGATTTTAAGAAGATAGTGATTGTAAAATTGCATTCTCGAACTCAATTATGGTTACGGCATCCCTTTCCATAATTGAATTGTGAGGTTTGGCAATTAGTCTTAATTGCTTAGACACATATATGAACTATCGAAGGCAAAGGTGTATAAAGAATCCTTGATAAAAGATTATCAAAGCACTAAGTATTAGAAACATGAACTTAAGAAATTCAATAAGCATTATTTTCTGAAAGTTAAGATGTTTATGAATACATGTCGAAGCTAGTGGGAGCATAAGTGTTATGTTTTATAATAATCATCAAGATAGTGGGAGCATAAAAGTTATGATTGTATGATTATTAAGGAAAGTATTGCAAGGTTAGCAATATTAATTATAGAAAACAATAGTCATACTTTGCAAAGTCGCAATAGTTGAAGAGTTGTTTTGCTATAATTAAGGGAGAGAATATTATGCTTCATTTCAAATCTAAAGGTTTAGGTTGAGAAATGTTAATAAAATTTAGTCAAAGGTACAAAATGTGTTCTTAAAATTTCGATTATGATTACGGCATCCCTCTTCACAATTCGAATTTTGAGAACATAGCAAATAAAACATTATGCGTCGTGTCCCATACGCTTCGGGTATAGGATCGATTGCAAATGCTTTAATGTTTGACCATTCTAAAATTTTCCAAATGTCGAGCGCATTTAGAGGGAAAAGGGACTAGTTCGAAAATATGGAAATGTTTCCATATTGGATAGACCATATCGACATCATTACGAATAGATAAGATTCTATTAAGAATGAGTTGGAACATATGGAAGTGTGTCCATATTGGGAATTGAATATTGAGAAATCTATGATTAGATTAGAAACTTCTATGCAAAAGGATGTTCAAAGAATGTACTTTGAGTGAGAGACATCACGTCTATGGAATTGTTTTGTAACAATCTCCGATAGAGGACTTCGTAATATCATTGGCAATAGTCTTTATGACTTTGGTGCAGTGACATTACGAAAGGATAAGTTGCATAGAATGTTAGAATCTAGCATATTCTATAAGTAACAAGAATTTGATATTCTTTAACTTATGAAAAACGGATTTGGAGTTGTGAAATGAGAAGGATTGGAAATGTGTTCAATGAGATCTATTTCACAAAGTAAGAACCATAGGTAAACATTGTGTTCATGCTAGGAGCATGGGACAAGTGTTGGAATTCAAGTAAGAAGTTGATTACCCGAAACGACAAATAATGAGTAATCAATATGGTGATAAATAAAAGGCGTTTTAGTTATACTCAAAGGTTTGAGGCCATATGGGATTAGTATTATTCTTGTGTTTCACATTTGCATGTTTTGACTTCCAGAATAATTGAATTTATTAAGAATAATCGAATTATTCGAACGGGCCACAGTCGTTCATATGTTGGAAGTAGATATGAATGAAGACTGTCGTGAATTGGTGTGTGGATTGTCTAGAAAAGTATTAGACATAAGCAAATGTTTGCTGCAACGTTCATGAGTGCTTATGAATGTGATTTGAGCATTGGATTAGACCCACGCTCACTTGGATCACTCCATGGATTGTATCACGAGTGATTGGTGAGACGATAACATCTTATATTCTTGAAACCGAGATGTGTGAGTTGTATCTTGCAAATCGGTTACACATTGATAATATGTAAACGCACCAGTAACTTGGTGTTATAAAACATATTGTTGTGTGTGATTCGGTGCGTGAGTACAAGCAAGCATTGTATCAAAGTTTATCCGTTCCTTTTATCCAAAGTAGGATAAAAGCGATATCTTTGGGCCCCTCGATGGTTTAGTGATGACAAACGTAAATGCTCAGTCGGGCTAGGGCTAATTTGATTTGTTCAATTAGTCAGTCGTCATAAATCGGGAATCTAGATAGAGTACAAAGAGAATGATTTGAAATCGTTTCTCATATGATATCTAGAATGGAGGAATATATGATCCCTTATCTTAAGGACACGCGTATTTGATATGATCAGAGTTGACAGCGGCTTTGGAAAGCTACGATTGCAGATCGGGATCCGAAGTCATACGCAGAATAATTGTTAGACTTATCCAAGTGGGAGACTGTTGGATTAGTGTCTAAGTCCATAACTATTTTGGTATGTACTTGACCCGATGGTGCATGGTCCTTTTGGGTTGCCTTCACCAAAGCAACTTGATTGGAGAAATGAATATAGAGAGAGAGGATAATATGATTTATTAATATGTTGTAAGAATAATATATTAAAGGAGAAATCATATTTGTTTAATTAATATTGGTCGATAAATTAAGAATTAGTTTTGTGATCAAATGCAATTAATTAAACTAGAGGGGCTGATTTGTAATTATGTGATAGTTACAAAATAAGGTAAGGATTATCTTATGAGTATGGTGAACGAATTTAAGGTTGGAAAGCCTTAGAAATCGAGTATGATAAGGATTCAAGGATTATCTTATTGGTTGCTTATTGGATAATCAACTAGATAAGGATAATGACTGAAACCCTATCTCTACACCTATATAAACAACCCCAAGGTCATGAATTCGTGTATCCCTTCCCAAGAAGTCCCAAATACGAATTCTAACCTCTCTCCTCTTTCTTTATACATTCTCCACTTGCTTATGGTGTTTGTAAGCCATTAGAGGAGTGACACTTGTGACTCTCAGCTTTCCAAGGTCAATTCAAGGAGGAATTGGATTGTTATTGCTACATAACAATCAAGGTATGTTCTTAAACCTATTTGCATGTGAACTCTGATTTCGATATGCTAGAATTAGGGTTCAAAGTCTTGGATTCAAAGTATGTACAATAGAGAAACCTAGATCCAAGCTTTAGGGTTTGTATGAGCACATAGGATGTCTTATGCCCAAAACCCATCAGTAGTATGTGGGAATTCCAACCTAATGGTTGTGGGCCGAGGGTATACCATCTTGAGGATGACTGGACCCATAATATGTTGGCATTCTAACCCGATGGTTGAGGGCATTCCAACCTTATGGTTGATTGGGCCCATAGTATGTTGTTAATATATGTGTGTTACTTGTTGTGCGGGTATTTTAGGGGAATTCACTAAGCTTCAGGCTTACAGTTTTGGATTTTTTTTTCAGGTACTTCAGATGATCACGGGAAGGCAAAGGCATGATCGTGCACGTCCTCACATTTTTATGATTTTGATTTCTGGGATACTCTTATATGATATTATTTTGAAAACAATTTGTAATGATTATGGGTTTATGAAAGATTTAAAAAGTTTTAAATTTGCATGATTTTTATGAGAGTTACATCTAGCCTAAAAACATCCCAAAGGTTGGTGCTTTATAGAAATGCATTTCCAATGCATGTCTTGAACCCAAAACGGGTCAAAAAGGGGAAATATGACCTAAAATCCATGCATGGCATCAAAGCTTGGCTAATGATCATATCTAACCCACTCTAATGTCACCTTGACCTGGAGATTCATAAATTTGCAAACTTTATGAAGTCCATCCATTGCAACATCCAAGAATAAGGAGAAAAAAAGGACAAAACTCAAGATCTAGCTACATAGATAGATAAAAATCAGATTTTGAATACTTGCAACGGTCCAAAAGAGTGCCAAACTGAATATGAGAGCTTAACTTGCTAGATCCTTGCCTCCTTCTCTCAATCTTCTCCTTCTTTTGCTTCAAAATGCCACACTAACTTACAATATGAGATGGAATGAAGATTAGGGTTCACAAAGCCGATAATAAGGTTTAGAGGCTGATAAAAGATCAGCCTCAAGGACTTAAGGAGGTTATATAGGGTGCAAACAGTAACACCCCGAACCCAGAAGACCTAGAAAGGGAAGGAAAACCTTAAAATTAGGAAGTGACTCGTCGAGTAGGTGGGGTGACTCGACGAGTAGGAGCACAATTTGGGTCGCAGGATTAAGTGACCAACTCGGCGAGTCGGGGGACCAACTCGGCGAGTCTGGTCTGGGTTAGGAAACCCAAAATTCGAGTCCTTGTGCCCTATTTAAGCATCATATTCTCATTCCCTCAGCCTCATCTTTAGTCCCCAGACCCCAAACCCTCACCCACGAAACCCTAGAGCATCTTGTGAGTGTTTGAGCCATCTTTGAATGATTTGTGTGCTCTTGAAGAAGAAAAAGAAGAGCAAGGAGGTTGAAGCTTCAAGAAGGAGGAAGTAGATCCAAAAGATACACTCCATTTTCTGTATTTCTTGGTAATCAAGTCTTCATCTTGGCTTTTGGTTTCTTAGATCTAGTTATGTCCATTTTATGAAGATTTTGGACCATGGAGCTTGATCTTTGTGAGAAGGACGTCCCAAGCTTAGATCCTTTCAGATCTGGGGTCCCTAAGAGTGGTTAAGGCATAAAGGTGCAAGCTTTATACCATTAGAAAGCCCCATGCAACCCTAAAGAGATTATTATGGCCTCTTGGAACCCTAAAGGCCATGAAAGGAAGTAAAGTCTAGGAATTTACATGATTATTAGATGTCTAGAGTCTAGATCTTGATTTCCCTGTCGTGGTTTGGTGTAATAAGGGTTTTTGGACCATGGAGTTATGTCTTAATGAGCTAGGGTTTTATCTAAACCCATTAAGAAGGACTTTGGATGGGTAAAGCTGGAAACTTTACCCTTAATAAGTCATTTCCAGAGTGTTTACGAAGTTTGGAGTTCAGATCTGAAGTATAGGGGCTTAATCCTTTAAGATAGGCTAGCAAACCGAGGAACTCGACGTGTCCAAGGAGGGATTCGACGAGTTTAAGTGAGTTGTCCTGTTTTCCGGTTATGGGTGAACTCGGCGAGTCAGGGGAATGACTCGGCGGGTTGACTCGGTTTGTCACGAGTCTGGTTAGCCAAGGAACTCGGCGAGTCAGGGGCTAACTCGACTAGTTGGTTTGCGATTGCAAGATTCTAAGCTTTTGAACTCGGCAAGTTGATGGAGCAACTCGGCGAGTCAAGTCAACCTGGAAGTGTTGACTTTGACCATGGACCGTTGACTTTGACTTTGACCAGAGTTGACTTAGTTTGACTTCTGGAGGGCATTTTGAGACTAAATGTTATGTTGGTATTGGTAGCTCGGGGAGAAGCAGTTCGGGGAATTGTCGAATAGCAGCCAGGGGTTTCAGCCAGTATTTAGTTGTGCGAGGTGATTCTCCTCACTGTGTGAATGGGTCTAAGGCCACAATGCCAGACCATGTAGTTATGAATAGGAAGACCCAGGGGTTAGTCCTAGGCAATGTATGCTAGTATGATATTCCGGACCAAGGTCCGATGCTGGGCGGGTGCCCGAGGAATGTTTGCATGTTAGATTATACTTGTTGTTTGTTTGATACTTGTATGTGCTTAGTAGGGAGGTGAGTGTGGGCGAGGTCCCGTATCTCACCATTAGCAGAGTATAGACGGGGTTTCGTATCTCATTAGTAGTGAAGCAGGGGCGAGGCCGAGTTAAGAGGGAGGTGAGTGTGGGCGGGGGCTCGTATGTCACTATCAGCAGGAGTGTGGACGGGTTTCCATGATTCATCATTAGCAGGACAGGGGAGAGGCCTAAGTTAGGTGAGGCCTTAGATCAGGAGTATAGTAGAGTATGTTTAGCTTATTTGTTATGTGGTGTATATGCTTAGCGGGCCGGGCCCAGAGACAGGCGGGGCCTAAGAGAAACATATATGTTTACTGAGCGGGGCTCGAAGCCAGGTGAGGCGGGGGGTCAGGCGGTGCTTGTTGCTGGATTGGTCCGGAGCTGGGCGGGGCCCGATGTAGCGGGCGAGGCCCAGTGCTTGTAGTATGTAATTATGTATGGTATGTGGTAGATTGGGGAACTCGCTAAGTTTCGTGCTTACGGTTTTCAGTTTTGGTTTCAGCTACTTCCGGTAGCAATGGGAGGAGCTCGGGGTGATCGCATGGCACACACCATTGTTTGTTTAGCCTGAGATGTTTTACTCTGATATAAAAAGAATATGTTTTGGGATTATACTCTAATTTGACATAACAGTTTTGTTTATGAATGAAATGGTTGATAATTATGGCTTATACTAATGATTTAAAATGAAATTTTCGGATCGTATTTTTAAGGATGTTACACAAACCTTAAAATTTAGGGTTTCTCAACCAGCAGCCAACTCGTCGAGTTTTCCTCACCAACTCGTCGATTTAGTCCAAAAAGATGTGCGACCGAAAAGCCTTCAACAGTCGAGTTGAGGCCGTCAACTTGCTGAGTTCCAAGGGAAACTTGCCTTTTAAGGAATAAATATCATACTTGGAAATCGGGATGTTACATTACATTTCTTGAACCTAGTATGTAAATAGCCAATCCATTTAAAAATGAAAATGCTTTGATTTAGATAGTAAATAATGATTAAGGAAATCAGCTGCCTTTAATGTACTAACGAAATGGGTTTGATTCACGATCAAGAAGATTCCTTAAGATGAAAATAAAATTAGGGTTTTTTTTTTCAAAATACAAATCTAGCATGATCGACT
Organism: Lactuca sativa; assembly: GCF_002870075.4. Taxonomy (NCBI): domain Eukaryota; kingdom Viridiplantae; phylum Streptophyta; class Magnoliopsida; order Asterales; family Asteraceae; genus Lactuca; species Lactuca sativa. Next base: position 14,313,083 of record NC_056631.2, read on the forward strand.
TTACACGAAGAAACACCACAGTCAAACCCTAAAATACAAAGGTAGCATGATCATGATTATCGGGACCTACCAAACTGTTTTGACAATTCCAGAAATGCCTCCCAGGGTTTGTTATCTTCCAACACGTTCGTTCTTTAGCTGGAACGTCGCAATCGCAAAGCTATACCCCTTCTCGCACTTGAACACGAGTAACTTGTAGCTGATTCCTTGAAGTGGTCGAGCTGGAAGATATTGTTCTTGAGGATGGCAAGAGTCGATGGAGAGGATTTGACTTTTCACAAAAGGGTAAGTAACATTTGAATAATGGTCCGATTCAGGGTTTCAATTAATAAGGGTTGTTAGACGAGTCAGCTTCTTCGACACATCAATATCTCACGTAAGCTTATTGGACACATCACCCTGGCACATAAGCATTGGAACCAGTAAATCGTCTAATTTTTTGGATAATAGTGTAATTAAAAAGTAAAAATGAAGTTTAATGGTCTAATGTACCAAAAAAAAACTTTAGTGACTAAATTAGACAAATGCCAGAACTTTCATGTGCTACAATGTCATTTTTCCAACTAAAAAAAGGACTTCATTTTTATTTTTCAAAAGTATACCGATTTAGTTAAGACCTATGACACTTAATCCAACACCCCTCCCATCTCCATATGCATCCTCAAATGTTTTCACATTTCATCCGGACCCAAATTGAATTTTCATAAGTCAAAAGTGTTTGGTATTGGTGCAAGCGGTCTTGAAACAACAAATTGGGCCAGCATTCTTGGGTGTGAGGCGGGTACTCTTCCATTTATTTATCTTGGAGTGCCTGTGGGAGCAAACATGAATCTTGAAAAAAATTGGAGAACAATAATTGGAAAATTCCAATCTAAGTTGTCTAACTGGAAATCCAAAACGTTGTCTTTCGGTGGGAGGCTCACATTGATAAAGTCAGTGCTAGGTAACTTGCCTACCTACATCATGTCATTTTTTAAGGCACTGGAAATCTAAAACATTGTCTTTCGGTGGGAGGCTCACGTTGATAAAGTCAGTGCTAGGTAACTTGCCTACCTACTTCATGTCACTTTTTAAGTCACCACTAGGAGTGCTAGAGGAGCTCGAAAAAATATATAAGAAGAAGGTTTCTATGGGGTGACCAAGATGACAAAAAGAAAATTCACTAGGTGACATGGGATAAAGTGATCGCCCCCAAAATAGCTGGTGGGCTTAGAGCTGGATCCATCAAAGCTTTAAACTTAGGCCTGATCGTTAAGTGGTGGTGACGACTGAAATCGGACAGTCCTAATTTATGGACTTGGGTTATTAATGGTATTCACAATCTCAATGGAAATTCGAAAGAGTATTTAGCAAATAAGGCTATAAGTGGGGTATGGAACAATATAGCTAATGCAAAAAAGACATTACAAAAACAGGGCAGTGAACTAAAGGATATATTTAAACACGAGGTCAAGTCTGGCGAAAACAGTTTATTTTGGCTAGACACATGGTTGGGCTCTTGTTCGTTTAAAGAAAAATATCATTTTCTGTTCGATCTTGAAACTAGAAAAATATGTACGGTGGCTGACAGAGTACACATAGGTGGGTGGTCATGGGATTGGAAATCTTTTCCCAACGCAAATGATTCGACTCATGACATAGAAAGCATACAACGTGAACTTGATAGTGTGCAACTAGCTTCGGGGTCAGATGTAACACCCGGGTTTCAGGGCTAAGCATTTTTGACAATGTAATAGTCTAGGTCAACTATTGTAACTCTTTTTGAAGTAATAAAGATGAAATATTTGAGTATTATGTGAAATTATGTGTATTTATGTGCTTATTATTTAATTATAAATGTATAATTAATAAAGAATAAAAATAAGCATCAAAATTAAAGTGTGAGATAAGCCCGATATCTTTATATAAAGTTGTAGTGGTCGAAACAAGGATTTCGGGGATATAAAAACGCCGAAATCCGAGTTATAATGAAGAAGTTATGACCCGTCGAAGTTTCACGACGGAACTGACACGATACCGGGAAGCGTAAAAAGTGAATTTACGATAGAGCGAGATTTAGCCTTAGCAATCTACACGAAAGTCATAGAATGCGTTAAACCGAGAGTATCCATAAAAAGAACGCCCAAATCTGACTTCGTATGAAGAAGTTATGATTTTTCGAAGTTTCGGCTTAGCAGTGTACAACCCGAAATTCGAATATTAGATCGAGCAGTTTTTAGCTGACACGGCCTGAACGAGAATCAAAGATCTCATTAAGAGTAGCGTAACGAGAAAATGATGGGCGAAAACGGACGTCGGATGAAGAAGTTATGAGAATTTAACGGACCAATCCTATATCGGGCTGTTAATAATATAACTTTTAAACTAAAGTCAAAATTAGCCAACGGAGTCCAAACGGAAGTTGTAGAGTACGTTCCCACCTTCGCATGGATATAAAGAACGTCGAAAATGGAGCTCGTATGTGAAAGTTATGATTTTTAGAAGCCGGAAAGTGAAATTGCGAAATCTGTTGAGAAGTTGATGACGTGGCTCGGTCAGGGCCGTCACTTGCTGACCACGGTACTCGCTTCGGATGATGACACGTCGCTTCGCTATTCCCCGCGTCTGAGGCCAAGTACGCCTCGCGTACGTTTGCTTCTTATCCATTCCGAGAGTAGGCGTGTGCGAGCCAGCTGGATCCGAGCTGGTGTTCTTATCCGAGGACTACGCGTCGCATAACCTCCCTACGCCCAGCGTACCACCGAGGTTTCACGCCTATAAAAGGCATGCGAAGTTGCCTAGATTTCTCACATATTTCGTTCACTACTTTCTCTCTCTAGCTTCCCTAAACCCTCCTAAACCCTAGGTAAACCCCCTAGCCCCCGAAGGAAGCCCCGAGGCTCCCGGAGTCCCGAGAAAAAGGGTCTTTCGGTTTCGGAAACGCTGCTCCGAGCAAAGCCCGGTTTTCTTTAAAATCCGTTGTAAGTGAGCTACGCTTACGCAATTTTTAATATAGCTTTCAAATCATTATAGTAATGTTATTAGGTCCTTAAAATAATTATTTGGGCTATTATTATGAGTTATATTGAGTGTTATTTAATGCTTATATAATAATAATAATAATAGCTAGACTATTAATTAGTCGCGGTTGACGTTAGACTAAACCCTAGTGGTATTGATACTAGGTTTTATCGAAGGAAAATTGTTTTGAGAGTATCAAAGCGTTGTCCGAGTGCTGAGTCACGACCTTTCAGGTGAGTGCGTTGTTACTTTCAGCTTACACATAGATATGAAGTATTTATACACGTTTTAAATGATTTAAATTGTATATGTATTTTATATCTACAAAATGTGTTGGGTAGAACATGGGTAGATGTAATAGTTGTTGTGTGATAAAATAAAATAATGAGAGGCCTCGTTATAAATGTTATTGATGATCCAGTCATCTAGCGAAGTATAGATGACGACCACAGACTATTCTAGACAGTCTAGTGGAACACTAGCAGGCTCGCAACCTGTAGGTGTTTATTTGAACTGTGTGTTTATTTGAACTGTGTGCTCACCAGGTGCATGTACTCCATCCCCCACATGGTTGCCTTAAGGACATTTATTGCTGAGGAATCCCCTTAGCAGTAGTGTCCATCCTGATGATAGTCCTTAGACTAGGTCCCTTGTGTTAGATGTTTTAGGGACGTAAAGTGAGGATAACAGGAACGGGTAATCTGGTTTTTTTTTTTGGTTTGATAAAGTTAATAAACTTATTTATTGTGGGTTGAAAACCTTATGTGCTCACCAGGCTCTCAAGCTTGACCCACTCAGTTTCTTGTATTGCAGGTAGTGGCGCATGAGCATAGATGTGATGCCTTGGGATGAGAGATTAAGGGATATTAGGCCTGTAAATACAGAATAATGTAGTAATGCCTATGATGTATTGTTTATGCTTATGATCTGTATCGAACATGACATCTCGAGTCTTTTTAATGAAATACATTTCTATGGAAATGCTTTTGATAAATCCTTATCATATTTTGTTTTGGGACAAATTCCGCAACACTTTTATTTAAAATGTTACTCTGATTTTTAAACAAAGCATAAACAAAATCGGTTTTTTCTGGCCATGAAAATGGGGATGTCACATCAGATATTTGGAGATGTAAATTAGATTCCAATGGATGCTACACAGTTAACTCCTTACGTAAATTGATAGATCCCCATCCCCTTACAACCCCCGAATCCACACAGGTGAATTGGTGTAAGCAAATTCCGTCAAAAGTATTATGCTTCATTTGGAGAGCTATGCAGAAGAAAATCCCATTTGTAGTAGCTTTAAGAAGGAGAGGAGTTGTGATTGATACAATTTTGTGCAGTTCCTACATTGATGGTATTGAATGCACTGATCATTTACTAGTCGGGTGTCCGTATGCGTGCATGATCAGAGATTAGATTTTCACTTGGTGTGGAGTGCACCAAACATCCCTCAACAGTGTGGAAGACCTCCTTAGATTTGCTACTACCTAGGGTCGATGTCTGAAGATGAGTAAGAGATTCACATCAATATGCTATGGTCTTCTTTGGATGTATGGAAGTATAGAAATGAAAGGTTGTTTCAACTGGTGTTTACTAATCCAATTATAGGGGCAAAATATGTCAAATCGATGGTATTTTTTTGGTTAAAACACCGGGGTAAATTGGGAAACTGCAAGTGGGAAGAATGGTTGCACTACCCATTTCGTTCTCTGTAATTCATTTAACAGTTTTGTTCTATAATCTTTATATGTCCCCTCTAGCTTCTTGCTAGGCTGAAGCCTTGATTTATTATATTTGCTGTTCAAAAAAAATCATATGGCCGCTTGAAATCGCCAATAATAACTATATTTTTGGAGAGATTAACAAATTGTTAATTAAGTATATTTATCGCTTTACATTGTTTTATTGCCTCCAATTGGTCACTCATTATTAAGTATCAGAATGAGGAAGAGTATCGATCAAATAAAGTTGATATCCATAATTAATCTTTTCACAATTATGTTTTTTTTATTGAATCGCACAAAATGAATAATGTTTTATTTCAAAATAGACCATTCATGACTTTTCTTTTAAAGTTGTTTTAATAGTTAAAGTAAAGTACATCGTTTATCGCCGAAGTACGCTGCAAATACGACTATTGCCATTAAGTACATGAACTTCCCTATTCGACCTCGTGATAGATTTTTTAAATCGATACACCATTTACTTTTAATAGATCCGTATAAAAATCTGCTAATTTGATTTTTTTCATTTTCTGTAACCCACATGACTATTTTTAAAAAAAGCGTTTGTGATCTTTTTGTATCACCACTTTCGTCCTTTTCTTCATTATTCTTCATAAAAATGAATATAAACGAGAAGTGAATTCGTACTGACATTGAAAAATTATCAAGCACATGGAGTTAAAAAAATTATAACCAAAATGTTTTTATACATAGCCCGCAGATGAACCACTAGAGATATTTGTTAAAACTAATGTAGACTACAGTAATAAGTAATTATCAAAATTCTTGTAAACATTTTTTTGGCAAAACTCAAACTCAATTAACATTGATAAAAACATCATGTTTTAAAAAAGTTTGAGTATATAGAAATATATTTTGAAAATTAATAAAAAAAATTCAATAAATTATTAATAAGTTATTTCAAAATTAACACGATGACAAATGAATTTAATGAAGTAACATGCACTCCCCCGACCTGGGTTCTCATTCTGTTCTGGGTATATGAATGTCAACTTTTACAAGAATCGAATAGTTTCTTTTTTTCCCATAAAATAAAAATTAGGTACTTTTAACACATGAATTTAAAACTGAAGCAAGATAGTCATGCTGGCATCTTCATGGGTTACATGCAGTACCAATTATCATTAATCATTGGTTCACACATTTCTTCCTAGTTTTTTTATTGAATATCATTTTACACACCGACTAAATGCCAAGTATCCAACCTAGTAATTGTTTAAGGTTACGCATAATATTACATAATATATTATTAAATCATTTTATGTTATTGTGATGCCACAGTTTGTACTTTGTATCAAAGTATATTCTTGAATTTCTTTTAGATTTTCAAGAAACCCACGACAATTTTTCAATGTTTTTTTGTTTCCACCTTTTTAACAGTTTTATCGTTAATCTTTCAGTAATTTATATATGTACATATATATTTTTGAAGAAAATAACTCTTATAATTAGCAAAAAGAAATAGTTTGTACCATTTTTTTCGTTTTTTTTATCATTAGTTGCTTTTGTTCCTGCTATTGTTTAAACCAACTTGAGATTATAATCAAACAAAAAGACATCTCTTCGATCTATATTTGAAAATCTGATTTCAGCTAATTTGAATTAATCCATTATATTCTAACTAGATTTATTTGAGATTCAATTTTAACATCGATAGTCATATCAGTAGTCAGGTTTTTGTTTAAGGTATACAAAATAATTTACAAAATATGAATGTGATTAGGAATTTGAAGTTTTAAATGGGGTAAGCCATATCATGAGTTCCTTTTATTTAGCATAAATATATATTGCATATATGAGGTAGGATCAATGACAAATTCCATTGAATGAGCGAACCAACAAATTGACCAAATCGATAATTGTGTTTAACATAATTGAGGTTAGACTAAGAAATCATTTCATCTTCTGATTACTTGCAACTAAAAGAAATAACCAACAAACTTTACTAAATCATTGTTTGATTATAGAAATTGAAACCGAATTAATTTCAAGTAAACTTTAAAAAAAAAAATCCTATGCATATTTATGCATTGCTTTTTCCTATTTGTTTCGCATTTTTCCTATTTGTTTCGCATTTGGTGCATCTTGACCAAACTTCATGACAAATCTTTGAATATGGACTGTAATTGTTGTGTATCTTGTTGGTTTATGTAGAAATCAGAGATTGTTGCGGTTGGGAAAAACAGAGCCACTGGGGTGGCAATGAACTGCACAATACATATGGAACTCGATATATGTAATATCGATTCGAAGTAAATCAAGTTGATGATAGTTGTACAATTTGCATAAGATCATTCAAGAGCATAGTTGAAATGAAAACTTAATCTATAAAAACTATGCATCTGTTAAATGCATAGTTATAATAATAAATTTAAAAATTATCTAATGTCAACTGATTTTGCATATGAAATATACAATAAAAATTAAATTCAACTGAGAGAACAAGAACAATCTAATGCGCAGGGACAATGTTTGAAAACTCAAACCTTGAGCAAATGCTTAAGATCAATGTCTGCTTGCTAATAAATGTTCCAGTCAAGTCTGAGATAAAGTATTCAACAAATGTTCAATCCATAAATGAGAATAAAGATCAAGGTAAAGATAATAAATGAAGAACAAGAAGAATGTTTTAGAGAATATTTAGAAATATGAAACAACTTAAATATGCTAAAAGGTTTAAATAATTTGTCACTTGAATTAACATTGAATGCTCCTATAAATAGGAGAGCATGAAACATAGTACAAACTCGTAAACATACATAAGACCGGATATAAAAAGTGTTTCTGACATTCTGATTGTCCAAGTTGACAAACATACTAAATCCTATTAGATGTCTAATCATGCTAAGTGACAAAATAATAAATACAACAAGACAAAACATTGACTCCGGATCATCAATTATTCCGGGCATAAAGTCCATTCCGAAATTCTTTCACTTATGATCTTCATATCACCAGCTGATCTTCACTTCGGACATGAGTAGATTCCGGATAACTTTTTACTTCGTAACACAGGCTGACTTCGGATTTGGCATTTGGACTTAGGATTGTTGGAGGTTCACTTTCAGGTTCCAACAACCTCCCCCTAAGTGAACTTAGCAATCCAGTCAACTTAGATAGCTTCTCCCTTGATAAAGGTGTGGGCTCTAAACAACCATTCTCTAACTTCAATGTACCAAGTCAGATGACTCACAAACTTTGCTTTGACCTGTTCTAGAGCTTCTGACTTGGATGCACGGCTAATGAACCTCCGAAGTGCTTTTGTAGGAACCAGGTGTTTGTCAAGGACTCGGAAACAGTCCTTTTTGTTTGACTTCCTGGTTGTGTAGACAAACCCTAGAACCGGATCATCGATTGGGCCATCGACAAGTAGTTCAGCTTTAGGAAGAACAAAGTTGATTTTTACGACAAAGTCTTTAGTCCCGTATAGGTGAGCCAACTCATAGTCGCATCTGCAAAACTCCACGACATAGTCCTTAAGGAAACTCAGAGCAACATGGTAGACACCCATGCTGATATCATCTTTTTGGATTCCTCGAAGATGAGCAGCCAATGTGAGAATGTCATTCAGATTCATCGAAGGGAAATCAGCGCCAGTGATGGTCTGGGGTGTTGGTTTGTTGCGGAAGATGTGAAAACGAAATAATGTGCAGTTGAGTTCGAATTTCACTAAGATTTTTCTTCAAAACCCATGGACTTTGGTAATTCTCTTCCTTGTCCACACTTCCTTAAGAGGTTGTGCATTCTTGGAGTAGAATGTTTCAAGTCTCTCACGCTCAGTCCGGAGGATCACTTCCGGATCGTCATTGGGGTGAAGAGGAGTGAACTCGATGTAGTATTTGCTGTAAGGAGAGAGAGGAAGATCGAGTTGTTCGGAATCATTTGTCGAAACATCGTAATACATAAAAGGAATGATTTTATGATCACAGAGAATGCCTTCACGACATAGAGGTGATATACCACGCATCGGATCGGGATTATCCTTGAGAGCTTGGATCCAGATGCTGTCCTCTAAAGCTTTGTTAATTTCCTCCTGAGACCATCCAAATTTTTATTTTGGTGTAGGTACGGAGTGGAAGGCTTGTTGTTCGGTTGCCATTGGCTTTTTGCCTTTGTCTTTCTGCAACACAGACACGATGAGTTGCATGTTCTCATCAACAACAAATTCCAGAGTGGGGTTCAGAAGAGGTTCTTCCGGATGTCATTAGGGATCCAGAGTGGAGAACCCTGGTCAATATGAGCGATCCTTGGAGCCAGAATTGGAGGAAGCGTAGAAGGGGTGGCTCGGAAGGCTTGAGCTGTGAGAAATGATTTTGCCTTAGCCATTTGAATTCCCTTCCAGAGAACATCAGACAACAGGATGGCCAAGAGACTGCGGACCAGATCCTCTTTTCTTCCTCTGTCATCACTTTCGGAAAGAGCTTGTTTGGAGCTTCTAGACCGAGAACTCCATTAGTGACATATTCTTCTTCACTGTCTTCAGCTTCTGAAACTTTAGGAGAGGATTCAGAAAGGATCTTCAATTCATCATCACTTTCAATTTCATCCTGGAGTGTAAATTCCAAGGCTGGTTTCCAAACATGATTGGGGCCTCCTCCCCCTCTTGCATCGGTGGAACGAAGAACCAGTGCAAGCAATAGTGACTCCTTCATACCATCAAAATTTTCAAACACCTTTTGAATTCTGGTGTTGATTTGTTTAGTGAGAGCATCATACGCTTTGGAAGTGGGCGCTTGAGAGGCAAGATGTTCGAACAAATGACCAAGGATGGCTAACATTTCATCAAACTTTTGATTCGGAACATCAACAATGTTCCAAGTGGATCGGAGCATTTTGATGAGGACTTGTTGAATTATGAGATTTATCTCATCCTTCTTCTTGATTTCCTTCTCCAATCTTTGAATTTGCTTCTCATGACGAACATGGGTCTGCTTGATGAGATCATTGGTAGCAGCAACCAAGTCATCATGGACCTTGAGCATTGTTGTGATCGTATCAAGGTAGTGATCAATCGAGGCATCATACTTTGCTTCGACTTCTTCTATAGAGTGTTTGAGCCGGAGTGAGATTAGTTTATCTAAATGCGCTTCTCTTTTAGCAACGGAAGGTTCGGACTGATTAGATAGAGACTAGATAATGACATCAAGCTTGGAATCCAGTCTGGAAACCTTTTGATCAATTTTGGTGTTGAGCTCTGTTACAGAAGTCTCGATGCAGGAGACTTTCTTCATGGTATTGGACACGTTTGTATGAATCTTGAGGAGAGCAAACAGATTGATATAATCTCCAGCGGAGGATCCAGTGACAGAATTGGAGTGTTGTGGCTTTTCCTTGTGAGATGTGGGATTTTTATAAGGACCAGGATTAGTTGCAGCATCATCTTCTTGCATCTTGATGTTGGAGTTATCATCTCCATCCGGAGTTGAGAAGGAGGATCTGAAGTCAAATGCAGACTTGGATGAGGAAGGATTAGATAGGAATTTGACAGATGACATGAAGTGTGTATCTGGAACAATGTTTCCATCATCATTCAGCATAACTTCCTCTGAGAGTTCTTCATCTGTATCGGTTTGAATAAGGTTGTTGTGAGAATTGACTGGAGCTTGTTTTGAGGCAAGTTCTTTATCGACATCAGTGTCAGTGGGAGCAACGTACGGAAGGTTGCTTTGAATTTCTCTATTCCGCATTGAAATGAGTGTAGACTCCACTTGATCTCGAGTAAGGTCCGGATGTCTAATCACAGCCTTGTTCATAAAATCTTCCCGCAGTGGATCATTAGAACCTGGTCGTCCTGTACTCATTCAGGGTATTAGACCAGTTGTGGCATCCCAAGTCGGAGGGACTACTCCAGCTTCGGAATGCTTGGGGTCTGGAACAGGGGTTCCGGAGTGTGTGTGTGAGTGTGAGGAAGAAAGTGGGATATCAAATTCGACACGTGGATGTGTTCCAGGGGCAAGGAATTGTGTTCAACATTAGCATCGCCTTGTTGGGAAGGTGAGGGTGGATTATTAGTAGACTCTCCGTGGGTGTGTGCTTGTGATTTTGAAACACTGAGGGGTGCCTCATATGAGTAGGCATGAGGAGTGTTCTGACGACCAGAGCAAGTCGGGATGTCCTTAGCACCTTCCTGTAGAGAGGAAGAGCCGACTTTGGTTCTCTTTTAAGGCTTTGACTTAGAGGGAGAAGTTTTCCACTTGGTGGACTTCTTGGTCTTCGGTTTACCCACTTCCGGAGTGGGCATAATGGGTACTTGGGTAGACTGTGTTGGTTCGAACACAGTCGAAATCTCCAGATGTTTTTGTAAATGAATAGATCAAGAAGGGATAAGGTCCAACATGTGTTGAGGTAACCTCCAGACAGGACCAAAAGAATATTGGTATGGAATTCTATAAGATTTAACAACTTTGAAAGAAACGCATACCTCCGGAGGAATCGTATTAACAGGAAGAGGTTTGGAAAGTTCCCTGAAGAGTTGCTGAATCGTCAAAGCCCATAACCTAGGACTTGAAATCTCATTCTCTTTTCTCTTGATGGAAAACTTGCAAAAGTCTTGCCATAGCACCTCCGGAAGATCAACCGCATTGCTTCGTCTGGAGTAGATACTGTAGACGACGTGAAGCCAATCTTTGTTTAGTGTGTCCGTTCCACTGTGCTTTCCGGACAACCCGCGGATGATGAAATGCATCAACATTGTCTATAAACCTGTAACAGCAGATTTCTTGAAATTCTTGGCCTTGTAGTCATGGGTGTACCCAATGTGGTTTAAGAACTGTTGGAGCTCTTTTGCAGTTGGTTCTTGTACTTTGAAACCCTTGGGGTTTGGTTTCACACCGATTGCCCTAAGGAATGTGGATTTGTAGATGGGCACTATTCTATCGCCAATGATTTTCGTTTCCAAAACATTTTCTTCGAGTTTGATTCTGGTGAAGGATCTGTGAAGATGATGAAGTGGGAGAGGTGGTTCAGGGACTTTGGTGAGAGGGATGGAGATGGGATGGTTTGCCATAAACTCGATCACGACTATGATGGATTCATCATAATCCATAGGGTTTAGTGAAAACGCTTGGGTTGTGTCCCTGAGAAAAGGTTGAGGTGATGTCGATGATGATGATCCATTGGAGGGTTTCTTCTTGGCAATCGATTTCTTGGGAGTGGAGCAGTTGGTGCAATGTTTTGAGATGAGGGTTGAGAAGCCATTGTTGCAACAAGTTGAAAGCTTCAAGAACACGATGAACACAGAGAGAGTTTGGGAGTTTTGGAGAATGTTGAACGCGTAAAGAGGTAAATGAAGTGTTTTGGGAGTATTTATAGGTAAGGAAAACGGGTCGGGTTAAGGGAAGTAATGATGAGGATCCGAATTTTAACCGGGTTGCATTTAATGAGTAACTGCTTTTGGAGGGTGACTTGACCTGGGAATAAAAAGGTAGGGTTGTTTATAGCTAGAAATGGAAAACCCAAATGGCGATTTGATGGTTGCTTTTGGAGACGTGCGTTCGTGGCACGAATATCAAGGAAGATAAGGATCAAAAGTTAATGTTGCTTAATGTTGCATCTTATGGACTTTTGGGTTTCCAAATGATCAATTTCAGACGGTTTGAGATCCAGAGGGTTAAAGGTTGTGTTCCGGATTGTGAACAATTTAAGAAATGGTCCGGAAGGATATCAGTCTGGAGTGAAGCTTGAATTTCCGGAGTCAAGAAAAGGTTTGCGATTCTGGAATCAAAAATTGGTTGCGATTCCGGAGTCAAAAATTATTTACGATTCCAGAGTCAAAAATTATTTGTGATTCCGGAGTCAAAAATTTTGAAATGATGATTATAAGTTCCAGAGAAAAAGATTTAAAAGATTTCCGGAAAAGGATTTGAAAGATGTTCCGATACAAGATTTGAGAAAACTTCTGGAGTGAATTTTGAAAAATTCGAAGTATAGAATGTAATACCTTTCCGGAGTGGAATTCCGAGATGCCATTATGAAGTATACTCCGAGATGCAAAATGTGATCAAGATGACTATGTGGACTTAGAACAACAAATGATCAGGATGAGCTGTACAACTTAAGATTCAAGTGATGGTCAGAAATAAAGTCAATTAAAATGATTCTATATATTCTGAGAGAAAGTAGTTCCAAGATAAAAAAAAAAAATTTTAAGATCGGAACCAATTTTCTGTCAGATACTTCCATCAAAGAGAGCAAGTCTCTTGAAAGAACTAAGGATCTAACATCATCATACATATCTTGTTCAGAAAACCATTGAACTTGGTTTCGTCTAATGCCATAGTAAAGACATCATCAATCTCATCGTCAGACGGAACAAAAATGAGTTCAATGTTACCATTACATGGTCTTTTATGAAATGGTACCGTATGTCAATGTGCTTCATCATGGAGTGTTGAATTGGATGGTGTGAAATTGCAATATCACTTTGAGAATCACAATAGATAGGAATGCGTTGAAAATGATAACCATAATCCAAGAGTTGAGACTTCATCCATAGAACTTGAGAGGTACAGCTAGCAGCAGCAATGTATTCAGCTTCGGCTGTAGAGAGTGCAATGCAGTTCTGTTTCTTGGATGACCAAATAACCAATCGTCCACCTAAAAATTGACAGACACCCGATGTGCTTTTTCTATCAAGTTGAAGACCACCATAGTTTGAATCTGTATGCTTGAAGTAAGAAGCTCTCATTTGTTGGGTACCAGATTCCGAGACTCTTTGTACCTTTGAGGTATCGGAAAATTTGTTTCATAGCCAAGAAGTGAGACATCTTTGGGTTGACTTGAAATCTAGCACACAAGCATGTTGCAAACATGATGTCTGGACGAATTGGTGTGAGATAGAGCAGAGATCCAATCATTACTCTGTACTTCTTTTCATCAACAGATATACCTGAAGGGTCGGCAAAGATCTTGTGTCTGAAGCTCATGGGAAGCTTAGCAGAGGCACAGGTGTCTATTGAGTATTTTTTTTAGGAGTTTCTCCATGTACTTCTCTTGGTGAATGAAAATTTCTCTATTAGTCTGTTTGACTTGGAGACCAAGAAAGAAGCTTAACTCTCGATTCATGCTCATTTGGAATCGTTTGATCATCAGCTTTACGAAGTCAGCAACCATTGATGAATCTGTAGATCCAAAAATGATGTTGTCCACATAAATTTGAACCAGCATGAGATGCTTTCCATTCAATCTTCATAATAGAGTAGGATCCAGAACACCTCTTTGAAAACTAGAGCACTTGAGAAATTCGGTGAGAGTCTCGTACCATGCGCGAGGAGCTTGCTTGAGGCCATAGACTGCCTTCCAGAGTTTGTAGCATTGGTTCGGAAAGGAGAGATTGATGAATCCGAAAGGCTGTTGAAGGTATACTTCAGTGTCAAGTTCACCATTTAAAAAAGCACTTTTGATATCCATTTGGTAAACTTTGAAGCCTTTGTGAGCAGCATAGGCAAGAAAGATTATGATGGCTTCAAGTCATGCAACAGGAGCACGATCCCTTCAATCTGAGTAAAACATTTAGCCACCAGTCTTGCTTTATTTCGAATAATAACTCCTGCATCATATAATTTTTTGTGAAACACCCATCTCGTATCGACTATGGGATGATTCTGAGGAGGAGGGACGAGAGACCAAACTTCATTTCTATCAAATTCTGCCAATTCTTCTTGCATGGATGTGATCCAATCAGCATGTTCAAGTGCTTCTTTAATGGACCTGGGTTCAACCATGCAGATAAATGCCGAAAAGTGACATTCATTTTGGAGACTTGCAGCAGATCTAGTTTGTACACCAACGTTTAGGTTTCCGATAACTTGGTTCGGAGGATGATCCTTGGTCCAAACATGTAACCTTGGAAGTTATTGAGCAGTAGACGAACCAATATCAAAAATAGGATTGAGTTGCTCCCCCTGAATGGTTTGAACTTGAGGATGATGCTCCCCCTGAACTTCTGAACCGAAGAGGTTGACATCATCATCCGAAGGAAACTCATAGAAATTTTCACTATCATCAATGTTGATCGGATTTGAATCATAGAAGTCAGTAGCTGCATCTTGGAATCCATCCACATTTGATTCAAGCGAAGGTTGACCATTCTCCCCCTCAACCTGAGAAGGTTGAAATGGTTCGGAATCAAATGGAGGAAGACTTGGAATCGGACCGGCGACATTTGGGGAAGCAGGAACATCCGAAGTGGAATGTTTCCTTATCCAAGATTCCGAGTCAATGGCAGTTTAGGAGGGTCCAAAGAGAGTTTCAAAGTATACTTCATGGATTACTTGAATGTTCGGACATTCCGGGGAAGGAGCATCAGACTCCATAATGTGAGTGGTAACATGAGTGGGGCCAGAATTCCGAACGAAATTGTCATCAAAGGTAACATCAAAACTTTCTTCAATAAATCGAGTACGTCAATTGAGGACTCGATAAGCCTTTGATTTTGAGGAGTACCCAAGGAAATAGCTTCATCAGCTTTGGGTTGAAACTTGGTAAGCTGATCATGGTTGTTCTTGATGAAGCATCTGCATCTGAAAACATGAAGAAATGAGATCGTTGGCTTCCAACCATTCATAGCTTCATACGGTGTTTTGTTGAGGCGTCAATTGATGATACTTGTATTATGAGTAAAGCATGCTGTGGAAATGGCTTTAGCCCAAAGATAGAGGGGAAGATTTGCAAAATTGAGCATTGGTTGAGCAGCTTCAACTAGTGTTCTATTTCATCGTTCGGCTACACCGTTTTGTTGAGGAGTGTAGGGAGCATAAAAGTTGTAGTCAATTCCCTTATTGGTAAGAAAGTTCTCAACGGAGGAGTTTGTGAATTCCGAACCATTGTCACTTCGAATTCTCCTTACTGGAAGTTCTATGAGAACTTCTATTCCTTTGATAAAATTTATGAGCTCGGAGGTTGTTTCTAATTTTAGCCTGAGGAAGAAGACCCAAGTGAACCTAGTGAAATCATCTACAATCACAAGAATGTACTTTTTGTGATGTAGACTTTCCACAGTTGATGGTTGTGACATCCCCAAAATCTCGGCCAGAAAAGACCGATTTTCATTTATGCTATTAAAATAATTTCAGAGTAAATCCTTTTGATTTGAAAGATTTGCGGAATTTGTTCCCAAAAACAAAACATGATAAAACAATGCTTACCAAAGCATTTCGTAAAAGAAATGTATTTTCATTATATAATCAAAACCCGGGGTGTCATGTTCCGATACAGACCAATAAGCATAAACGATAACATTACAAGTCTTTCAACAAATATATACATATACAGACTTGTAAAAAACAACTTGATGGTTCATCCATCTTATGCCCTCGCGCCACTTCCTGTAATACAAATAAAACTGAGTGGGTCAGGCTTGGGAGCCTGGTGAGCATATAGGGTTTTCAACCCACAATAAATAATCATATTTAATTTTCACCAACCAACAATAACCCAATTACCCATTCCCGTTATTCTCACTTTATGTCCCTAAGACAACTAACATAAGGGACCTAGTCTAAGAATATTTCATCGGGGCGACAACACATGCTTCGGGGGTTCCTCAACAATATAAGTCAAATAAGGCAACCATGAGGGGGATGGAGTACAACGAAGGAACACCCAAGTTCATTAACACCTACAGGTGGCGAACCTGCTAATGTTTCCACAAGACTATCTAGAAAAGTCCGTGGTCGTCATCTAAACTCCGCTAGATGACTAAATCAAAACAACAACAAGGCCTCTCATCTGTTTATTACACACCACTTATCTACCCATGTTCTACCCAACATATTAGTAGATAAAAATATACATTTTTATACATAGTTTAAAAACCTTTATAACATGCTTTAATCGATACATATTCCACATAACAGATGATGCACACACACATAACACGTATCTCATAGAAAACAAATAAGATCCATGAGATAGAAGAGAGTGAATATACAATCACACATATAACACAAAATATACACATAACACGTATTTCGTATAAAATACTTCATAATTATGCGTTAGAAGAAAGTAACCACACACTCACACCTATAAACAACAATATACTTAATACCCTCGAACCATACTTGTATTATTATCGTGTTTATGAAAGGTAGTATACACTCACTTGATCAGAAGATGATCGAACAACACTACGACTTGCAGAAGTAGTAATCCTCAACAGATCTGGAAGATCTTCACAAAAATCGAACTTCTCGCGGGCAGAGCTTCGGCTCGGGAACCGCACTTCTCGGGATCTTCGGGATCTCGGGACTTGCTTCGGGGCTCGAGAATAATATCGGGGCTTCGGGGTATTTCTGGCATGCAAATCGATGCAAAACGGGAGAGAGAAGAGAGAAAAATAGCAATTGAGTTGGCTGCCCTCGCATCCTATTTATAGGAGGCTGGAGTCTCGGAGTACGCGGGACGTACTGCTCCGAAACGTCATCGCTTACGTATCCGAAGTGCTCGAGTGCGAGTGTAGACATTCCTCGGTGTACGCGGGGCGTACTTCGGATGAGTCCGATGACTCGTCTTTGGATAATACCGGGATTTAATAATTAAATTTAAATACAAATTATTTAATAAACTTCGGAAATTCATATCTTCTTCATACAAACTCCGTTTTCGACGTTCTTTATATCCACGCGAAGGTGAGACTACGCTCTACAACTTTCGTTTAGACTTCGTCGGCTAATTTTAAATTATTTTTATTATTTATTTTTAATAGGCCGGGACAGAAAAACTTCGTTATAAATTCATAACTTCTTCGTTTGACGTCCGTTCTCGCCTAACCTTTTATCGCTTCGATACCAACAACGAGACCTTCGATCCTCGTTTAGATTGCTTCGGCTAAAAACCGCTCGATCTCAAATCGAGTATAACAGGCTGCATACCGCTAAGCCGAAACTTCGATAAATCATAACTTCCTCATACGAAGTCAGATTGGGGCGTTCTATATATATTCGGAAACCTCGTTTCAACTACTACAACATTATCCAAAGATATCAAGTTTATTTTACACTTTAATTTTGACGTTTATTTTTATTCTTAATTAATCAAACCACATAATTAAGCAATTAAGCACAAAACACATAATACTCAAATAATACAATCTTATTATTTCAAAACGGGTTATAAAGGTTAACCTAGACTATTACATTGCTAAAAATGGCAAGCCCGGAAACACAGGCGTTACAATGGTCCACACAGATCAATGTGTAGAAGTTCTAAAGGTTCGGAGATTGATTTTTCAATGATGACGGGATGACCTTTCTTTGACTACGTAACACATTCACATGCAACACATAAATGATCATTCTCGAACTTAAGGAGTGGTAGACCTCTAACCATTTCGCCTGAAACAAGATCTTTCATGTATTTGAAGTTCAAATGAGCAAGCCTTCGATGCCATAACCAACTGACGCCAGGAACAGCTTTGGAGAGTAAGCATAGTTGTGGCTTGCCAATGATCATGTTGATATCAAAAGGATACATGTTCTTGTTGCGATTGGACTTGATCAAGCATTCTTTTTGGTCTTCAGTCATGATGTAGCTATGTTTCTTGCGGAATTCAACCTGACGATTTGCATTAGTGAGTTGAGCCACACTTATCAGATTGTGCTTCAAATCAACTACATATGCCACGTTTGAAATGGAGAAATTGCCATTAGTAAGGATTCCATAACCTCGGATTTGAGAGTTGGAGTTGTTGCCATATGTTACATATCCAACATTTGTTGCAAGCTTCAGATCTCGCAGAAAGTCCTTCTGCCCGGTCATGTGCATGGAGCAAGCACTATCAATATACCATATTGTTTCTTGCTCCGAAGCACAGAGTGCCTGCAAAATTAGTGAATTGTGGAGTTTTTAGGCTCCAAGTTAGGTTTTAGGACAAAGGCACGAGTCTTGGACTTCTGAAATGACTTATGAGCAACTGAGGGTTTAAAAGGTTTGTTCCAAGATTCTTTCGGGAACAAACAAAATGACAAAGTTCTTTCATAAATCCAATAGTCATATTCAATTATATGGATTTCCGGAGTAGTTTGTTTTGAAACATGAACTTCCGGAGTGGTGGGAACGACTGACACCTTCGGAACTGTTGTTTCCTCAATATGGGTTTTGACTTTCCACACAAAATTTTGCTTTGAAGATTTTGAAAAAATTGTTTTCTTGGTACTTTTTGGTTTGCTTGATGACACATTGGTTTTTGATAGATTGGGTTTAAAAATTGTGCCATCGTATTTAGCAATGAAAACAGATGAAACAGTCCGAGGAGAGATGTTTTGGACGAATGTGGTATTTATACGAGAGTTAGGCTGAGTGGAACTGACCACATTCTTTGGTTCTACATGACTGGAGGAACTATAAGATATCTTGAGGATCTTACTGGGAGTGAAACAGTTTTGACCAAGGATTGAGGAACGAGAATTCCGAGATACACTCTTTTTGGAGTTCTCAAGGAACCTGGAGTTTTGTCTAGACTTAACATCCTTTTTAAGAGTATTTCGAGCTTCCACTTTAGGATCGACAATATCCTTCCTATTTAACATTGGTTTTCTCTTGGAGTGAGGCAAAGGTTTAGAGGATTGTCCTGTAGATAGATTACTAAATTCGCGATCAATGGGACCAATTTTGTTTTCGAAATTACTAAAGATTTTGATTCGCAAGAATCAAAGGAGACACAGCTTGAGGTTTCAACTTGATCATCTAAGGATGCCCATACAAACTCAGAGGTAACAGTTTCAGTTGTCTCTGGAATGATTTCTTCAACAAAACAGTTGTTAGGAGGATTGTGTTTCGGAACATAATCTACACAATTTGAAACACTGTGATGAAATTTCGTGGTCCGATTCAGGTCTAGGTTTGTCAGAGGCAGAAGAGGCGTGGAATCGGGACATCTGACATCAATTGGTTGAAACTTGGGAATTAGGGACACAAAATGGTCTGTGTTCTCAAGAAGGGGCGACAAGGAAGAAACAGGGGTGTCTGAATGTTTGATGTTCGGAACCTCTCCCATGAATGTTAAAATTTACAATTCCTTCAAGGGACTAGCTATTGGTTTCGAAAACTCGCTTCCGAGACCAGGAGCTTTAGGCCATGGATGACAAAAGTTATGAGTCATCCGATCATTTGCTTCAAGCATGTCAATAGAATTATGCAAATCATCTATCTTAGCATTAAGACGTTTGTTATTAGAGATTAAGACATTTCTTTCAGAATAAGTGATTTCACATTTGTCTTTCGAAATAATACATTCATCTTTTGACATAACAAGCTCTCATTCTAAAGACTCTATTTTTAACTTCTTATCTTCGAAACGTAACCTAAGACGATTCAACTCAATTTCCTTCTTCTCGCTAGCTTTTATGGCTGACTCATAGGCTTTGTAAATGATGTTCATATCTGATTGGATCTTAGTTAAATATGGTTTACAGATAGATAAATCAAAATTGTTATCATTAATCATAGATTTTACCTGTTGAATGATGCTTCGACCGGGTGGATCGTTGGTGGCCATGTGTAGCAGTAGTGTGGTTCAACAACATCATCTTCATCTTCAGACCTAGAGGACCAATATCCTTCATCACATTCAACAGTTTGTCTCGCCATCAAGCACATGTTTCTTCCAGTCACCATGTCATCATCATCTCCGGATGATCAATATCCTTCTAAATCCCTTGATACACTTGTTACAAAGGCTTTTTCACTTTCTGCCATCTCTTGAGCTTTTCGGGCATAGTATGCAGAGTTCTTTATCTTTGGCTTTTGCGAAGCTTCAGCTAATCAATCTTTTGCAAAGTGGTTTGCATGTCCACACTTGTGACACGTCATTTTTGGCTTGTTTGATTTTGGATTTTGTAGTTGTTCCGAAGTAGAGTCTGGTTTTGAGATGTTCGGTTTGTATGAGGGAGGATTTTCCGAAAGAGGTTGTGATTTCGGAGGAGAGTATGGTTGAGGATTATTTTGGTGAGGAGCATGGAATCAATTTTGGTATGGTTTATAAGATGGATTAAAGGTAGGTTTGTATTTCATGGAGAGCAAAACAAATTCTTGTTGGAAACGGAGTTCAGAATCTATAGCTTTAGAGTAATCAACAGGGTAGTTTTGTGTGGGTAAAATAGGAAAGGAGGATTGAACTAAAGGAGTAGTGGGTTTGAAAGGATCTGAGGTGGAAGGATTCAGAATGGTTGGTCCATAGGAGCTGACAAGGGCATGAGGACCTCCAGAGTGTTCTCTTATGGTTTGAGCAACATTGGATTCATGTCCTTGAAGTTCATCAAAAAGTTGATAGAGCTTTAAATTTTTCAAGGAGCCATTACTTTGAAGACAAGATTTCACATTTCCCCATCCTTTATCGAGGCTGTTAATGAAGTTGAGATTGTACTCCAGTGGAGTTAGAACAATCTCATGCGCAGTCATGTTGTTGAGTACTATTCGGTAACGGTTAGAGACTGAGGCCACTGATTCACCAGGAGTGGTAGTGAAGGTGTCAAAGTCATTGGAAATCGAAGTGAGACGCTTGTCTTTCATGTTTTCTTAACCTTCTATCAGATCTTGGAGAGTGTCCCAAATTTCTTTTGCTGATTTACACAACTTAATGTGTTCAAAGAGCGAATGAGGAACACCAAACACCATTTCAGAGAAGGCGACTTGATCAACATGCAACTTCTCAATATCATCAGTTGTCAGAGGAGCTGGACGAGTCTCATCTTGACCCATAAGCTGAGCAGCAACATCTCTTACAATTGTTCTTACATGAACATGAGGGCCATCTTTGACGGATCTCCAAATAGCTTCACCTTTCTCTTTGACTAACAAAAATATTTCCATTCTAACTTTCCAGTGATCATATTCTTGCACAACTAGAAATGGGGCACGTGTAGGGCCACCAACACTATTTGCGATTTGCATTGAAATCATTTGTTGAGAATTAGAAGCAGCCATTGAAGTTAAGATATCTTGAGCAAAAGTGGTATATAGAAGAACTTTTATCTTAAACACAGATATGATTGAAATACCAAGGTAATTTCAAATCAATGATAATCCGATCTTATGGATTCAAAGGACAACCACTCAGGCTTTGATACCAATTGAGAGAACAAGAATGGTCTAATGCACAGGGACAAGGTTTGAAAACTCAAACCTTGAGTAAATGCTTAAGATCATTGTTTGCTTGCTAATAAATGTTCCAGTTAAGTCTGGTAGACCAGTCAAGTTTGAGATAAAGTATTCAACAAATGTTCAAGCCATAAATGAGAATAAAGATCAAGCTAAAGATAATAAATGAAAAACAAGAAGAATGTTTTAGAGAATACTTAGAATGATGAAACAACTTGAATATGCTAAAAGATTTGAATAATCCGTCACTTGAATTAACATTGAATGCCCCTATAAATAGGAGAGCATGAAACATAGTACAAACTGGTAAACATACATAGGGCCGGATATAAGGAGTGTTTCCGACATTTTGATTGTCCAAGTTGACAAACAAACTAAATCCTATGAGATCTCTAATCATGCTAAGTGACAAAAATAATAAATACAACAAGACAAAACATTGACTCCGGATCATCAATTATTCAGGACATAAAGTCTATTCCGGAATTCTTTCACTTCTGATCTTCATATCACCAACTGATCTTCACTTCAGACATGAGCAGATTCCCGATAACTTTTTACTTTGGAACACTGGCTGACTTCAGATTTGGCATTTGGACTTAGGATTGCTAGAGGTTCACTTTCAGGTTCCAACATCAACATATGTAATCTCGAATTTGATTGTATAATCAAGTCGATAAGAGTTACTTCATTTACATTAAAACACCATTTTCTCTTTCAAATCTTTTAGTTTATACATTGAACTTAAAAGCTTTGAATGAATACATCATACTTACTCTGGTAACTTGTTAATAAGATGTATTATTATGGGCATGTTATGATATCGATTGGTAATCATTTGGATAATCTCAGGATAAATTTAGTTGGTTGTAATATCACTTTTTGTTGGGTCATGTGTCATGTGGACGATTTTACCCCTATGATAATCTTTTGTCTTGTAATGGTAGTTTGGTGTAATTATGATGTGGATTGTAGGTATATGAGAATAAATGAGTCTTATTATAAATTGGTTTTCTACAAATTTGTAACATCCCAAAATTCAATGTCAAAATTTTCATTTTTATGTAAGTAAGTATAAAACTAGTAGTCTGAAACACCCATAGTATTAACTTGTTTCATAATAGAAAAAGTAGTATTTCAAATAACTAAAACATGTCATAGAAAAGTATTATCAGAGTACAACTCCCAAAGATCTCATAATGCGGAAATCATAGTGTGATGTGTTGCGATCCCACCGGCTCCGTTCCTTTTTAAAACGAAGTACCCAAAACCAAAACTGTAAATTGTAAGCACGAAGCTTAGTGATTTCCCCCATCATACCACATACCACACAATAAACATATTGCCAGGCAAATGTGGGTGCCCGGCCTACCCTGCTGAGCATATCTGGGTGATCAGCCTACCCTTTGTCAGGCATATCGGGGTGCCCGACCTACCCCTTGTCAAGCATATTTGGGTGCTCGATGACCCTGCCAGGCATATCTGGGTGCCAGACCTACCCTCTGGTTTATTTCAACCTGCTACGAGGACTATTTCACCCCTACCACTACCACATAAAAACATCGCATAAAATATTGTCAGGCATATCTGGGTGTCCGACCTATCCTTCCGGTTTATCTCAACCAGATCCGGGGACTAGTCCCCTTCCTACCACTATCACATAATATCATAGCATACTAGCACAAATAGCATAACAGATAGTGGCATATTAGACAATTATCACAAAGACAATCATCTCTACTATAATCAATCACTAATGGGTCGGCATTGGTGCCTTCGACCCATTTTTACTGGAAGCTAACTCACCTCATACTATTGAAGTCCACTACAAGAGTTCCTTAGCTACTGCCCTGACAACACCTCAACCTACAGATATCAAAATATCTCCCAATTAGTAGTTGGGTCTCAAACCATGATCCAAAACCCTTACTTGGGTGAAATGTCCGTTTCATCCCTGACCCATCGAGGTCCATCTATATAGTCCATGAAAGCCCACTTATGGCCCAATTTTTGAAATTGGGCCCAAACCTTACATGGGACTACCCTCTAGAATCCATTCCGTACTTGATAACCCTCCAAGGGTCAACCTTGGTCATAGTCAACGTCAAAGTCAACATTCTATTCAAAGTCAACATCATGGTTGACTCAACTCACCGAGTTGGTCCATCAACTCGTCGAGTTCCATGAATCAGAATCCCTAAATCGCGATCCAACTCGTCGAGTTCCCTAGTTACTCATGGTCACGATAAAGCAAGTTAACTCATCAAGTCCCTTCACAAACTTGTCGAGTTCCACCTTAAACTGAATCGGGACATAACGACTCAACTCGCCGAGCTCCCTTGTAGACTCTTCGAGTTTCATGAAAAGAATAAGGAATATTCGACCAAACTCGTCGAGTTCCTCTATGAACTCGCTGAGTCCCTTGCATTCCTAGACTATACAGCTTTTTCCTCGGATCTAAGGTTCTAGAATACAGACCCATATTGTTTCCATAACCTATTTCTGTAAAGTTGACAACTTGATAGCTTTGCACGCCTCAAATGGACCCAAACTCAAGATATAGCAATCTACTTCCATGAACATGGCCTTTTCTTGGAAAAAAAATGGGTTGGAGACCCTTTTTATGATTCTAAGGGCCAAATATTGCTGGAAAGTGGGAAGATGTTTCTGGATCTAATAGTCTCTTCTTGAATCCCCAAGCTTCTCCTTCTTCCACAAGCTTCAATGCACACAAACTCACTCAAAAATGGCTCACACGCTCTCATAATGCATTAGGGTTTTGAGATTTTGGATTTGGGGCTTGGAGGCTGAAAATGAGGCCAAAACCCTAGAGTTAAGTTGTATAAATAAGGTGCACAATCCCGGATTTAGGGTTTCCCAAACCCAATCCAACTCGTCGAGTTGGTCCTCCCCAACTCGACGAGTTGGTTTGTAATCCCGCGTCCCAAATGATTCCTAGTCGTCGAGTTTTCCTCCTCGAACTCGACGAGTTGCCCTTTCTAATGAAGTTTATTTTTCTTTTATAAGTCTTCTAGATTCTGGGTGTTACAACTCTCCCCTACTTAAACTAGACTTCGTCCACGAAGTCTAATGCAATCACCTATTCCGAAAATGGCTCACACTATAAGCTCGCGGCTCCCAACAATTGCCATGAACCAGTTGATGTTTCTTACGAGAACTGACACCTGCCGTCCTGAGGGTACAACCATCATCCCACGCGATCAATGGCCTTCCCAAGGAAACCAAAACCTCTATCCTGGAGATATCATTCGAACCTTCAACCCTTGCAAGCTAGTTCTACCTTCTGAGACCTGAAACCAATCATAACCTGGCTTCCTAACAGCTTGCTGTGCTGAAACAACTATCCATCAATCCCTCAACTGCTAGCAAAACAATCACAACCCTTCCAACTCTGTTCTTTTATCGGCCTACCCCGATCTACTAGAACCATACTTCGAGTAATTCTTCAAACTTGGTGAAGATTAACTCCTTGATCTCTCAAGTAAAACCAATCCTACTTTCCCTGGAATCCAAACCCTAAGGTCTCAATGGTCTGACTACCTGTCGGGCCCCTCAGACCGAACTTTCACCCATCATGCTGCTGCTGAAAAGGGAAACAAGTTACTGTCCATACACGACTACAAAACACTTATACCTGACAGAAGACTCAGATAATCCTTCGAGTAGAAGATTCATCCTTGCAACGGTTAGACTCATACGAGAGCTGCGCAATAGAGTCAAACCAACTACTCTGAGATTATTTAATCCCATTGTGAGTGACTTATCACTTCCCAAATCAATCAGTTACACCGTCTGTTCATGAAATCCTAAAACACCAATATTGCACGAAACAGTAGAACTGCACGAAACGCTGATCTGCCTGAAACATTGAACTCCCAGAAACACTAAACTGCCTGAAACACTGAACTGCATGACACAGTATGCTACTTCCTGGCTACTTTCCAAAATCCACTGAGACCTTCCTGGTCTCAATCTGTTTGCTAGACATCTGAAATACGAAGTTCTTACCTGGTTACTAAGCCAAAGGTTCCCATACAATCGCCCCTCACGACTTCCGAACGAAATCCTCATCTGTCTATAGTTGCGACTAGTCATATTGCCACTGTGGCTCTAACAACCTTTTGATCTAATTGATCAACTCCATACGCTGAATCCTAACGTCACCAAACCCAAGGCTAAAAGTGAATGCTACAAGACCAACTATAGCCTTATATCACAAACGACCTTATACGGTCCATCGCTTGCTTGATCCCATGACTGATGTGGTATTCCCATGGTCTTATCACTGGCTCATCCAGGTCTAATTCATCTGGGGAAATCTGTAAACCGATCCATGGAGTTGTCACTCCCTCACAGATGTACCACAACTACTGGGTGCTATGGTTCTTCCCGTGATCTAACATCACTCCCATACTATCTACCAACCTAGTGAAAGCTACAACTACCCCCACAGACTTACAACACTTCAAACACTATCTGACAACCTTGTGAATGCTACGACTACACCCACAGTCTTACAACACTTCCAACACTATCTGACAACCTTGTAAATGCTACGGCTGCACCCGCAGACTTACAACACTCTAACACTATCTGTCAACCTTGTGAATGCTACAGCTACATACGCAAGCTTACAACACTTCCAACGCTATCTGAAAACCTTGTGAATGCTACAGCTACACCCTCAGACTTACAGCACTCTAGCACTATCTACCAACCATGTGAATGCTACGGCTACACCCGCAGACTTACAACACTCTAGCACTATCTGCCAACCTTGATTCTACCACCAATCCATCTATACTCATCCTAAGTTGAACATGTACTCGACCTAACACTCAACTGAACTCGAGTCCTAAATGGACCCCTAACCAGTTTCCCAAGGCCTGCTATTCGATGCTAAGGGAAAGCATGGACCACATGTTGGAACGTGTTCTGAACTCCCAACTCACCAAATCCTCAACCTAGATGGCCACTCGACCTCCTCCCTCTCTGACATGGATGCGAAACCCATCCTAGTTCCATACCCATTTCTACTCCTAAATACCTGATCGATTCTCCCCCACTTAGATTCGACTAAGTCTTCACGGCATGTGAGCATTGAAGGATTCCCAATCCTTCTTACCTTATGAAATCCAATTGCTGACGACCAACGCTTACCCGTGCTAACGATCGGTTACCAGTCTTCCCTAAGATCACTCATCCTCTGAAATCTTGAAGAGTACTCTATAAATCTGATCCAATCCGATACATCAATCCTCCTTCCATGATAGTATACCAACCCCTTGGATTCCCATGCTGGCAACTAGAATCCTTGACCTTTACTCTGGCTGACGAACCCTTGCAGAAGTACTAAACTCTAATCAGACACAACCCATGCGAAAATAACATTCCCTTGGAACAACCAATGGTCAAACAACCCATGTGACTACACTTGTATCCTTCTGCTACCACTCCTCTCCTAGCGACGGTAGCTCTAGAACCTAGAGGGTCCCTCATAAGCCTCCACAACTCATACTAGAACAGATGATGAAACCACTATGCCCCATCGATACAAGGGGACTAGCCCTGATGAAGCCAATTCCAGACCTTCTACATAATACCCCTGACCGATCTCTACTACGAGCTAAGAGATCGCTGAATACTCCGAACCAGCAAAAGGGAAACGACCTTTCACTAACCACTAATAATTCACGGTATGCAATTGGCATGTGACATTTCTTGAAAATATAATCCAAACACAAGTATGATACACTTACTCAAATCCGATGCTAGAAAACAACCACAAAATATGGATAGAACTGATAAGAGCAACATGTACATACCTGCAACGTCGCCTACTGTATTCGTGATTTCACCTGCATGTCACTGTAAAGTTTGAATCCTATTTGTTGGGGCTCCCGCTCTACCTTCTCGCCCGTCATTGATTTGCAAAATAGCCAGAGCAGACGCCTTCACTGTTCCTCCCCTCATCCTTGGACAGTCGACCTTCTTGTGGCCCATTTTCTCGCAGTGAAAAGAAAATGGGCTTGCCCCCTAAGAACAATCCCTGCTGACATGACCAACCCCGCCACACTTGTAGCGGCCTGAACCCATGAAACGACAAACTCCCCTTTGTACTTTCCTGCATCTGTTGCACTGACTCCGGCCCTGCTGGCCTTTCACCCGATGATCAGAAGTCTTGGGTCTCTTCCCGGAACTCTCTACTATATGCACCTGGCATGACTCTCTCTTCCCAAGGTGATCTAAATCGGTCTTGCCTCCTTGGACTCTGGCAGTCATATCCTTCAAAGTCTGACACCCTGCCACACTCACTAGCTCACATGCCAACTTCTGAACTGCAACAACTGCAAAATCCTCTGCCCCAAACCGGGTCACAAACTCCTCCCAAAACATAGTCTCAACTCAGAAAGCGCAATAGACTGCGTAATCTTGTAACACCCATAAAATTCAAGCCAATTTAAAACTTTTCAAAACATTTAAAATCAACAGTTATTACAAATTTGTTTTCAAAATAGTCTATATCAGAGTCCTCCCAGAAACATAAACAAAGCATGAGGAGTTGTACGATAACGTTTTCACCTTGTTGCGATCCCATGATGTACCTGAAACTATAAGCCCGAGGCTTAGTGACTTCCCCCAAAATACTGATACCCTGCATATAACACATATACAAATAACAACATATACTGGGTCCACAACTTTACATACTGGTTTACCCCTGGGCCCACAGTGTGAGTCTGGATTACCTTCCGAGCAGCCCACAACTCACATCTAGATTGCCATTGAGCCCACAGTACGAGTCTCCCTCAACTCGTATCTGGAATGCTCCTGGGTTTGTTAGTTATCGCACGGAGCAGTATCACCTTAACCCATCCCACATAATATGCCGACATATAACACAACTAATGCACATATAGATGATCATACACAATACTACAGGTAGTCCTACAGATCTACCCTACTGGCATAGCAACTAATATGCAACACTGATTCATAAATGTTGTCTAGAATGAGACATTCTTGAGGCTTGAGCATAAGATATGTAGTTAAAGCAAAATTAGAATCACCTATTTAATTAGCATCCTAGATTATTATACTTAAATCTACAACTCTATATGTTAATTAGTTTACTAGAATTGCTAGTATTTAGTGTTTAATATTTGTTTGTGATATATTGTTATTGACTGGAATTGGGGTTAATTTACAATAATAGAGTCTAGAAGATGTTGTAACTTCTTTTCAGATTTTGGTGGTAAAGCTCAAATAGTTTAGGTATGTGTAGTAGTAGCCTCATTGTTCGTTAATGTTAATTTTTCTTCCTTCCATGTTCATCGTCCTGATCTTGATGCTACTTTTTCTTTCTATATTATGTTGAATCGAGAAGACATGCAAAATTTGCATTTTTTGAAAAGCATAATTTTCAAATTTTCGTACTTGCCCATATCATTACAAGATGTGTAACAACATACCTTGCCCTCATTGCGAAGTGAGCCATCCGATTCTCTAATATTGTATATAGACCGAAGAAAGACCTTAAGTATGTCTGAAATACAAGCTTGGACATAAGGGGACAAAATTTGGAAAATATATGTTGTTGCTGAAACAGATGCTTTGGGATTAAAAAAGTATAAATATGTATCCGTTTTTTTAAACTTCATTTTTTAAATATTATTTTCGAAATCCCTACTATATGTTGGCAAAACTAAAAAAACCAGAAAAAATAATTTTTTTTTCTTTTTCTATTTATATTTTCTATATAATTTGAAATTGAACGAAATTTGAAAAAACAATATTTCAAAAAAAAATGAATTTTTAATACATTTTCATATTTTTTTTGTTCATATGCACATTTAAAAAAGTATATGTGCACATGCATATGCACACAGTCTCTTTATCAATTCTCTTAAATATGTCATACCCATTGCAAATATAAAGTTTGATGGCAAAATTAAATGTAGATAAAAAGTTCATTGGTTTACTCTCTCAATCTGATTATCCATGGATCTATATGCATATGAAGAAGTATATTAATATGCATATGCATATTAACACACATATACATATACATATGCATGATATGCATATATATACATCATATGCATAGACAAATCTACTTATACATATACATATGAATGATATGCATATGTATACATTTATATGCAAATGTGTCTATTAATATGCATAAGAATAAGACATATGCATATAAATAATCATATGGATATATATATATATATATATATATATATATATATATATATATATATATATTAGATTGGTGGTCCTTTTGAGATAATTTCGTTGCATTTTTGGTCCCTTGATAAACTAAAATGACTATAATACCCTTCTGATATATTTTTTTTCTATTTAATTTAAAGGAAAAAGAAAATAATTGATTAATTTGGCCCACATCTCTCTCTCTCTCTCTCCAACTTCTATTTCTTTCCCATTCATGGGTGAAACCCATGTCACCACCTCATCAGTCATCTTTGTGACCTCTCCCACTCATTCGTACTCCACCGACGAAGACAATGACACCGGCGAGCTGTCGGCTGAAACAACCCACCACCGTTTGCGACCTTCGTTGTCGTTCACCACCCTCCACAACCTCCTTCTCGTCACCTGCAACTCGCCACTAACCTCCTCTCGATGACACTACAACAACGAATGTATACGGAAGAAGAAAACCGGGCAACGTAGCTGCCATCCATCGTCGACATAAGCCACCACCACCCATCTTTGTTGCTGCTTTCGGAACTACTCCTCTCCGACCATCTGTTGCCTTCCACCGGCTCTCTCCCCCTCTCATTCATTGCCGGAAAACGAAGAGAACGAAGGCAACAAGTTGTCGTCGCCACTGTTGTTAGAGATAGTCACCACCGCTGTGCTGCTACCACTTGCCACCCCTCATCGCTACTGTTGAGGAGTCGACCACCACCGTCGTTCTACGTTGTTGATGTCGCCGACCATCTCCGTCGAACCACCACCTTATTCTATTGTTCAGTCACATACCACCAAGAAACACCGCCATTCCACCCATTTCCTCCCTATCTTGCACCACCACATCCCCTCCATCACCAGTGTCACCCCACACTCTCTCCACTCGTAGTTCACAGCCAGAGGAGAGGAAGGAAGCGGCAGAGCTGCCGCCAATCGATGTTATCGTCGTGAGTCCAATCACCATCGGCTGCCACCGCTATATCGCCACCTCCCACTGCTGTTTTGGAAGTTCTAACTACCGCCACCCTCCTGTTGCAGTAACAACAACCATCTCCACCTTCGTTTCGATTTTGGTCTCCTCCGTTCGTACCATTTGAGATCAATAAAGACCAACGAAGTGGGTCTCATATTTCCTTTTTATATTTAATAATAATAATTTTATATTTAATAATAATAATAAATTTATATTTAATAATAATAATAATTTTAAAAAGTGAAAGAAAAATGAAAACTAAATTCATGAGGGTATAATAGTCATTTTAGTTTGTACAGGGACCAAAACTGCATGTAAACTACCTTAGAATGACCACCAGTCCAAAAAAATCGTGGTTTGGATTAAAACCCCAAAAAAATGCATACCACAATGACCATTTTTGCAATTTTAGAAAACAAAAAAACCCTAAAAATCATAAAAATGCATAAAAAATACCAATACATCACAAAACTTTTTTTTGAATTTTTTTATCAAAAAGTCGCAGCATTTTTTACAATTTCGCTGAAAAAAAATTAAAAAATCTTTTTTTTTGTAAAATTTTTGTTTTCAAATTTTTTTTTCAGCGATTTTGACTTAAAAGTTGCGATTTTTTGATAAAAAAATTCAAAAAAAGTTCTGTGATCTCTAAGTATTTCTTTTATGCATTTTAATGATTTTTAGGGTTTTTTGTTTTCCATAGAACCTAAACCTCTACTTCGACAATTTTCCTTGGATGTACACATGTTTAAATATGAAGAATGGTGTCGGGAAGTAGGAGGTGAAATAGATGACCCAACAAATTTTCAGAATCTGGTAATATATGATCTACTTGTTGGTGCCCCAAATTCAGTATACGTTCTTCTCATAGCCACATTTCGCCTCTCCAACTTCTGCCTAAAGTGTATTCTGTTTGATCAGAGTTCGATTCATTTCTTGGCTCAACATGATAGTAAAGATTTTGACTAGCACAAGTAACCAGGTAAAGAGATTGTTTTTTGCACCACACAATTTTGGATCGGTTGCAACCATTACCTCTTTTTGGCTGTTGAATATCAGGAGATATTGACTTCACCAAAACCATCGGGGAAGTTCTAGTAAATTGAGGTATTTTTCTTCTTTAATCTGATTTAAATACTTTAAGAGCTAGTTGAATATATGCTTATGTAAAGTTCTAGTAATTTAGGTACTCGAGATCCTTTAGTTTCAAAAAGTACATTTATTTCTTATTTGATTGATTTTTATATAATATATTAGGGTTGTGTTCTTACAAATTACAACTCATTTGTTTGTAGCTTCGAGATCTGGTTTCATTCAACCATTCTGATGTTGATTTTGAAGTGAAATCGGGTGATAGAATTTGGAAGATGATTATTGAGAAGATAATCACACCTGAAGTCGTTGAGCTCGATGATATTGATTCAAGTGTACGATGTGCATGTGAGGTTGGATCAACCGTAGTTTGATTTCTTATGTTTGACATTAATGGAAGCCACCGGTACATTCTAGTTCTTCTTCTTTGGAGATCGTACAAGTTTCTTTTTGTGTTATCTGAAAGAACACTTTTTTATTCTGAAACAAATTTAAAAATTTCATCTGCTCTCATTGACCTGTTCTTATCGGGGTGAAGAACAACCATTTTCTTGTATTGTTTCTTGAGTGATGATTTGTGTGTGTGAGAGAGAGAAAGAGGGTGTGTCCTTTTTATTTTTAATTATTAAAATGAATAAAATAAATGAGATTTAAAAAATAAAAGAAAAATAGAAAATAAATACCCTGAGGTATTGCAATCATTTCAGTTTACTAAGAGACCAAATCCGCAACAAAATTAGCCCAAAATGACTATTTTGCAAATTTTTCTATATTGTTTGCACCAAATATTAAACCATCTTTATCATTTTGGTATAAAAAAATGATATAATATGTTGGAGATGGTAAATTTCTTTTGCCCCTAGAAAATCAAAAATCAATCAAAAAGCGGAGTTTGGTCTGTAGGTACAAGGAATACATGCACGATTAAAAACTTGAAATGTATGGATGGAGGGTAGGCACTCCACTAGAACCATATCAATATATACTTGTATCACAAATGTTAAATCAAGAAAAGAAAATTTATATTTTCACATAGATACTACTTACATACGATTATCTATTTGCCAATTCAAAACAAATACACCTTGATAACAAAAAATAAAGTAAATCAAAACAATACCAAAACCAAAACCAAAAACGTTACAAAATACATAAGGTGGTGACAAACTAAAAGAAATTTCCGCATTATATTATAAGAAAATTTTGGCACACAGATTGCATGCATCGTTTCATAACTAAAACAAAACACCATACTACTAGATAGTGAAAGTGAAAAGGAGGGAGGCTAGGAACAACCAAAACACCTACTTATTGAGCATAAATGTGATGGTGCAGGTGGTGGGTCCATATCCGTATCAGGCTTGTTCTTGTTCTTGTTTGCGGGAAGATGTTTTAAAAATGCTTTTACAGCACCATCCACTCCGTCCTCCTTCTCCATGGCCTTTGAAAGTTCAACCGCTCGTTCCTTCACCTGCAATAATATCTCCCAAATCATGGCATGTTGAAACTTGAAATAATATATAGTTGGTTGATTACCATTACCTTAGGATCTAGCATGAATTTAATTGCGTCTATCAATTTGGGAAGTGTAAATTGATCAACTGGTATGGGTGGAGGACCCACGCCTCTTGCATGAACTCTTTCTCCCCAAAATGGTTGATCACCAAAGAAAGGTACGATTGTGGTTGGACACTGGAAAAAAAAAGAATTCAGAAATAAATAATCAAATAAACAAACAAAAAAAAAGTGGAAAGAAGCTATTACCGCAGCTTTAAGACCAGCAGCTGTTGTTCCAGCACCCCCATGGTGAACCTGGAAGCAAAAGATTCATTAACATTTTAACATTGTTTTTGTAATCATATTTAATAAATTAATTATTTGTAAAATTAAACAAACTGGAAAATGAGATCTTACCACAGATGCACATTGTAAGAAAAGCCAGTCATGAGGGATGTTGTCCAAGGAGTATATAAAATCCTTAGGTTCTGTTACTGGAGGATAAATTTAGCCAAGTTAGCCTGATTCCATGAATAAATAGACAATCCCATAAACAGAAATCAAAATTACAAAAACTAATGGTAATAGTAAGAGTAAAAACATATAAGGAAATAAAAAAAAAAAAAACTTACAGTTGCCAAGACCACCCCAGCCTTTGTTGATGATTCCCCGCTGCCCAGTATCTTCTAGAGCTTTAACAATTATTTGTGTCATTTTCTCAGGCTCTTGAACAGGCTGACAGTGAAATTTCAAATTTTAAAAGAAAAAAAAAACACTACTTTGGAAATGAAAAGAAGAACTGTAGAGTTGAGTTTATTGCTTTTACAAACAGGGCCATGAATAGGAACGCTTATATGAGGTTGCATTTTCAAACCCAATGATATACAATTTTCAATCTGAATACTTATTTTTTTGGATAAAAGATATGCATATCTTGGGACCAACTTTAAGCCAGGAAACAAAAAAGAAAAAAGACTCACAAGACTACCAAACCCAATGTAGATAGGCTTGGGACCAGCTTTAAGCCAGGTTACAAGTTCTTGAGGAGGTTCATAATTTGAAGCAAGGTCAAGAAAACAAAATCCAACCACGTCAATCTTAGGTCCCCAGTCTGCAAAAACAATGTTAAAAAAAATATATTTAACAAAACAAAAGGCACACTTGAGTCTTGAGAATTGGAAGGAAAAGATAAGTTAGGGCAAACGTCCTTTCCCTGAATTTCAAAATGAAACACACCCAGATATAGCTTACCGGAATACGCCATGTCCCCTTTAACCACATTAAGTAAAAAATAATACAACTCCAACCAAACACTAGCATTGCAAACAACATAATGCAAGGTACCTTTCGGTTTAGGAACAAGGTGAGGGCTCCATATATATCCATGTGGAATATCAGACTCTGAGCCATGTGAGCCACTTAAATATGTGACTGGCCGCAGCTTTAGCTTTTTCTTCCTAACATCATTTATCATGTCCCGGATTCCAAGCCAAATCAAAGAATCAACAATTTGATATGACAACTGCATTACCTCACACAAAACCACCAATAGAATCAGAAAAGCTAAATCACTATTATGGTAAGTCAAGCAATGAACTTACCCGATATCCAGCTGATTGCTTCACACGGGATAAGGGATGAGGAAATTCACTAGTTGGCCTGTTTTCAACAAATTGCAACTCATTTTGTAAAAAAAAAAGATGGTTAGATGGGAGACAAAAACAACATTTAAGCTGGAAAACTGATAATCTAACATGATTTTTTCATGATTGATTAGACAAAACTTGCAAAAATATATATCTCCTAATTCAGAAAAAGACTTACGTCCAAGGCATTGTAAAAAATATATGAATGGGTATTTTCAGTGCCTCCGCAACATGCGTATGTCCTGCAAACATTTTTTTTCTCAAAAAAAAATGGAAGAAAAAAAAAAGAAAAAAGTTACTGAAAGTAGTCTGCAGAAAAACAATACCGTATGCTGGGGGATTGGCTATAATTGCCTCGGCTTTAAACGGGATTCGAGTATCAAGATCAGGCTCTTTACATGCTGGGAGTAAAGAAAAGATTATATCCTTCATCTGACTTCTCTGAACAGGAATCTCAGAAGGACCTGAAGGCAAGAACCCTTTGTTCTTAACCATGTCTGCAACGCATGACAACAGGTAATGGCACTTCAACTTCAAGTCTAGCTCATAATATCAAATTGTTTTGTGTTGAAGAAGGAGCAGTAATTAAGGACATACATTCAGCAAGAACTTTAGGGTCTCCACCAAGGGGATAAAACTCCAATCCAGCAGTCAAGACAAACTCCTTGAAATTTGAATGGGTTGCTAGTCTAACACGATGGCCATATTCCTGAAAGAACATAATCATTTGTGAAAAAACCATTCACATTCATAAATCTATTAAAATCCTCATTTCATAACAAAAATGACACCTGCAAACGCTTTCCAATTGCAACAAATGGTTGCACATCACCACGAGTTCCAACAATAAGCATGACTATCTGCAATGGTGGAAAATACCGAGGTTCAGTTGAGTCAAGAGGGTCTTCATTGCATGCATCATGAACTCTCCCATCTCCAGGACCATAATCACTGGGCTCAACATCTGCAGGTATCTCAAATTCTACCGTTCCATCGTCTTTTACAGTAGCAATTCTGTTCAACAATTTGAGCTGCAATGTTTTAAATGTTTTAACAGAAATCCCAGACATGCATGCGTAGAAGATCAAGCAGCTATATCAAACCAATAAACACATATACATCTATAAATCTGTCTGTGTGTGGTGTACCTTCTGTTGAACAGATATCTTTTCATCGAATATTTGAGATGCCTCTTCCACAAGTATGTTGCTACGTGTAGGCTTTTCGGTTTTTGATTTTTCCAGTTTATGTTGACTGGAAGGTGAGTCTAACTTGTCAGAAGTCGATAGTTCTGATTGTAATTTACGCAGTCTAAGTTGACTGGAAGGTAACTCCAACTTATGAGAACTCATGATTTCTGATGGTAATTTATGTGAACTAGGTAAGCTCTTTCCATCAGACCCTGCATGATAAGTCATAACAAAACTGAGATCAAGGAAAAATGTTGCAATATAAAGCCAAAGTCTCCTCGAGCTTGTGATTATGGTAAAGAATAGAACAAACTAATTCAAATGATTCAAGACTGAACTCTTGTAAGCCTATATATAAATGGTGAACTCTGATTCCAAATCATCACTAGTGATACTTAGACCATCAACAGACAAAATTTTACATGATTTATCTCTTTGCATTTGTTTTGATAACTAAACTCACAGTGTGAGTTTATATCTGATCCTAAACTCTTTTTCACATCTTCAATTTAGCATATAAACAATTTGAGAATATACTGTTCTCCAATATTTCAACATTGTCTTGTAAAACATTAATATCAAAAATAGTCATTTGTTAAAAGCGGCTGAAAGCTTCATATATTTACTTTAAGGTTTACTCAATTCTGGCATTCACGAAATCATGATTTTTGCATTTTAAGAAATCGTAAATTTCACATTAACAAATGAAAATTTTCAGGTCTGATCATAAAATCAATGCCTGGCCTTTTTTTCAAATTATACGTAGGATTTTAGTTGATATTACCAGACAAACGTTATGACATTATGCAAAATAAAATTTGAGTATAAAAATATATAACCTTACATAAACGAACGAAAATGGCATAATTGGCTTTTTTTCCAGTGGTTCCGATATTGTAGATAGATTACTAAAATTCTGTACAAATTATTGGAAATCAACTACTTCGATATTTCAATCAATGACCTCCGATCATTCGCTGCGCTACCGGCATTTACTAACAGAATCAGAACAAAAAATTAAAACCCAATAACCTGAAGAATTAGCAGCGCCGTTAGAAACAGGGCCACCGGCATCAGCAGCAGCATCGTCTCGACAGTTATCTATTTCCGCTCCACTGATTTCGCCATGAACTTTTTTCTCGGACTCAACATAAACTTCTCCTGCACTAGATGAAGAAGAGCTTGGTTTATCCTGATTCTGCACCGGTTCAGGAGACGGCTCCACGGTCGGTTGAGCCACGTCCATCTCCGGCGGTGAAGTCGCCTGCTTCTCCCGTTGTTTTTTATCCAGATCTATAGAATATGCCGGCGATTTCTGGTTTTCCTGCGTATTATAGAAGCAGGATGCAGCTCCGGAACATCAACGCGGTCGGGGTGGGAGAGAGAGAGAAAGGGAGAGAGGGACACGTTCCAAGTGAGTGGTGAGCGAATACGGAATAACGGTAGAAGATGTACAACTACGTTTGTAAAGGGATGAAAAATAGCTTTAAACGTGCAAGTTGCTATAGCATAGTTGCTCTGCATTTAGTCTTCTTTGTCCTGGAAATATATTTTATCGACTTTTTTTGGTAATGTAAATTCGGACAATAGTCAAAATAAAATCAAATGCAATATTTAGTGCGATATTTTCTAGAAAAGCCAACGGATATTTAGTGAAAGTATAAAAATACATGAAAAGCAAACAAAATTTCACCTTTGGTCCTTGTGGTTTTTTGAAAAATAAGACTTTTAGGATAATTTTGAAAGTGTTGCATCAATGGTCCTTATAGTTTCAAAAGTAAACACGGTAGCCATTTTAGCTAGGGATGAGCAAAAGAACCGAACCGGCCCGAACCGGACCGGAACCGGGAACCGGCTTCGGCCAAAATCAAGAACCGAACCGGCCCGGCGGTTCTACCGGTTTCGGTTCTATCGGTTCCCGGTTCCTACCGGTTTTTGTCGTTTCTTCAAATGTTGGAACCGGTCCTCAAAAAATAGCATCATACGGTTCCGGTTTTTGCCGGTTCTACCGTTTTTTGCCGGTTCTTCCGGTTCCGGTTATATCGGTTCCGGTTCCTACCGGTTCCCGGTTCTAAAAATCCACAAAAATAACGTCCCGGTCCCGGCCCGACCGGTTCCATCGGGTTCCGGTTCCGGTACCGGTTCAGGTCGGTTCCCCAGTCCATATGCTCATCCCTAATTTTAGCCATCTCCGTTAAAAAAAATATTGTTAAAAACATCTTAATTGCCCAATTTCTTCTAAGCCTTAGTCTCTATTTGTACCAAAATACATGTCAAAATAGTAGGTTATATGTTGGAAATGCCTAGTAAGTAATATTTGGATTTTATCACGTTTATAGTCAATGAATCGTTTATTAACATATGATGTATCCCCAAAAACTTTTGAAACTTTTTGAAATACTCTTTTGTATAAAAAATCAATTACTCTTTCCTCATCTGAAACATTATTTAGAAATCATATAAATAGTTTATTAATCAATGTTCAAATTATTGACTCTTAATCTAAAATTCTTCATCTATTCATTTTAAAAACACTACGTTTTCTCAAAACTCTTTTTACAGCTCATTACTTTTTTCATCTTGAAATGTTTAAAAAATATAACAGTCATATAGCACATAAATGGAAGAATGCAATGCATTATGCAACTACATTCATCCTTGTTCCTCTTACTGTCTCATTCACCGTTTTCTCATTTTGATAGCAATGAAGACTATGATATAGTTAGCACAAAGCATCCTACATCATGACTTCTCTCGTTTTGTAATTAGTCATCATCAAGGATACGGGTGAACTATCTGTTGGATTAAGGTGTCTAAGCCTGTAACTAAATTGGTATATATTCTTTGTAATTAGAAACAAAGTCGTTTTTTGGTTGCCCTCATAACTAGAACTTGGTTAAAATGACATTTATAGAGAGAGGATGATTTATTAGATTATTATATGATTAATAAACTAATTGGATATTTCGAGGAAATAATTTATTAATATATTATATGATTAATATATTAATTAGAAATAGAAAATTGGCTTGTTACTTTATATGATTAATAAATTAATGTGAAACGAATTAGAATTAATTAATTATTAATCAAAATTAATTTGGAATTCATTTTGGATTAATTGGAATTAATTAAATGTCCAAGCGTTGAATTGTAACTTTTAATGATTGAGCAAGGAATGAAAATTCTAAAACCTATATAGGTTGTGAACGAAATTAGGAGGATTCCAACGGTTTTCAGAAGCCTTTTGGTGGTAAATAAGGAAAATATTTGAATTTGGAATAAATCCATTATTTAATCCTTCATATCTTGTTTTGTCCTTAAGTTACCTAAACTATAAATAGGACCCCCAAGGAGATTGAAGTGATTTATTTACTACAACAAATCAAAGGTATGTAACCCTAATCCCA
The DNA here is from genome assembly GCF_002870075.4 of Lactuca sativa. NCBI lineage: Eukaryota > Viridiplantae > Streptophyta > Magnoliopsida > Asterales > Asteraceae > Lactuca > Lactuca sativa. The sequence goes on from NC_056631.2 coordinate 14,352,977, forward strand.
TGATTTCGATAATATTAGGGCTTATGTTAGTTTTGTTGTTCATAGTATACTTCCTTCAAAGTGTTATGACATAGACCCTTTATAGGATGTATTTACCCTCTTAATTTTTAAGTGTTTTCCGTATTGTACATGATTTTGTATTACATAAAACTCATCAGTGGTATCATAGTTTAGGCTTATCAAACATTGATTGCATATTAGTTGAATTAAACAAAAAAAAATTATGTCAGACTAATCTTACGATGTGACAGTTATCTGTTACGTCGTGAACTCAGTATAAATCCAGAATTTCAGGATTTCTTGCCTAATCTGATTTGTGTTTGTTATTTGGTAATTATCTGCTTAGAAATAAGTTAGAATCCTATTTTTCATGTTTTGGATGATTAAATAAAATCCCTAAATATGACTACCTTCATCCCAAATTAATTGTCCACGTTTGACTTTTGAAGTCTTTATTCTTCAGCTTTGACATGAATATTTTTGTTTTTAATAGATAATATTCGATGCAAAATATATGAATGGATTGTATTTTAAATGTCTTTTCATTGTTATAAGTTTTATCAAGTAATATATAACACAAATAAAAATATTTAAAATCAAAGTTAAAAAAAAAGATTTCAAAAGTCAAAAATGGATAATTAATTTGGGACGGAGGGAGTATGAGATATATTTACTTGATAATTATTTAATTATTTGACTAATTAAAATTGAATTACCAATTATGAATTTAATAGTCAATTTAATTATAAGATTAATTAAAAGATAATTATAAATCCATGATAAGTTTAAATTGATTAATTTAGATAATTAATATTTATATCTTATATTTTGAAAAGATTTAAAATACACCTTATACTATATATGATTAACTGTTTAATATATTATATGTATAAGACAAGTCAGTCAAATCATTAGTAGACCTCATTTACGAAGCCATACTCCAAGAAGGGTATAAAGATGATGGCCTATAAGATAGCCGTTGAATGAGTGTCCACTCTCACCCACCGCTCCCATGTATGGTGAAGGGTTGTTAGCAGAACGAGTTTGATAGGACATAACCTATAAAAGTATGGTACCACAAAGTAACTAAACCTTTTATAAATCTCACTCTAGTTACTTTGGAAAAAATGTGAAATTGTATGCTAATCCATGAAAATGCACATTGTTTCCTTATGGGTTGTTAGTGGAACATGTGTGGTTAACCGACACACTAATTTGGGATTATAAAGGTGAAATGATGAAACAGCTCGTGTTTATGATTGTTGATAGAGCATATGTGGTTAACCGAGAGATTATAAATCGATCGAGGGTGTTTGAGCGGGTTTGCATGGTTATTCACATCTTAATTGTGATCCTCGACATCCCAGTCATAGTTAGTAAGATCATAATCGAGATTAAATATGTTATTGATAAGATTCAATGAATCTCAAAGATCTATGAGTTTCATGTGATTGAAATTGGTGAGATGACTCTACCTACCTAAAATAGATTCGAATTTGATTACGACATCCCTCTTCAAAGGTCAGATTGAAAATATGGAGCATAGCCTTAATTTAAATTATGGGTTAATAATTAAGGATTAAAATAAACTAATTTGAATTCTCTCTTCTCCCAAATTTTAGATGTCAAATCAAGACAATGATGGTCTTCCTCGTTCTTCTGAAGATAATCTTCCACATTCTAATAAAGGTGAAAAGGATTCTCTTCTTCGGGGAATGATGGAACTGGACATCATGCTTCTTTAATTCTTCCACCTCATCCTCATGTGGCTCTCCCAACGTCATGTTTAATTTGAGTTGAAAGATATGAAACTACTTAATCCCTACTGGCATGTAAACATGAAGATGAAAATGTTATGTGTGCGCACGTTCTGAAAATGAAGTCAAACAATGACAAATTGGAAAGGATGGGGGTCATATTCCCAAATGAGCAAGTCATTGATTTGGTTCTTCTTTCTCTTCCCGAGTCATATGGTCAGTTCATTAAGAACTTTCATACGAGGAATCTTGATGTGGCCCTAATTGATTTGTAACATCCGGATTTTTCGGATGCATTAATGTGTGTTTAACCTTGAGACTTATAGAGTGACTCGACGAGTCATGAGTCCGACTCACCGAGTAGGGCCAAGTTGCCAGTGTGGAATTAATGAGTGGACTCGACGATTCAGAGATTGTTGGTCAAAGAAACCCTAATTTCCCGGGGGTTGGGGCCTATATAAGGGAACTTATAGCCTCATTTGCAGCTCACCTTCACTGAGAATAAACCCTAACGTCCTTTTTGCTAGAGAGTGTGAAAGGAGCTAATTTTGGGGTCTTTTGGTACAATTTCTTTTGAAGAGGAGAAAAGGATTCATCAAGGAACAAGAAGGAGGTCAGTGGATCGGTGTTATTTCGTCCAAGAGCTTCTGGAGAAGGTAAAAAGTTCCTACCTTTCTCCTTGTGGTGATTAGATCTCATGTTTTGATGATTAGGTCTTTCTATCACCTTTTTGTTGAGATATGAGTACATGGAGTCCCTTTCTAAGTCTAGACTTCAGATCTGGACCTTGTGAGGTCCAGAGGGTCCAAAGGCTCAAGCTTTATTCAGCCACTTAAAGAGTTATGGTGTTTTGGTGCCTTTTTGGAGCATGTATTGGCATTTTGAGCCTTTTATGCCATGTTTGAACGTAAAGCTTGCAGCTTTACGTAACATCCGACCCTTATGGTGGTAGATCTAGTGTTTGGAGTGATAGATCTACCTTAATTCGTCTGAATAAGGAGTCTGATCAAAGGGACTCGCCGAGTCCATGGCCTGACTTGACGAGTCGGTGAGGGTTTGTCCCGATGAATTTGATTGTGCGATAACTCGGCAAGTTGGGGTCAACTTGACGAGTTGAGCTGGACTTTCTTGAGACTTTTGAGTAAATGAGGGGACTCGATGAGTCGCAATAGTGCACTCGACGATTCGGGTCAAACATGGACTGTTGACTTGAGTTTGACTTATGTTGACTTTAGGTTTTGGTCAACATGAGTAATGGAGACCATGGAGGGGTAAAATGGTCTTTTACCCAATTCAAGAGTTGAGAGAGAAGAATAACATTTGGTTACTTAGAGTCAAGAATCGAGTATTAATTATAAATGTGTACCTTATGTGTTAGGCATTAGCTAGTTCGAGATTCGAGTTCGAGGATAATTGCTTGCTGCTAGCAAGGTGAGTTTTCTCACTATACTTTACCTAGAGTGGTACTTATGTGTGACCGGAGGGTCTTATGTGCTTACATTGAGTATTATGTTATCCTGCCTTATTTTTTATGTTGTGCATTATGTCTTTGTGATTTATGCTATGCAGAGCTTTACAAACCAGACCAGAGGGTCCAACGAACCTTGGAACTGGAGGGTTCCACTGAGACACATAGACCGGAGGGTCTTACAGTGATAAAGCCTCAAGTGGCTAATGAGTTATGTGTGTTGTATTTTGAGGAACTCATTAAGCTTCGTGCTTACCGTGTTATGTCTTATGTGTTTCAGGTTTTCTCAGGATCGTGGGAAGGCACCAGTTTGATTGTACACACCAGTGAAAGAGTTATGTTTGAAGATCCTGGATTTTAATCAAACAATTATGGAGTTACGATTTTTAAATTAAATAAATGAGATTTTTGTGAAATGTGTTATGAGAATTATGCGATTTTAAATGAAAATTTTATTTGAAAATTTACGATGTTGCATGATTTGACCAAGATGTTGATAGTTGTTGAAGTAGAAATGTTTAAGAAAGCATATGAAGCAGAGTTGCTTAAGGGGTCTAATTCCAAGAGTTCAATGGACATTGACAATGGTAACATTGGTGATACAAAAAATATTTCTCTTCCCTATGGAAAGGGGCCTACCAAATCAAACTGTTTGATCGTATGGTAAAGAAAAAGTTCAATTTTGGGATCATTCCATGTGTTAAACCCAAAGAGTCCATTAGTATCTACTGTCAATTGAAGGGACACTAGTTGCGAAGCTGCTTAAAATACTTGAAGGATCTTAAAGATTGGGAAGTCAATTTGTGTGAATCTACTTTAGGTACATCCAAAATCTAACCCCATAAGTTCCTATTCTTAAAATCTTAATACATTTCGATGGCATTTCAGGATCTAAAAGAAGGAAGGAAGCTTGAGAGAAGTGAACTAAATCTGATCATGGGAAATAGACTTTGGTCACATGTATCGATGGTCAGAATTTGGAGCTGCTATTAAGGAGTTAGAATAATTTGATACAAGATGTGATGGTCACATTTTGTGGTGATACCTCCACCACGTCGTGGTCAACCAAAATTCACAATTTACTTTTTAAATTTCGTACCTCGATGATCCGGATGTTAAAGATCTGGCTCTTCTCATTAACTTAATGGATAAAGTTGGATCACCACAATGCATGATCTTAAACCCTAAGTCCTTTAAGCTCTCTAAAGGCTACGTATTTGTGCATGGACTCAATAGAACCCAATCATGGACCTTTTTCCCACTTAGCAGAAGTCTAATAACCAAAAGAGTGTTATATCAAACTCTGGAGTTCCTCAAACTCCAAGAGCATCCATAAAAGGGACCAAAACCAACCATAGTGAGCACAAACTTATATTTAAAAGAACAAAGGTCAAAGTATAAACTTTATGCCTCAAATGACTCAGATATCTGAATAAGATGATGGATCTAAGCTAGATCCTTCTTTCCTTACACCAATATGGAATGCTTTCTTCCTTAAGCTTCACCAAACCATGAGAGGAAACTTAAAACTAAGCAAACAATCTCACAACCAAGTATAGAGACTAGGGTTTTGATTGGGGAGGACGGAGGCTGAAGATAATGACCTAATCTTGGAGTTAATGCCTTTAAATATAGGAGAAACCCTATAAACTTGGGCTTGGGCTGCAACAGCAACCACGTAGTGGTCACTAGCTTGTCATGTCATGGCAGACCTGGACCAGCAAGCCCAAAATCCAATATAAGCCCAACTTCACTTTAAGCACAAAGTCTTATCACATAGCCCAAGAACCTTATTCCTTAAGGTCTAAACAGCCCAAACATTCAAATAAGAATTATCTCAAAACAGGATGTTACAAATATGATCTATAAAAGATTAGCATCACAGTTGGAATAAAACCATGATTTTATCTGAGAATCAATGACAGTCCAATCCTCATCATCATCGCCTTGAGGTTAGGATTTACCGATATTTGACCTTGACATTTAGCACCCTTGCACATATCAAGAAAAATACTACGTCATAGTTTGTATTTGAAGCCATACACATGTAATTTAAAGCTAAATTGTGGATAGACATTAGTGAGAACAAAAACCAATAAGTAGAAGTAGAAGTAGATGTCATGATGGGTGCTGCAAGATGACATAGTTGTCATTTGGACCCGATGAAAATCGAAAAATAAATGCAAGTATGACAAAAAATAATAAATAAGAAGCTAATAGTGAGAAGATGGAAGGTAATACGTATGTAGTATGATCTAGAAGAAACAACAACAACAATCTTGAAGAGGCAATGATCAACGAAAACAACATACGTCAGGAACGATGGATGTCGGTGATGCTAGGACATTGTCAAATAACAGCAAGGGTTGCGATTGTGGTGGTGAGATGGTTTGGTGGAGATCATAGACCGGGATCAAAAGCAACAAACAAGTGATCATTTTTTTAGGATTACAGGAAAAAGTTTTAGGCACTGTGAAACCCAAGACTTGATATCATGATAGATTATGTAGAAAACCTCTTAATTAGGGTTACATGTGTAGATATCAATATATCCTCCCTAATAAATAAGAATCTTATTACCATATGTCATTCTCTCATTCAATTTGACAAATGTTAATTTATAACATCTTGTTTGAAATAGAGTAATTAAATAATAAAACCGGAACCCCAAAAGGTAAATTTATAATTGATATTAACTTATAATGGCCCTAAAACCAATAATATTTAGCGGAGAGTGGTTTCGGGGAGCCAAATGATATAATTTGGACTTTCGAAGGTTAAAGTGTAAATTCAGGATTTATTTCGTAAAGATTTTTAAAAGTCAAGGCATGTTTGGTAAGATTAGGACTTAATTTGAAGAGATTTTGGGAGCTAAGGGCTTAATGGTAATATATGGACTTCTTTTGAAAATAAATTATAAGGGAGGGGTTGTTTAGTAACTGTTGGATTTAATATGAAAAGAATTCTAAGATTAAAGGTGTAATAGGTAAATATGTGGACTGTTTTGAAAAGGTTTTATGGAAGAGGGGCTAGTTGTGTTATTATGGGGAATGAGCTTTGGAGGCGTCGGGTATATAGCTAGTGAAACCCTAATCCTAAGGCATGTGTTGCAACCGCTAACCCCTAGGCATCGGTCGCCATTTCCCCCACCCTCCTTCTTCACCTCCGATCTCCGCCATAACCATAAAAGCCCCTTAACTACCGATGGCATCACCGAGTGAGACAACTCTCATATCCGCCTACTGCCTCATCGACGAATGCCACCATTCCACCACCTGATGCCACCTGTCATGTCGTGTATGGCCGGAGAAAACCCCGAGAACGAAGGGTGAGCTGTGAATGAAGAAGAGCTGGTCGAGAAAGGCCAGGACCTCTCGGTTAGACCACCTTGACTCACAATTTTGTCCTTGATGTGTTCGTCGTCATGAGCGTCATCTGTTGCCGCCAGAGAAGGCTTGTGACTTCCACCCGCTTCGAAACTCTTCCCGCTGTCCCGCCGTCCGCTGTTGCTGCTGCCGTGAGAGTCGCTGCTGTCGTCGATGGTGCTCCTGATGCCGTCACTGTGCACCATCGGGGGTGGCTATCATCGCGACCGCTTGCCGACATCCAACCTCCTTCTGCCGCCGCCGTGAGCCACCAGGTGGGTGGCTGGGGTGCATCTCACAAATCAGTGTCGTGTGTGTTGATTATAGGGCTTGTGTGTGTATGATGTAGCTGGAAAATCAAGAAAGGCCACTGCCACCACGAGCCACCGCCGGCCACCACTAGGGTGGTTGTGTGTGTGTGATAGAGTAGTTAGTGTGTGTGTTTATTTTTGGATTAAAAGCCTTGTAACTGTAATTAGCATTGAATAATGGAAAAATAATAATAACCACCACCGTAAGGTGGTGGCCGCCGCCGTAAGCCGCCATTGACCACCACTACCCGAGGTGGTAGTGGGTGGTGCCCCACCAAGAAACCCTAATTGACTTAATGAAACTCTAATGGGTTTAAGGATTAGTTTTGGGCTTATTGGGCCATGTTTTGGTGAAAACCCTAATTAGGGTTTAGAAAACCCTAATTAGGGTTTAGAAAACCCTAATTGTGAGTATTTGGGCCTTAGACTTATTTGGACCCACTTTTAGGCCATGGGGGATTGGATTGTGTATTAAGCCCAACTACACTATATGATTTATGACTTAATGGATTAAGGCTTAATGGGTTAAGTAAGAAACACTAAACCCTAATCGTCATTTCATTTGGAAATCCTAATTTCACTTGGGCCTTGAGTTGGGCCTTTCCATTGGGTTTGGTGATTGGACTATTAATGGACTTCCAAGAATAAGCAAATGGATTAAATAATTATATGGGTTTTAGGATAAGGCCCACGTCAGAGTCTTGGGCCCAATTTGGAAAATTAGGCCATTGATGGGCCATAATTGAGCCTTTATGATTATGTGATATTGGGCTATATATTGGGCTTTGGCCATTACTTGACTTTTGGGCTTTTGGAGTTGGGTATTAGAACCCAATTACTAATCGGGTATTGTTTGATGTTGACAATTCGGGAAGCTGTCAACCAGCAACTAGAGTTTCATCCGCGAGACTTCAACAGTGTTAGGTGAGTTATCCTCACTATATCAGCAGGGTCTAAGGCACCAAAGCCGATCCTTTATGGATTGTATTTGGATTGTGGCATGTTATGCTTATTGATTTACATCCTGGTAGTTAGGATGGTGAGATGCTATGTTAGTGACCTGTTAGGTCGATATCCTGGTTATAGGATTGTTGCTATGCCTTGTGATCTGTTAGATCGGTTTCACTGTTATATATATACATGCTAGTGTTATATAATATCTATGTGTACATGATTGTCCTGGTTATAGGATGATGGTATGTTAGTGACCAGTTAGGTCTGTATCCTGGTTATTGGGATGTTTCTATGATTGGTGATCTGTTAGATCGGTTTGATTGTTATATGAAATGAGCTAGCATATGATATTTATGTGCACATGTTTGTTTGGTTGGGGGTTGGGTTGAGGCGGTCCCGGTTTGTGTTGTAGGCCAACATGCCCAGGGCGGTCCGGATAAACTGAAGGCCCTGCAAAGGGATTCAGTCAGGCCGAAGGCCCGACGAGTGGTCCGAATAGGCTGTAGGCCCTGCGAAGCGGTCCAGACGTGTCGAAGGCTCGGAGAGCGGTCCAGATAGACTGAAGGCCTGCGAGGCGATCCAGTCAGGCTGAAGGCTCATTATGCATGTTGTTCTGTATTGGTTATATGATATGGTTATGTTTGTATGACATTGGTATTTTGGGGGTAACTCACTAAGCCTTCGAGCTTACATTTATTGATTATTGTTTCAGGTATTCTGATGATCGCGGGAAGGCGAAGGCATTATCGTGCACCTCCTTACATTTTCATGATTTATTCTGGGGATACTCTGATGTTTAAATTATTTTGAAAGTAAACTGTAATAACTTAATGGTTTTAAATGTTTTAAAAAGTTTTAAATTGGCTTGAATTTTTGGGTGTTATACAATTTATGGTAATTTAGAAATATTTATTTTCCACTTGTCATTTACTTCATTTTTAATTTTCCAATATATAATTAATTTAGTTTCCATAAATTAAATATATCATAATGACTTTATTAATTATAAGTTTCAAATTTCAAATTTCAAATTTCAATTTCATTTTTTAATATATTACAGTTTAAACCATTATATTTTACATTTTATTATAATTAACCATTATAGTACACAAGTTTGACAAATAAATACGTAATTTTAATTTATTTATTTTTTGCATGTTTTTTAAATTTATTTTCTCATAATTTTCATTTATTTCAAATTTCATATACTAAAAAACTTCATGTTTAATCCTTTCTATCTAATGTTTTGTTTTAACCAACCTGTATAATATACAAGTCTCACAACTAGTAGAATAATATATTACAGTTGAGTCTCTATACTATACAAATGAATATAAATTAACAACCAAAAGTATAAAATATATGTCAAACAATTTTACTTTTTTTATATGACAAGTCTAATAAAATTCTATACTACTAAATCCAACGGACGAAACTTGAAACCTTTGACCATGGTGAAATGACAACATCTAATATCGTTGGGCTAAAAACTTTTTAATAACAGTTTCATTATTATTTATAACATGTAATTCCTATCTTATGATTCAAGTATTGTTGGTTTATATTGTCATGTGTTCCCATGCAAGATGATATTAGCTTACTTATAAAGTTTATTAGTACAATAGATATAATGTGTAGGTACAAGCAGTAAGGGGAAAGAAGTATCTTTGAAGACCTATTTTGTACCTTTAGATGTATTATGTAATAATATATGGCGAGGAACATACACACTACATACATCTATTCGATTTTGCACTAGAAGTGTAAAAAAAATTAAATTCGTCACAAAGTCTGATAAATGTAAATTCAGTGTAACTTCATCGGTAAAACCATTTATTGACGGATTTTGTAATAGAAACTACCGTCGTAAATGAGTATTTTCCTAGTAATGCAACTCTTAAAAATTTTATGCAATTCCTTTTTTTTTGTCCTGCTATATCTTGTGGGATCTCCATAAAATATGACAGGTATGATAGAACTTGGATATTTTTCTTTTAATACGAACATGTTGTATGCTGAAGTGTTCCATATGACATTTTTGAGGTGTATACAGAAAAATTACAATTTTAAAAATAAAAATAAAAAAGGAAGAGTAAATGCAAACGCACTAGGGTAGTTATATTAAATTAATTCAGATACTTACCGACCTTTGAAATTTAAAAAAGTTTTTCTCCTTTGATTTATAAACATTCTAGTCGATGGTCGGGACAATCCATTCCCCGCTCCAAGCTTTTACGAGCACAATTCAATCCAAAAGGTCTTAATGTCTAATTCATACCCATTTTTTCAATCTCACTCATCATCGAATCACGGTTTCAACGAAAACGATTTCTGATCCTCCTACAATTGCCTGATTCAATACCAGAGACTCTCCGATGGGTAATGTCGTTCAATTTTCAGCTTATTTAAATATACTATTCAAAATTTGATGCGCGTTATAATGATTAGAAAACGGAATGTTGTTAATTGTCGACAATTTTGAAATTCGAATGCTTATAGCGATGTCAATTGTGTTCTTTTCATCGTGTAATTACAAATTGATCTTGTGTTAAGTCTTCTTCTTAAGCCATAACATGCATGTAACGTTGAATGATGAAATACAGAAGCGTCTTACTTCTGTTTAGATATTTGATCGACTGGAATGATCACATTTCAGGACTAGGTAATTTTTTAATTTATGTCCCATGGGAGGTTTTGTTCCGTTTGTTCCTTTGTAATAATCGTAAGCAATAAGAGTCGGAATTTAAGGAATATGTAAAATAAATAAAGATCATTCTTCCCTAAAAGTTGGTATAAATCTGATAATTAATACCAAAACTTATTTACGCTATGATTAAATATTGATCAAGTATGATAGGTTTCGAGTTATGTTGTCATTGATTATATAGAACTCTGGTAACGGTTGAATTGTTTGTAATCACATTTGGTATCTTAGATGATATGAAAATTCTGATATTCCAAAGTAGCGAAATGCTTATCATGCTATATTTGTACATTTTGTTCTTCTCAGTGGATGCTGCAGCATGTTGCTCCACCCATCTCATTGATGGAGATGGTAGTTTTAATGCAACAGGACTTGACAAGTTCATGAAGGAAGTAAAACTTGGTGAATGTGGTCTTTCTTATGCGGTTGTCTCTATCATGGGCCCACAAAGTAGCGGTATAGATACCTTTTTTCAAGTGTAAAAGTTACATTAGAAAATCCATTTCAGTTGATGCAAGTTCCATCTGATGATTTCAGTGATGCTTATGTGTTTGGGACAGGGAAGAGTACACTTCTAAACCATCTATTTCATACCAACTTCAGGGAAATGGATGCATTCAAGGGAAGGCAAGTATCTGTTTTGTTCATTACTTCTCTTTTTTTCTGGCACCAGTTTAGCAAAATGACTGCATTGTCCTCCTATCAGGTCTCAAACCACCAAAGGTATTTGGATGGCTCACTGTGCTGGCATTGAACCTTGCACTATTGTAATGGATCTTGAGGGCACTGATGGAAGGGAAAGAGGAGAGGTTGTATTCTGATTTCTGAATCCTGGTTTTTTATGATTCCAGGTTTATTGTTCCTTTTAGTTGTTCACAGTTTTAAGCTTTTGAATGCAGTTTACTGTTTTATGATTCCACTTTGGTGAAGTGTACCTTTTTCATTGCTTGCAGCTTAGTAAATTTTTGCATGTTTCAGGATGATACTGCGTTTGAAAAACAAAGTGCACTTTTTGCTCTTGCTGTTTCAGACATAGTGCTTATAAACATGTAAATGTTGCAATCTCTCTGACATACAATTTCACAAGGATTTAACAAGTTTTATAATCTATATTGCCTTCCTCTTTAAAAATATATGTTAGGTGGTGCCATGATATTGGTCGTGAGCATGCTGCAAATAAGCCTCTGCTGAAAACTGTATTCCAGGTATGCCATTTATAGATTTTTCTTTAGCTGTTCTCATCATTGTTAACACACAACAATTTAACTTCCTATTTCTCCTTTTCAGGTCATGATGCGGTTATTTAGTCCCCGAAAAACAACTTTAATTTTTGTTATACGTGATAAAACAAGAGTAAGTGTGGTTTATCCATCTATCTATCTATCTTACACACTGCTGTTGATGCTTATTTGATCTTTTTTCCTTTTTGTTTTCATTAGACGCCTCTGGAAAATTTAGAGCCTGTCTTAAGAGAAGATATCCAGAAGGTAAACTTTGTTAAACTTATTTTTATTTGTACTGATACTCTTTTACCAAAGAATAAAAGTCTAAAATGTTCTTGATGATAGATATGGGATTCTGTTCCCAAGCCAGAAGCTCACAAAGAAACACCACTGAGTACATTTTTCAATGTAAGATACAGAACATATTACTCTTAGTTTACTTTTAACAAAAACTATTTCTCACAAGTGTCTAATTATATTAATTATTGTATTTCTTACTGATGACTTGACCAGATTCAAGTTGTTGCTCTTTCTAGTTTTGAAGAGAAGGAAGAACAATTCAAAGAGCAGGTAGAAGAAAAAGTTTTATGTATGATATCTTACATGGGACACATGACACATGGACACCTTAAATAACATATTATTATTATTATTATTATTATTATTATTATTATTATTATTATTATTATTTACTTTTTATATATTATGCAAGGTTGCCAATTTGAGGCAAAGATTCTACCATTCTATTGCACCTGGAGGGCTTGCTGGTGATAGGCAGGGAGTAGTTCCTGCTTCAGGTTTTTCCTTTAGTGCAGAACAGATATGGAAAGTTATCAAGGAGAACCGAGACCTTGACCTTCCTGCTCACAAGGTAAATGTAGTTTTCAAAATTCACTCTTTTTGATTATTTTTTAACCATATTCTGTGTTTTTACTGTGTGTGTGTGTGATGTCTTTTGATGCTTCTGTAGGTGATGGTGGCTACTGTGCGTTGTGAAGAAATTGCTAATGAGAAATATGCTGCCTTTGTTGCGAACAAGGTTCATTGTTTTCATGTTTCATTAGTTGATGTTTTCCTTGAGATATTTAAACTAACTGTTTTTAAAATGTTACATACAGGACTGGTGCGAATTAGAGAATACTGTGAAGTCTGAATTGGTGCCGGACTTAGGGAAGAGGCTTAGTGCAATGCTTCAAACTTGTTTTTCAGGGTATGCGCATAAATAATTAGCATATGTCCATGCATATGCACATATGTACTTATTCTTGTTATTCATGTGCATATAACTAACTGTATATTGCATTACAAATTCAAGCAAATTTGTTGGCATCATGTTTTTATTTTTAGTATAAATTCCTTTTGCAGATATGACGATGAGACTACATTTTTTGAAGAAGGAGTTAGGACTTGTAAGAGAAAGCAAATGGAAGAGAAGTTGTTGCAAGTAATGTTATGCTATATTCAATTGGGATTGTGGTAAAATATACTTTATATAACTTAATTCCCCTCATTAGTCATTACTTGTTTCTTTTTTAGCTTGTTCAACCATCCTACCACTCAACCTTGGGACATATAAAATCTGAAACACTTGAAAAATTCAATAAAGCATTTGAAAGCGCTTTGAGTGAAGGACAAGGGTTTGCAGTGGCTGCCCGTGATTGCAAAACATCAACCATGAAACTATTTGATCATCAGTCTGAAGGTAATAATAACATCTTCATATAATATAACTATTATGATAGTAATAAATAATAATTATCAATATGCACATAAAAAAAATATTGTCTTGAATGTATAGGTGCTATCATCAAACAAGCTGACTGGGACACATCTAAAGTAAGGGAAAAGTGTTCAAACGAAATCGATGCACAGATTGCTGATGTTCGTAATACAAAGTTAACTGATCTTTCTACACTATATGAGGTAATAAAGTTTTGATATATACTTTTCTTTTATTAGATACTCAAGTTAATTATATGTATTTTTTTGTACAGTCAAAACTAAAGGAAGCATTATATGGACCAGTGGAGGCTCTTCTACAAGCAACTAATGATGACACTTGGCCTGCAATAAGAAAACTTTATAAACGTGAGACTCAAACAGCTGTCACCGAGTGTTCTGCTGCACTTTCTGGCTATGAAATGAAAGAAGACTCCAAAAAAGAATTCCTTTCAAAATTGGAAAATCATGGTAGAGATATAGTTGAAAAGAAAGCCAAAGAAGAAGCTGGCAGAGTTTTATCTCTCATGAAAGAGAGGTACTGACACTGTGCATTTCTACTTTTTATTTGAAACTATATATTTTTACTGTTCGTATAATTAATTATCTTATACAGGTTTGTAAGCATATTTAATCATGATAGCGATCAAATGCCTCGAGTTTGGACTGGAAAGGAAGATATTCGCGCAATTACTAAAACAGCTCGTGCTTCTGTAAGAATCTTAATTAATATTAAAAAAATAATAATTGATGGCTGTAGATTTTAACATGTGATAGTTCTTATTTCAGTCTTTAAGGTTGCTATCTGTGTTGGCTGTAATTCGTTTGGATGGAGATGCTGATAAAATTGCAGATATACTAGTCCTTACTCTATTGGATCCAACAAAAGTTGCTGTTAAAAGCTCCACAACAAACGATCCATTGGCCTCAAGCACATGGGAAAAAGTAATGTATTTTTATTCTATTATTAATTAATATGATTATTTTGTTAGATATTTTAATTTGGTGATTTATCTGGTGTTACACCTAGATCCCAGCATCGAGGACGTTGATTACTCCTGTTCAGTGCAAATCTTTGTGGTGTCAATTTCAGAGAGAGACAGAGTATACTGTAACTCAAGCTATTTCTTCACAGGCATGTTATTATCTTCCTAATGTTAATATTATCTCTGGGATTATTTAGCAATTGCATCTTTATGATTTTCGTTTTTCAGGAAGCTAACAAGCGAAGCAGCAACTGGTTACCACCTCCATGGGCTATTGCCGCTTTGTTCGTCCTGGGATTCAATGAATTCATCACTCTTTTGAGGTTCTTTTTTTGTATTGTATTTTTTTATAAAGTCTCAATATCTGTTCATTTTGATTACCTCAGTACCAACCTTTCTCCTATTTTATTTTCCAGGAACCCGTTGTATCTAGTAATGATTTTCATCAGCTATTTGCTTCTGAAAGCTTTGTGGGTTCAACTAGACATAGGTGCTGAATTCCGACATGGCTTTGTAAGTGTTAATGCCAAGATTAATAAAGAATAGGTTGTTCATGTATAGTGCGTGCCATGGATTTCAATGGGATAAAAATTGCAATCTTGGTCCCTCCGAAAAAGGTGGAAACCAGAGACTCGATGACCTTTCATGTCCATTTTGTTGTATCTTTTTGGACGAGACAAAAGATGCAATTTTTGTCCCACGTCACATCAATCTCGTAGTTTATTATTGCATGCCAAACTAAACGTACTAGCATGTGTTATATATGTGATGTTAACGTATGTATGGTAATTAAGAAAAGAAGTTGCAATTAATATTTTATGGGTTTTACTTTTGTTTAATCTTGTCGATTTCCAGCTTACAGGAATTCTGTCGATTTCCACCAAGTTTGTTCCTACCATCTTCAATCTTATGAGAAAACTGTCGGAACAAGGACAAAGGCCCACCGAACTCCAAAATCGTCCACACAGCTCCTAACTAATATCGAGGACAACGAGTTTCCATATAATAACACTGGCATCGCATTTGATCTGTATAAGCTAGTAATTTAAGTAAACGGAACCTAATTGATGAGGCCCTATGGACATGGCACACGTGGTGAACGTGAATCAGATCCATACATATTTGTGCGTGCCGATTTAACTGGTCAACTGTGTGAATACGATTCATATTAGGTTTTGAAGCATCCTAGCTACACCCCAACAGTACCATATTCTATTAATTAGGCGATTCTACTTGCTTGCTTGCTTTACAAGTTCCTTTTAATGGTTTTCTCTTGTAACAAAGCCATATTTCTTGTGTATTTTAGTGTATGGAATATGTATCCATCGTGATGCCAAGGTAAATATGTTCTTTCTAAAGACGACCCGATTGTTAAACAAGACAATTGTTTGATCTGTGTTTGACGTTCATGGACTGAGACTATATCAGTGTTAACATGAGACAAAAGTTGTACTATATTTTGTCTCACGAAAAAGATCTCGAAAATTGGTATTTTCGCAAAGAAACTAAAAAAGTGTATAAATAAATCATAAAGTTGTATAAATAAACCCACGTATGTCTTTTGAATACTGAAATATGATGTCGATGACTACTGAAAAAGCAATTTTATACATTATTTTATTTTATAGATGGTTGAAGTTGAAAGTGATAATTTGATCTTATATCCTTACATTTTTTGGTCATTTTAATGATTAGTTCATTAAAACAGTATTCGACTTAACTAGCAGTTGTGAATTCAAATTCTCAATACAACATATGCATATTTCATTTCAATTAACATGTTAGTGAACAAATTAGAAGATCTAATATGTTATTTTCCTCCAATGTTTTTTGATTATTTGAGTTTAACACTATGCATTTTGTAAGACACATAATTATAATAAAACCAATAGGACATTATAGTTGCGAGTAACAACACTTTCCCTTTTTGCCCTCCTTCCCCATTAAAACATAATTTACATGATTCATTAATGCCACTGAAATATATAACTTGTAACAGAATAAAATGCCAACAGAACATCCATAACTAAAACCAAGCAACTCATTTTTCTCTTTTGAAATTGCAAAAACAAATAACCCTTTATAAAAGAAGAAAAACATTTTGCCTCTCTTTCAAAAAAAAAGAAGAAGAAAAACATGATCCCTAAGTTAAATGATGGGTTGATTTAAGTATTAATCATTATACAAGTCAACAAAAAGAAAAGCAATAATTAAAGCAGCTATGAAAAGCAAGAGAAAAACTTGGCAACTTTTGTTCCTCTGTATGGCTTGAGTTAGTTCCTTGTTACCCATCTCAACATTCTTTGTTGCTTCAACCGCCTATAAATAAATAAATAAATCAGATACTACCAATATAGCATTCTACTTTATGTTGGCATTATTATAGTTAAGGAATTGCAAGTGCATTGATATTATTGTAAATAAATATTGCCTATATTGGTACAAAGAGTAAAGTACAATGCTATTTCTGACCTGATCATACAAATACTCAATTTGTTGAGCCTGTTGCAAGACATGTGTTGACATTAGATGATTCAATGCTGACATCTCTACCATCTTTGTTTCAGTGTCACGTGCAGCATCAAGAAAACTTGATAACTCCACCTATTGGGGTAGTATGGTCATTTTGCATAGTTTAACAATACGCACAAATATGGTTACACAAAAGGTAAAAAGTTGAGGTTAGGGACCAAATCCGTAATTTTGATAAGCATGGGGACTAAATATGTAGTTTACAAAAATACCTGAAGAGCACGCGTTTCATCATCTAAAACTTGCTGTTGAACTTTCATGGGGGGTTCAGTTGTAATTTCACCTGGGCCCCTCATCTCTGATGAAATTGTTGGTTCAGTTTTTTCAGGTGGGGCCCGCTTTGGTTTTGGTTTTCTTCTAGGCATAGCTTGATTAATAGCTTCTTGAAAGCGTACACCTCTCAGTTGATCAAATTGTGATGTCAATGAATGTAGATTTTCACTTAAAATCAAAACCTGTAATTCAAATAGATAAATAATCATAATAATCAAGAAAATTTATACGTACAACTCCATGTTTGTGTGCGATAGTATCAGCATTAGCATCATCACCCCTAGTTCCAGCCCAACCTTTTGCATTTGCTTCTTCATCAGTTATGCTGGTTTTGAGAATGTCAATCTGTTCTTTACAAGCTTTTACAAAAACACTAACCTGTAAAAGAGTTATGTGTTTTAAAACTTGAGTAAATTACATTTTGGTCCCTGGGTTTAGCTGAAATTTTCAATTTTGGTCCCAAAAAGCTCACTTTTGCAAAAGTGGTCCTTATTTTGAAGTTTCCTAAAGATTTTGGTTCGTGTGTGTCTAAGTTAACAAACTAGCTGTTAACCTTTTAAGAATGACCATTGTGCCCTTGGATCAAAGATATTTTTTAGAGCCTTACTTCGTGTTCAATGCTGTCTCTTTCCTCTTCAGTGGTAAGATGAGAATCTACATAATCCTTTCTATGCTTTATCAAGAACTGTTCTAGAATCCCAATGCCTTGTAGCTGAAAAATGAAGGAAAATAAGAATTTTTTAATATTTAGGATAATTATACAAGAAACAATATGTTTGTATATGGTAGTAAAGATTTGTTTACTGTTTTTAATGCAGTTTTGGTAAAATGTGATCTTTCACGAGGTTTGTGCATGATGAAAGATGCCATTAGAGCTGCCCTTTTGGCCTGTTGATAGTAATTACACTTACACATCAGAAAATCATTAGAGGAAATAATGGTGAAATAGGAAAAAGATTGGTCAAACATGGTCAATACAGCAATTAATGAGAACAAACCTCCTTAAATCCCAAAGATAAAGCTCCCATGTTGACAGCATCTTTGAAGTCTTCAGTTAGGTCTCTGATCTTAGCCATGCCTTAACATCCACTAGAACTCACCTTTTACAAAAAAATAAATAAATAAATAAATCTTCATATAAAAGGAATACTGTTGAAACTTAAAAATAAAGTACCAACTTTTTCGAGGGTCGCAGATAATACAAAACAACATTGCAATATTGATGACATGTTTATATTTGACAAGTATGTCCATTCTTGAGGTATCTAAATTATATAAATTATGAATTATGACCAAAGAAACTCACTGTTTTATTAAGAGATCAACTTTTTGTTCATAATGAGTTGCAGAAGAAGTTAATATGCAATCTCTTTATTGACTTGAACACAATGCAATCTCATTCTACTACACATATAATGTTGACTTTAGGAACATGTTCAAAACCAAAAAAAAAAAAAGCACAACATTCATCACTGCAGAAGTTAATTGCAAGCACAAGTTTAGGGACACTAGAAAAGGATGCCAAGTACATAATGATCTAGCACGTGTACAACTGTGTATACAGCAAGCAAAAGCAACCATGTCACTTCTTTTCCCCACAAAAGGTCCAAACGTCACCAAACTTAACAATCATGGCCTCTTTGACCTTTCATTCAACCCAAATACAGAGCCCAAAGCTCAGCAGAACTTGTTAGAAAATATGATTTCATTAACAAAATTTACAACTCCAGAAAGCACCGAAAAGCTAGAAGCAAGAAACAAAAGAATAATGCATACAACTATTTCACAGTGCAAAAATCAAACTATTGTTACTTCTCCTGGTAACTTTAGGAACATTTAGTCTCAATGGAAGACACGAAGCATAAGGGGAAAACGAAGAATGATAATGTAGGGGTATGGATGGTCTTTTAGGGCATCCTTTGATCCAGAAAAAAAAAATAAAAAAAAGGCAAATTATATGGTAAGTTTGCCAAGATGGAAAGAGAATCACTTACAAGCCATTCCCGATTACCTTGATCGCTGATGTGGGGAAAGAAGAGGACGGAACCGGTGGCTGTGGGGAAATAAGAGGACGGCAACGATAGCTGCGGGGAAAGAGGACGGTGGCCCCGGTGACGGGGAAGGAAAGAATAGGGTGGCGACGGAGGCTGGTGTTAGGAGGCGAGGGCGGTGGGTGGAAATTGTTTGCTGCTTGCTAGTGAATGGTTAGTAAGATAATTTGAGTGGTTGGATAAATAAATTCCAGTTTATTAGGTTAAATAAGCTAATTTTAATAAACATATTTTCTTATGTTATTGTTTATTGTTTGTTCCCATCACAAATAACCTATAAACAATAAGCTAAAAAGCTAATCCAAACACCCCCTAAAAGGCTAATATTGTGTTTAGTTTTCGTTTTTACTTTTCGGTTTTTATTTTTTCCTTTTCAATTTTCATTAGAAAATTAAAAAACGTGTTTATTTAAAACTTATTTATTTTTCATTTTCAGTTTTAGAAAAATTAGAAAACTTATTCATATGTGTATTTTTCTATTGTTTTTTATTTTTAGAAAACAGTAGTGATGGTAGGGTAGGGGTGGGGGCGGTGGTAGTGGTGATGGCGGCGACGACGACAATTATGGTGGCGGCGGCGGAGGTTGTACTAGTGATAGGGTAGTGGTGGTGATGATGGCGATGGTAGGTCGATAATTGTGGTAGTGGTGTTGGGTAGGTAGGTGAGTCTGTATGTGTTTGTGTTTGTGTTAAGGGGGGGGGGGGGGGGGGGGGGGTTGGGTGTGTGTGTGTGTGGGTGGGGGTGGGGGTAGGAGGTGTATGTATGTGCGTATTTGTGAAGGTGGGGATGAAAGTGTATTTGTGTGTGTATATGGTGGGGGTGGGGGTGAGTATGTGTATTGGGGACGGGCTTAGGAGTGAGTGAGTGTGGGTAGGCAGGGATGTGGTGGGTTAGGGTGTTAAGATGAGGGTATGTAGAGGTAGATGAGGTAACACGTGTGTGTGTTTATATTTTAGAAAATGTGAAAAACAATTATTATCGGTTTTTCAGAAATTTTCAACGTCTTTGTAATTTTAAAAATGGATAATGTCATAAAAAGCCTTAAGTTTGGCAGAAAATGTCGGTTTTAACCTTTGACAAATTTGTGGTTCGTTTACACCGCAAACTTGTCATTTTTTTGTTGGTTTTGCCCTTTTTACCTGTAATAGCAGGTATTCAGGTTACCATGATTTTTTTTTTACGAAAAAACCCTTAAGTTTACAAATACTTTGCAAAAAAACCTTTAAGATTATAACCATATAAAATATAAATATATATTAAAAACTTGATAAAACTAGATAGTTTTTTAAAAATTAAATATCAAAAGTTTATATCAAACCAGTATAAGTTTTATTGAACTTATATTATGAAACCAAAACTGAAACATATTTTTAGCTTTACGTACGGTAAATTTTATATTGATTCGATATAAACTTTTTATATTTAAGTTTTACAAAAGTTACCTAATTTTATCAAAATTTGAATGTTTCTTAATTAATACTTAAACTTTTCAAATCAAAATTAAAAAAAAAAAAAAAAAAAAAAAAAAAAAAAAAAAAACGTATGTTAGTTAATAATTAACTATGCTAAAATAGTTAAACATATGAATATAATATGACATTAGTTATTTTCAAATAGTTTTTTTAAAAGGAAAATAAAAATATTTTATAAGTTTAAAAGGTTTTTATTTCAAAAATAATAAACTATCATATTTTTTTATAAAAATAAATATATTTATATAATAAATTAGACAAATATATTTATATTTTATATATTTAAAATGTTTATGTTTATTTTTGACGTTTAAAATGTTTATGATATATTATAAAAAAAAGTATGATAATATTATTATTTATTTAAACATAAAAAAAAAAATATATGATACGTTATTATTTCTGAAATACAAACATTTTAAACATATAAAATATTTTTATTTTCCTTTTAAAAAAATTTACTGAATGTAATTAATGTAATATTATTCATATGTTTAACTACTTGTAACGTCTTCAAAAATACGACCCAAAAATTTTTGTTTTATAATACTAAAATCATGTACTGAATGTCATAATATAAAACCATACATCAAATATCTCAAACCATAATAAAATGTCGTATCACAAACTGTATCAAGTCATAACTAAGAAAGACTCCCAGGAATAAAACTGAAACTGTGGTGTGTGCGATGCCATCATCCTGAACTCTTCCTTTTACTTGCGGAAGTACCTGAAACCAAAACTAAAAACTGTAAGCACGAAGCTTAGTGAGCTCCCCCAAACTACCACATACCATACAATAACATAATAAGCACATACTGGGCCTTACCCATTGCATCAGAACGAAGTCCAGAAACTGCATCGGACCGAAGTCCGGAACTAATCATGGCCTTGCCCACTGCATCAGACCGAAGTCCGGAAACTGCATCGGATCAAAGTCCGGAACTAACTGCATCAGACCGAAAGTCCGGAACTATCTGGGGCCTTGCCCCCTGCATCGGACCGAAGTCCGGAAACTGCATCGGACCGAAGTTCGGAACTAAATGAACATGGCATAGCATAAACATATCACCTAGCATAAACACATATACTGCATACTGCATCGGACCGTAACCCGGAACACGTAACACATAAATCTTGTCTGAGCCACGAAGGCATCAGACATACTAACTACTGCATCGGACCAAAGTCCGGAAACTACTTCTAACTAAATGTGCCGGCATTGTGGCCTTAGACCCGTTCTCACCTCGTAATCTGGCTGCTGAATGAACTGCTCGGGAAACTGTCTGTTGCTGCTCCGGTATCTCCCCGGCTACAATTTCCATAAGTACACTCAATCAAATACTGATAACTATATTGAGGGTAAAATGACTATTTTACCCCTGGTCAAAGTCAACCTCTTGGTCAAAGTCAACATATAGTTGACCTAACTCACCGAGTTGGGCCGCCAACTCGTCGAGTTCCTACTCTCATTTCTCGTTTCTGCTCGCTACTACTCGTCGAGTTTGGCATAGACTCGACGAGTTCCTCTTCGATACAACACTTAGTCAATCTGCATCCGACTCGCCGAGTTGTATGAACAACTCGTCGAGTTCTCCTTCAACATACGAACACTCTGACTGTGACTCGCCGAGTTGTATGAACAACTCGCCGAGTCTGTTCTTGAGATATGAAGATTGCCTTGGACTCGCCGATTCAGGGCACTGACTCGCCGAGTCCCTCCATGAATGAGTCTGATCTCCGACTCACTAAGTCCACCTATAACTCACTGGTTCCACTCGGCATAATACATGAAAGGGGAAAATCGGGGACTCGCGACTCGACTCACCGAGTCCGAAGAACGACTCGCCGAGTCGGTTACATGCAACTTCTATATAGTTGATTCTGCTCAAAACCAATGCATACAACTTATAGATCTGGGTTCTTAAGGCTTGGTTATCATGTAAAGTTTCCAACTTTACATGTACATATGCATAAAAAGGAATTAAAAGGCTTAGCAAGGACTAAAAGAGTACATCTAGGGATTATACACGAATTCGGCTCATAAAGGTGGTAGATCTGAGCTTTTGAAGCTCAAACCTAGCTAGATCCAATGGCTATTCAACTCAATATGATCTCTCCACTACAATCAAGCTAGGAAGTGGATAAAAATGGCCAAAATTGGGATTTCTAATGGAAGATAAACATAGAAACAGAAGAGATTCGGATTATGCCTCAATAAACTTTGGATTGGACTCTAGATCCTTGCTCTTCACCTTCCCCTTTGGTCCTTCCTTCTTTCTTTTCTCCAAACTTTAAAAGATACACAAGATATGCTCAAAATGCTCAAATAATGGCTAGGGTTTGCTAAATAACGTTCTGAGGGTGAAGGAGGCGAGTTTGGGGCTCATAACATGGTTTAAATAAGGTGCAAAACCCATGGATCTAGGGTTTCTTCCAGACTGGCGGACTCGCCGAGTCCCAAATATGGACTCGTCGAGTCGCCTACTTACACGTGCTCGAAAACCCGTCCCTACTCGATGATTCGGGCTACTGACTCGTCGAGTCCCTCTTGAAACTCGAAAAATATAAACATTTAAATTGCATACCAAAATTAGGGCGTTACAACTCTCCCCCACTTGTCTCGGACTTTGTCCTCGAAGTCTGTTGCTGCTGCATCTGGAAATTGTTGGATTAGTGTCTAAGTCCATAACTATTTTGGTATGTACTTGACCCGATGGTGCATGGTCCTTTTGGGTTGCCTTCACCAAAGCGACTTGATAGGATGAATTATGGAGAGAAAGGATTAAATATGATTTATTAATATATTATGAGAATAATATATTAAAGGAGAAATCGTATTGTTTAATTAATATTAGTCAATAATTAATTGGTAATTAGTTTTGTGACTAAAAGAGATTAATTAAACTTAAGGGACTGGAATTGTAATTATAAGATAATTGCAATTTGGGCCATGGATTGCCTTATATTAAGGAGTGGACGAATTCTATGGGGAAACCCAAGAAGAAATCGTCCAAGGCCTTAAGGAAAGGGATCCATGGGTTGCTTAGGGCTTAAGCATCCAATTTAGGGTTTCCTTGTTAGATAACCCTGATAGCCTCCTATATATATAGATCCCTTATGACCTAAAAACGTGGCTAAGCATCCTTCTAGGGTTTCACACGTTTTAGGGCAGCCTCCATCCTCTCTCCTCTTCATCCTCTTGCTCTTGGTGTTTGTGAACCATTAGAGGAGTGACATTTGTGATAGGTCTTAATGATTAAGAACCATATCTCAATTGATCCTCTAAGTGAGTCTTAGTACAACTGTATGTCTAAGAAGAGGAATCAAGAATTGAATAAATGGTTAAATCAAGAGGTCAATCATACTTCGTTCCAAAACAAGTCTTAGAGTTAAGATTGCGACATTGAGTGATAAGTATTAAGAAGGTTTATAGCATTCATCAAATATGGAAAAGTTGTGATGTCTTGGATAAGACAAAGACCAACTAGGACCAATTTATGAAATGTTTTGATAAAAACTACGCTAACTCTTGAATATTTGTTTGTCAAGAAATGGTTATTGACAAGAGAATCTTATATGTCAAGGAGTAAGTGGGAGTCTTAATGGTCTTGAAAGGTTTCAAGAACAAATCAAATAAACCTTATCGATCATCACTAGCACACAAGTTGAGGTTTACAACCTATCGTGTTGACATTATTTTGTTTCTGTGCCAATCCAATCGAGTTAATTATACATGTGAGTCCTATGAGTTCTCATTTGAATGCATAAAAGGCAAGGACCTTGATCAATGGAAAGTACATTGATAAGAAAAGGTGAGCTGCTTAACTACTTGGAAGACATGGTGGGCAGCTGTGCTACCATAAGGCAAGAAATCGAGATTAAGAAAGTTCGATCCATATGAGTTTGAATTTATCGTAAACTTTGGTTTTGACAAATTCACATGGATATAAAAAAATACACTGTTTAAATCTAAGTGTCATAAGATTTCCTCCTTCATGAAAATGAGTGTGAGGAAATGCTTTCACTAAAAAATATTTTAAGAAGATAGTGGTTGTAAAATTGCATTCTCGAATTCGATTATGGTTACGGTATCCCTTTCCATGATTTGAATTGTGAGTTTTGGCAATTAGTCTTAATTGTTTAGACACACATATAAGCTATCTAAGGTAAAGGTGTATAAGTTCAAGAAGCCTTGATAAAAGGTTATCAAAGCACTAAGTATTAGAAACATGAACTTAAGAAATTCAATAAGTATTGTTTTTCTGAAAGTTAGGCTGTTTCTGAATACATGTCAAAGCTAGTGGGAGCATAAGTGTTATGTTTATAATAATCATCATGATAGTGGGAGCATAAATGTTATGATTGTATGATTATTAAGGAAAGTATTGCAAGTTGGCAATATTAATTATAGAAAACAAGAGTCATTATTTGCAAAGTCGTAAGGGTTGTAAAGTTGTTTTGCTATAATTAAGGGAGATAATATTATGCTTATTTCAAATCTAAAGGCTTAGGTTGTGGAATGTTAATAACTTAGTCAAAGAAACATAGTGTGTTCTTAAAATTTCGATTATGATTACGGCATTCCTCTTCACAATTCAAATTTTGAGAACATAGCAAATGAAATATTATGACGGAAGATTGATAAAGTATCAAATCTTTATGTAAGACATTATGCATTGTGTCTCATACGCTTCGGGTATAGGATCGATTGCAAATGCTTTAATATTTGACCATTCTAAAATTTTCCAAATGTCTAGCGCATTTAGAGGGAAAAGGGACTAGAATCGGTTTTGACTAAAATAATTAAACAGCTATCAAAGGACAATCCAAAGTTCGCCTAGGATTGGTCGCTTTTGAGTAGTTGGAAGTATAGTATTGGATGGACCATATCAACATTATTATGAATAGATAAGATTCTATTGAGAATGAGTTGTCATATGGTAAGTATGGAAAGTTTTCCATATTGGGAATTGAATATTGAAAATCTATGTCTAGATTAGAAACTTTTATGCAAAAGGATGTTCAAAGGAATGTACTTTGAGTGAGAGACATCATATCTAAGGAATTGTATTGTAACAATTTCCGATAGAGGACTTTGTAATTTCATTGGCAGTAGTCTTTGTGACCTTGGTGCAGTGGCATTACGAAAGGATCATTGCATAAAATGTTAGAATCTAACATATTCTATAAGTGGCAAGAATTTGATATTCTTTCACTTATGAAAAAGGATTTGGAGTTATGAAATGAGTATGATTGGAAATGTGTTCAATGTGATCTATTTTACAAAGAAAGAACCATAGGTAAACATTGTGTGCATGCTAGGAGCATGGGACAAGTGTTGTAATTCAAGTAAGAAGTTGATTACCCGAAACGACAAATAATGAGTAATCGATATGGTGATAAATAAAAAAGGTGTTTTATTTATGCTCAAAGGGTTGAGGCCATATGGGATTAATATTATTCTTGTGTTTCACTTTGCATGTTTTGACTTCCAAAATAATTTAATTGGTTAAGAACAGTCAAATTATTCAAACGGGACACAGTCGTTCAAATGTTGGAAGTAGATATGAAAGAAGACTATCGTGAATTGGTGTGTGGAATGTCTAAAAGAGTATTAGACATAAGCAAATGTTTGCTGCAATGTTCATGAGTGCTTATGAATATGAATTTGAGCATTGGATTAAGCCCACGCTCACTTGGATCACTCCATGAATTGTATCCCGAGTGATTGGTGAGACGATAATATCTTATATTCTTGAAACCGAGATGTGTGAGTTGTATCTTGTAAATCGGTTGCACATTGATAATATGTAAATGCACCAGTAACTTGGTGTTATAAAACATGTTGTTGTGTGTGATTCGGTGAGTGAGTGCAAGCAAGCATTGAATCAAAGTTTATCCGTTCCTTTTATCCAAAGTAGGATAAAAGCGATATCTTTGGGCCCCTCGATGATTTAGTGATGACAAACGTAAATGCTCGGCCGGGCTAGGGCTAATTTGATTTGTTCAATTAGTCAGTCATCATAAATCGGAAGTCGAGAAATAGTACAAAGAGAATGATTAGAAATCATGTCTTACGATATCTAGAATGGAGGAATATATGATCCCTTATCTAAAGGACACGCGTATCTGATAGGATCAGAGTTGACAGCGGCTTTGGAAAGCTACGATTGCAGATCAGGATCTGAAGTCATACGCATAATAGTTATTAGACTTATCCAAGTGGAAGACTGTTGGATTAGTGTCTAAGTCCATAACTGTTTTGGTATGTACTTGACCCGAAGGTGCATGGTCCTTTTGGGTTGCCTTCACCAAAGTGACTTGATAGGATGAATTATGGAGAGAAAGGATTAAATATGATTTATTAATATATTATGAGAATAATATATTAAAGGAGAAATCATATTGTTTAATTAATATTAGTCAATAATTAATTGGTAATTAGTTTTGCGACTAAAAGAGATTAATTAAACTTAAGGGACTGGAATTGTAATTATAAGATAATTGCAATTTGGGCCATGGATTGCCTTATATTAAGGAGTGGACGAATTCTATGGGGAAACCCAAGAAGAAATCGTCCAAGGCCTTAAGGAAAGGGATCCATGGGTTGCTTAGGGCTTAAGCATCCAATTTAGGGTTTCCTTGTTAGATAACCCTGATAGCCTCCTATATATATATATATATATATATATATATATATATATATATATATATATATATATATATATATATAGATCCCTTATGACCTAAAAACGTGGCTAAGCATCCTTCCAGGGTTTCACACGTTTTAGGGAAGCCTCCATCCTCTCTCCTCTTCATCCTCTTGCTCTTGGTGTTTGTGAACCATTAGAGGAGTGACATTTGTGACTCTAAGCTTTCTAAAGTCAATAGAAGAAGGATTTGGGATTGTTATTACTATATAACAATCAAGGTAATATCTTAAACCCATTTTTATGTTAATATGATTACTTGTATGCTAGAATTAGGGTTTATAGTCTTGGATAACTTGCATGTACAATAGAGAAACCTAGATCCAAGCATTAGGGTTTGTATGAGCACATAGGATGTTCTTATGACCAAAAAACCCATCAGAAATAACTCTGGGTAGTGCTCCCTCATCTCCCCCTCTTCCTCCCACGTCCACTTAGACCCTTTCCGGTGCTGCCACTGCACCTTCAGCAACTGAACGACCCTGTTCCTCAAGGTCTTCGTCTTTCAATCCAAGATCGCAACCGGTCTCTCAATATAGTTCAGGCTACTATCAATCTGAATGTCCTCTAACGGTACAACTGCTGACTCGTCCACCAAACACTTCCACAACTGAGAAACATGGAAAGTGTTGTGGATCTGGCTAAGCTCTGTCGGAAGATCCAACCGATAAGCGACCCGACCCACCCAGGCCAAAACCCTAAAAGGACCGATGAACCTGGGGCCCAGCTTTCCCCTCTTTTGGAATCTGATAACACCCTTCCAGGGTGACACCTTCAGGAGAACCATATCTACCACCTGAAACTCCAAGTCCGAACGCCTCATGTCGGCGTAACTCTTCTGCCGAATCTGCGCAGTCTGCAGTTTACTACGAACCTGTTGGATCAACTCTGTCGTCTTGAGCACCACTTCGGTGCTCCCAATGACACGCTGACCGACCTCACCCCAACAAATCGGGGCCCTGCACTTCCTCCCATAGAGCATCTCGAAGGGAGGGCGGTCAATACTCGCATGATAACTGTTGTCATACGAAAATTCCACTAACGGAAGATACGTATCCCAACTGCCCTCGAAATCTAGGACACATGCCCGGAGCATGTCCTCAAGAGTCTGAATCGTCCTCTCGCTCTGCCCGTCCGTCTGAGGATAGAAAGCGGTGCTGAAATGGAGACGAGTACCCATCTCGTCATGGAACCGCTTCTAGAATCTAGAAGTAAAACGGACATCTCAGTCTGAGACCACTGAAACAGGTACTCCATGCCGTGCCACAACCTCTCGCATATAAATATCGGCTAGCTTCTCAGCCGATATGCTCTCCTGGATCGGTATAAAATGAGCACTCTTCGTCAACCGATCCACTATAACCCAAATCGAATCTGCTCCACGTGCGGCCCTGGGAAACTTAGTGATAAAATCCATAGTGATATCCTCCTATTTCCACACCGGAATGTCTAACTGCTGCATCTTGTTGTGAGGCCTCTAGTGCTCCGCCTTAACCTTCCTGCAGGTCAGGCACCTCTCCACATACCAGACAACATCCCGCTTCATGCAGGGCCACCAATAGTCGGGTCGAAGATCTCTATACATCTTTGTTGCCCCTGGATGGATGGAAAATCGAGACTTATGAGGCTCGTCCATCAACACTTGCCGTACTCCGCCCTAGTACGGTACCCAAATTCTCCCATGAAGGGTCAACAATCCTCGACTGTCATAGTCAAAGGAAGCTACTCGGCCCACAATCCTCTCACACTTCTGTCTCTCCTCCTTGAGGCCCTCGACCTGAGCCTCTCTGATCTGCTCCAATAATGGAGTATTTACTGTCATCCTCAAACATATGTCCCTGATCGGGGCCGCTGCCGCGTTGCGGCTCAGGGCGTCGGCCACTACGTTGGCCTTCCCTGGGTGATAAAGGATCTCACAATCATAATCCTTCAACACATCTAACCATCGCCTCTGCCTTATGTTCAGATTCGGCTGATCCATGAGGTACCTCAAACTCTTGTGATCCGTGTAAATGGTACAATGGACCCCATAGAGGTAATGTCTCCAAATCTTGAGGACAAACACCACTGCCCCCAACTCTAAATCATGCGTAGGATAGTTAGCCTCGTGAGGCTTCAACTGTCTCGAGGCGTAAGCTATCACACAGCCTCGCTGCATCAACACTGCTCCTATACCTGTGATCGACGCATCACAGTAGACTACAAAATCCTCTACTCCCTCTGGCAGGGTAAGGATCGGTGCTTCACACAATCTCTGCCTGAGGGTCTCAAATGCTACCTGCCGCTCAGGCCCCAGCGAAACACCACTGACTTCTTAGTCATTCGGGTGAGCGGTACTGCTATCTTGGAGAAATTCTGAATGAACCTCCTATAGTACCCTGCCAAACCTAGGAAGCTCCGAATCTCAGATGGAGATCTTGGGGCCTCCCACTGCATCACAACCTCTATCTTGGCCAGATCTACCAAAATACCCTTCTGGTTGACGAGGTGTCCAAGGAACTGCACCTCGCGCAACCAGAACTCGCACTTGGAGAACTTTGCAAAAAGTCTCTCCCTCCTCAAAATCTCTATCACCTCTCTCAGGTGCTTCTCGTGCTGCTCCTGAGTCTTGGAATAAACCAAGATGTCATCAATAAATACTATCACCGACCGATCCAACAACGACCTACACACGCGGTTCATGAGATCCATGAACGCGGCTGGAGCGTTGGTGACCCAAACGACATCACCACAAACTCATAATGACCATATCGGGTCCTGAAAGCAGTCTTCTACACATCCTCATCTTTGACTCGCATCTGATGATACCCAGAGCGTAAATCGATATTGGAAAACCAAGACGCTCCCTGCAGCTGATCAAACAAATCATCTATCCTCGGAAGTGGGTAACGGTTCTTCACCGTTACCTTATTCAACTCCCGGTAATCTATACACATACGTTGCGACCCGTCCTTCTTCACGAACAAAATCGGTGCTCCCCAGGGTGAACTGCTCGGCCTGATAAAACCCTTGTCTATCAGCTCTTGCAACTACATAGACAACTCCTGCATCTCTGGGGGAGCCAACCGATACGGTGTCTTGGCTATCGGAGCCACACCAGGGATTAGGTCAATCCTGAACTCGACCTGTCTCTCGGGAGGTATTCTAGGCAAATCCTCTGGAAATACATCCGGGTAGTCTCACACTACCGGAACATCATCAACTTTCGTCTTGCCCTTCTCCCGGGCATCCAAAACATAGGCAATATAACTGGTGCAACTCTACTGGAAATAGAGCCTCGCTCTCGCTGCTGAACACAGAACTGGTCCGCACTGTGGCTTCTCTCCCTGAATCACTAACTCTCCCCCACTGGGAGTGCGAACCCTCACTAACTGCACCTCACAATCTATCACCACCCCATTGGGGCTCAGCCAATCCATACCTACTATGACCTTATTCCCTCGCAGGGGAATAGGGACCAAGTCCACCGGAAACTGCTCATCGAATAATTGAAGGGAACATCCTCTTTGTACTCTTGCAACCCTAACGGTCATGTCAGTTGCTATCTCAACCTCAAGTGGACAATCTAGCTCCCCTGGAGCTCTGCTAAACCTCTTGTTAAGCGCAAGAGAGACGAATGATCGGGTAGCCCCCGAATCAAACAATATTGTGGCTGAAATGCCGTTCATTGAAAACGACCCTATACCAAACATATAACCATAAGAAACAATCAATAATAAATGCAGAGATAAGGGAAAATACATACCCGTCACCACGTCAGGAGTCGTTCGCGTCTCCTCTGTTGTCAGCTGAAAAGCCCTACTCTTCGCCACCGGCGTCTTAACTCGGCCCTGACGGCCATCTGTAATCCTCAGAGTAGCAGGGGCAGGTGCTGACACCTTCCTTACAATAGCCAAACTCCGACACTGGGACTTTTTATGTCCCCTCTGATTGCACTGGAAGCAAATCAGATCTGATGCCACAATGGCGGTAGTAGTGGCTGTATAATCTCTACTCATATCCTCAGAGTAGCAGGGGCAGGTGCTGACACCTTCCCTACAATAGCCAAACTCGGACACTGGGACTTTTTATGTCCCCTCTGATTGCACTGGAAGCAAATCAGATCTGATGCCACAATGGCGGTAGTAGTGGCTGTATAATCTCTGCTCATATGCCGAGTCCGACCGCACTTATAATAGCCGGAACTCCCTGCCTTGCACGTCTCATCGTGCAATCTCCCACACTTGCCACACCGACCGTGGCTCTGTTGACTTCTGGATATGTGATATGAAACCTTGGCCTTTTTGCCCGGACTCCCTGTACCCGAAGCCGCCTCCGGCTTCCTCTTCTTCTCCATCTCAAGGTCAATATCTCTCTCTCTCTCTCTCTCTCTCTCTCGCCTTAGCAATCATGTCAGCCAACATTTTACAGCTGGACCGACTCACAAACTGGCGGATATCACTCTGCAACATCTCATGATAACGGGCCTTCTTCATTTCCTCATCAGCTGCGTACTGAGGAACGAGAAGTGCCCTCTCCCTGAACTTGGCGGTAATCTCCGCCAATGTCTCTGTAGTCTGGGTGAGGTCCTGAAACTCCCTGGCTAACTGCTGCACCTCAATAACCGGTGCGAACTCAGCTCTGAACCTGGCAGTAAAGTCAGCCCAGGTCATGGCATCCAACGCTGCGTCATCTCCAATGACATGTCCGACCTCCTCCCACCAATCCCGTACCCTGTCCTTCAGAAGATAGGACGCCAATCTGACCTTGTCCCCCTCAGGACACCTGCTCATGCAGAAAGCGTTGGCCACATCCGCCAACCATCTAGTACTCGCTATGGGGTCCCACGCCCCGTGATAATCTGGAGCTCTACATGCCCGGAACTCCCTGAACGTAAGCGTGCGCGACCCCATCATGGCCGCCACCTCGGCACGGAAAGTGTCCAACCTCTCATCCATCAGCTCTAGGATACCCTCCTTGATCGAACCGAAAATCATAGGAGTCTGCTCAAGTATGATACGAGTAATCTCTGAAGAGAGAAACTCCATGGTCTGCTCATCTAGATGCTCGGCTCCCAAGCCTGATCCTGATCCCTCTCCGGCACCTGAACTGCCGCTTGCTGGTCTAGGGCGCTAAACCACCATTCTGAAAACACATTACGATAAACGTCATAAACACTGATATATCTCAAGGGATCACTACTACTACAGGCCTTCCGGTCTCATCTCAACCTTCCTCGATTCAAGTACGGATCCTCTGCTTCCAGTAGTATGGGCCCCTACTACCTTCCACATCTATCCATACCTTCCTCAAGGACCGCCTTGACTCCACCATGCCACTAACACTGCTTCTGATCTCTGCTACTCTCATCCTAGGCTTGCCCTAGGGAAATCTCTGACTCAACCCAACCAGTCCTCAGCTGCTGAAGGCCTCCTTGTAATGCCAATTAGCCATTATCTGAATACCATCACATGTGATGAGGCTTAGATAATCCTTCGAGTAAAAGACTCGTCCCTACAACGGTTGGACTCAAACAAGAGTTGCGCAGTAGGGCTAAATCCAACACTCTGAGATTATTCAACCCTTATCACATGTGATGTGATGTATTCACCTAATGGCTAACTCCCATTACTTGGAGTCCCACAAAGCACAAAGCAAGCAACATTCGGACACAAGAAACTACTAAAGCAATTCTATCCTTATAATGAGAAACTGTACTAGCATAAAATGCTAAGCTCATACTATCAGGCATAACCTAAACAAGCTATCCTACTACTGTCCACTCAATACTAGCATGCAATTCTCATAAAGCTGAAGCACATATAGCAGGCACATAAGGCATCTTCCTAGATCCTTAGTCCTATTCTAGCATGTTGTTCTACTGAAACTGAAACATATAATCATAATATAAACTTGTATGGGTAATTTGGGAGTACTTACTTGAGCTCGGCTGATCGCATGCACCACACCATTTTCTCTTTATCAAAACTCTTTTTCTTTCTAAGTTCTTTTTCAAAAATGTTTTTCTTTTGAAAATCTTTTACCATTTCCTTAGTTTGGGTTCAGACACATCCGAAAGTGTATCTGAATTCCTTAAACCAAGGCTTTGATACCAACTTGTAACGTCTTCAAAAATACGACCCAAAAATTTTTGTTTTATAATACTAAAATCATGTATTGAATGTTATAATATAAAACCATACATCAAATATCTCAAACCATAATAAAATGTCGTATCACAAACTGTATCAAGTCATAACTAAGAAAGACTCCCAGGAATAAAACTGAAACTATGGTGTGTGCGATGCCATCATCCCGAGCTCTTCCCTTTACTTGCGGAAGTACCTGAAACCAAAACTGAAAACTGTAAGCACGAAGCTTAGTGAGCTCCCCCAAACTACCACATACCATACAGTAACATAATAAGCACATACTGGGCCTTGCCCACTGCATCAGAACGAAGTCCAGAAACTGCATCGGACCGAAGTCCGGAACTAACCACGGTCTTTCCCTCTGCATCAGACTGAAGTACGGAACTAACTGCATCGGACCGAAGTCCGGAACTATCTGGGGCCTTGCCCCCTGCATCGGACCGAAGTCCGGAACTAACTGAACATGGCATAGCATAAACATATCAACAAGCATAAACACATATACTACATACTGCATCGGGCCGTAGCCTGCAACACATAACACATAAATCCTGTATGAGCCACGAAGGCATCAGACATACTAACTACTGCATCGGACCGAAGTCCGAAAACTACTGCTAACTAAACGGGCCGGCATTGTGGCCGTAGACCCGTTCCTACTAGAAGGAAACTCACCTCGTAATCTGGCTGCTGAATGAACTGCTTGGGAAACTGTCTGTTGCTGCTTCGGTATCTCCCCGGCTACAATTTCCATAAGTACACTCAATCAAATACTGATAACTATACTGAGGTAAAATAACTATTTTACCCCTGGTCAAAGTCAACCTCTTGGTCAAAGTCAACATACAGTTGACCTGACTCGCCGAGTTGGGCCGCCAACTCGTTGAGTCCCTACTCTCATTTCTCGTTTCTGCTCGCTACTACTCGTCGAGTTTGGCGTAGACTCGACGAGTTCCTCTTCGATACAACACTTAGTCAATCTGCATCCGACTCGCCGAGTTGTATGAACAACTCGTCGAGTTCTCCTTCAACATATGAACACTCTGACTGTGACTCGCCGAGTTGTATGAACAACTCGCCGAGTCTGTTCTTGAGATATGAAGATTGCCTTGGACTCGCCGAGTCCCTCCATGAATGAGTCTGATCTCCGACTCACTGAGTCCACCTATAACTCACTGGTTCCACTCGGCATAATACTTGAAATGGGAAAATCGGGGACTCGCGACTCGACTCGCCGAGTCCGAAGAACGACCCGCCGAGTCGGTTGCATGCAACTTCTATATAGTTGATTCTGCTCAAAACCAATGCATACAACTTATAGATTTGGGTTCTTAAGGCTTGGTTATCACGTAAAGTTTCCAACTTTACGTGTACATATGCATAAAAAGGAATTAAAAGGCCTAGCAAGGACTAAAAGAGTAGATCTAGGGTATATACACGAATTAGGCTCATAAAGGTGTAGATTTGAGCTTTTGAAGCTCAAACCTAACTAGATCCAATGGCTATTCAACTCAATATGATCTCTCCACTACAATCAAGCTAGGAAGTGGATAAAAATGGCCTAAATGGGATTTCTAATGGAAGATCAACATAGAAACAGAAGAGATTCAGATTATACCTCAATAAACTCTGGATTGGACTCTAGATCGTTGCTCTTCACCTTCCCCTTTAGTCTTTCCTTCTTTCTTTTCTCCAAACTTCAAAAGATACACAAGATATGCTCAAAATGCTCAAATAATGGCTAGGGTTTGCTAAATAACGTTCTGAGGGTGAAGGAGGCGAGTTTGGGGCTCATAACATGGTTTAAATAAGGTGCAAAACCCGTGGATCTAGGGTTTCTTCCAGACTAGCGGACTCGCCGAGTCCCAAATATTGACTCGTCGAGTCGCCTACTTACACGTGCTCGAAAACACGTCCCTACTCGACGAGTCGGGCTACGGACTCGTTGAGTCCCTCTTGAAACTCGAAAAATATAAGCATTTAAATAGCATACCAGAATTGGGGGGTTACACTACTTTAGCATAATTAATTATTAAGTAACAGACGTTTTTTTAATTTTGCTTTGAAAAGTTTAAGTATTAATTAAGAAATATATTCAAATTTTGATAAAGCTAGGTAACTTTTTAAAATTTTAAATATAAAAAGTTTATATCGAACCAATATAAAATTACCATACATAAAGCTATAAATATGTTTCAGTTTTGGTTTCATAATATAAGTTCAATAATACTTATATTAGTTTGATATAAACTTTTGACATTTAATTTAAAAAAAACTATTTAGTTTTATCAAATCGTGAATATATATTTATATTTTATATGTTTATAATCTTAAGGGTTTTTTTGCAAAATATTTGTAAACTTAAGAATTTTTTTTGCAAAAAATAATTCATGGTAACATGGAAACTTGTTATTACAGGTAAAAGGGGCAAAACCGACAAAAAAAGTGACAAGTTTGCGATATAAAAGAACCAAAAATCTTCCAAATGGTAAAACCGTTTCTGTCAAACTTAAGACTTTTTATGACATTATCCCTTTTAAAAAACATAAAATTTTCATTTTACGTGAAAAATTTAGAAAAATAGACGAACAAAATGCATTTTTAAAATTCTTATTTTTCTTAAATTTTTTATTTCCGAAAAACGATCTATTTTTCTACAACTAAACACATCTTAAAATTTCCCTCTCAGTTAAGAGACAAATTAGAAAGTAATACATAAATGGTCTTTGAAATTTACCAAGTTTCTTTTGACACACATGATCCTTGTGGTTTTTAAAATTGACATGATTGGACCTTGAGCATTCGGCAACATCAAAGCCTTTTTAATTTCTCTCCGTTACTTTTTTATATAACTAAAACGTTTTAATTAAAATAAATAAATAAATAAAATAATCCTCCCTTCCCTTACCCCACCCCCACATCTCTCTCTCTCTCTCTCTCTCTCTCTCTCCATATATAAAAGATTTGTCTCTTTGATCCGTCTTCAAGAATTTTCACATGAGAAATTGTTGTCATCGCAAAACTAACAAGTATGAAATCTCTGCTTTAATTCCAACAGATTATGCGTGTGCATTTTAGTTTGTAATTCCGTTTGTATGTTGAATGTTGTTGACTTTGATTTGCAGTGAAGTAAGAGCAATATCGACAATATCAAGAGCCTAATAATCTCTACAATCTTAACTCATATAAACACTTTGTAATCATTCATTGTCACTTAAATTTTCCATTTACGATTTCAGTGCTAGAGTTTGCGCTTACTAGTATCTCCATGATTTTAAACTTGATTATTTTAATAAAAAGTAATATATAAACAAGCATTGATGGTCTTGTTAAGATCATATACATAAAATACAAGAGATCACAGGTGTAAAAATATAATAGATCAAAGTTCTAACCTAGTATAAAAATATGTAAAAAAAATAATAACTTGCAAATGGTTATCAGTTCTTTAGATTTTTTTTGAACAACCGAATTTCATTAAAGACTAGCAAAGGGTTAGAAAACACAAAACATTACAAAGAATTACTAAGGGTTTTGGATTGTGTTTGTCCATAACGCTTTCACTTTATTGATTCTATTAACATACCACATAAAAAATAATCTACGATACTATCAAACAAAACGATATACAAAGTAGGCTTATCTCTAAAGACCATCTCATTCGGAAACCTCCGGATCACCCAAATAACGACACCAACGATAGCCTCTATAACAAACTTTTTATCTAATCTCAAATTAAACTAATCAATCCATTCAGACACGTCAAAAAATTTATTTTTCAAGAGAAATGACATTAATCCACATGAACTCCTTTCTCCAAAGAGCAGCCGAGACCTTACAAAACCAAAACAAATGATGAAATTCTTCTGGTCGAGCATAAGGGGCAAAACAAGAGCTCAACTCAACCCCTATGCGACTAAGATTCCTTCTAGCTGTTACTATAATAAAATTATAAATAAATTCCCATTAAATAGTAAAAGTAAAATACAAAAACAAAATACACCAGTATTTCTATAAACTGCCCTAAAGTAGACGTATATTGATGTTTTAAAGAAATATTAAGATTCAAATTAAAAAAAAAGTGATTATTTTTTTTATTCAATGGCGTCCAATTGTATCCGCCAGCGCCATAGCCAATTGTCCTTTCACCAGTATGATTCAAATCTTAATTAACCCACCCTCCCTCACACGCTCTCCCATGTGTCCAAACATCTTTCATTCGATTCAAGTATTGAAACCTACAGTTCTATTCCAATTCATCAACCGAATCTTTTATCTCGATCGATTCCGCTTTTTCGTTTAGTCAACGTGTGAAGTACTACTGAAGCAAATCACTTGAATCACAGAGATAACGAAGAAACTAGGTCATCTTCTGATCTCTACAAGTAGGTATCGTTGTTATGTATCGATTTTAGTTTCCGATTGTTTTTCGTTTTCGATTGGTTGATAAGTTTTCTTGTGGTAGGGTAACTAACGATTACGAACTATCATTAGCTTTTATGATCTGGTTTACTCTGCTTAAATTGGTCGTTGATCGGTATTGATTGCTAGTTACGAACGCGATTTTCGTAAAATTGAGGGATTTACTTGACTTATATTGAAGTTTTGTATATTATTTAATGTAATTTAATGAGGCATCTGCGAGATCATTAGCTTGTCTCAATTCTATTGTTTTTTTTTTTTTTTTTTTTTTTTTTTTTTTTTTTTTTTTGTGTTTGTATAGATTTAGCAGTTTGATTTAGAGGAAGAGCTAGTGCCAGATAAACCGTTACCGCATTAGATTCCTGAAGGAGCTTGCGGGTGATTTTTGAACAGAATTGCTGCAATAATAGTAGTAGTTTGATATCTCTGTCAGTATATCTGTTGGTAGCCGGAGAAGTGTGCTTAATTTTAATTATTAAGAGTGAAGAAGACGTTTGGATTGATTGGTTGCACTCGATGAAGTAGTTTTTCGATGTATATGCTCAATAAATGGGTGATGATCGGATGCTGAAGGTAAAAGGATTTTCTGATGCAATTAAAATTGATCCCATAATATAGCTGTAGCAATGGCTAGTGAGGCAAGCTCTTCTGGTCAATGGCTTCAGCAAGATTCTGGTTCTACTATATTAAAAGATGGGGTAGTGGTGGTCAAGAGTTCGAATAACAACATATCATTAAGAACCGGTGAAGAGTTTTCCATGGAGTTCCTTCAGGATCGTGGTACAAGAAGAATCCCTAATGGACACGATACAAATGAGAAAATGGTTGGATCAAAAAGTGATGTCAGTGGTAATCTTGGTTTCAATGAGATTAGTGGTATGCTTGGGTTGCAAAGGAGGGAACCTGTAGTTCCAACTGATAACATTTCTGCAAAAGGGCCTCTTTCTATGGCAAGTGCACCAGTCATGTCTCTGCCCCACCGAGCTTCAGGGTCGGGTGCTGTCAATGATTCTCAAAGAGGCAAGATAAAGTTTCTCTGCAGTTCTGGTGGTAAAATCTTGCCTCGACCTAGTGATGGGAAACTAAGATATGTGGGAGGTGAGACACATATTTTTTCAATACATAAGAATATATCATTTGATGAACTTGTGAATCGAACTGGTCAATTTTGCAATCAGCCTCACACAATCAAGTACCAGCTTCCAGGAGAGGATCTTGATGCTCTTATATCCGTGTCTTCTAATGAGGATCTTCAGAATATGATAGAGGAATACAACGGGGTTGGAATTTGTGATGGTTCATCACGACTCAGGATATTCTTGATTCCTCTGACTGAATTGGAAAGTACAGTTTCCATTGAATCCAATGCTAATCTGCAGAATAGTCCAGATTACCAATATGTAGCTGCTGTGAATGGAATAGCTGATGATGGTCTGAATAACTCGACATTCACTTCACACATTTCTGAACCCCGAATATTGGTTGCACAACCTGATCCATCTCTTTTTGTTTCACCTGTTCTAATGCCACAAAATGATCTGATTGATAGCCATGCACAAGTGTACAATGACCCATTATCTGATAGTATTGAGATCCCAATACTCAAGGGTAGAGCTTTTCATTCAGAAAATCGTATTTTACCCCCTTCTGATCCAGTGAATCTGTGTGTGGTGGGATCCAATGGGTCTCAACTGGGTATACCACATGCTTTTTCTGACCCACAACTCAAGGAACATGGATCAACCTCTGCTTTTGGCTCACAAGATGGATCAAATTTTCCTTCTACACTGACCTTTCCACCACCACCACTACCTTCACAGCTGACATCATCCTTCTTTCAGGGGAACTCGGTTGAACAACATGATAACTTTCCTCCACAAATCTTGTTTGAGATGCCAAATTTGAATCATGAGGATGCAATGCACAGCCATGAGACACACCAAGATGTGAAACAAGATTTAAGTCAGAATGTTGGGCTGCAACTCCCAAATATTGTCTCTGCATCAACAGAAAGTAATATAAGAACTACAACGATGGCTCCCAATTACAACAATTTATCTGATGCTGACAAATCCTTGAATGATCTACTCTCTCACCTATCTCATGGTTTAGTGCAACAATCAAGTTCACACCAAAAAGAATCAAATGGCCAAAATCCTAACCTAATTGACGCACTGGAGTCAACACTGCATGATTCTTCCTTGAATCAGATTCCAACAACAGGTGCTAAATTTACAAAAGAAGTGAATCTCATTGATGACAACTTTAATTACACTGAACTTAAACCTGCTGAATTGGGTAATGACGAAAGTCAAAATAAGATACAAAAGGAAATCCCATCATCCAAGGTCAAGGAAGAAATCCAACTGGAGTTGAATGACCCTTTGGGAGATGTGAATGTTGCTATTAGTCATTCACAGTTATTAGGTGCAGTTAGCACTGAGGCTCTCCCTTCAAGTGAAATAGAAGCTGAAGACATTCACTTAGAATCTGACATTGAGGTATGACACTTAAGAAAAAAAAATGAAACAAAATGTTGAGACATCAGTAATTTTATAAACTTAAATTTAGGTATTTCCTTATTATGCAGGATGCTGTAATAGAAAATGGAGGTAGTGATGGCCCATTTAATAATGCATTAATAGCAGAAATGGAAGCTGATATGTATGGTCTCCAGGTACATTACTATTTCTACATATAATGTTTATTTATTTATTTTATTTTTTTTGGAAAGTTGATGCGACAAAAGAAAAAAGCTTTAGTAAGGGGCATTTTGGTCACTTTGGCTCCCACTTGGTTTTATTGTTTCCCTAGTATACTCTTGTATTTCCATATGCAGATAATAAAGAATGCTGAACTTGAAGAATTAAAAGAGTTAGGGTCTGGGACATATGGAACTGTCTATCATGGAAGATGGCGAGGGTCAGATGTCGCCATTAAAAGAATAAAGAAAAGCTGCTTTTCTGGGAGATCATCCGAGCAAGAACGCTTGGTGGGTCCCTTTTGTAATTTCGTTTATCACCGTTTTTTGTATTTTTTTTTTTCTTTCTCAAAATGATTATTGTAAGTTGTAACTGTTATATATTCTTATTAACTTCCAACTATGCAGACTAATGATTTCTGGAGAGAAGCTCGGATTCTTTCAAATCTTCATCATCCAAATGTGGTTGCATTTTATGGGGTTGTACCAGATGGAGCTGGAGGAACGTTAGCTACTGTTACCGAATTCATGACACACGGATCACTTCGGAATGTGTTGATAAAAAAGGACAGGTGAATTTACTTTTCTACCCTCGTGCAATCTTTTTTACCTTGTTTAGGTTTTTAATTGTTATTTTGAAATTTAAATATTTATCCAGATCACTTGATCGTCGTAGAAAGCTTATAATAGCCATGGATGCTGCTTTTGGCATGGAATATCTGCATATGAAAAACATTGTTCACTTTGATCTAAAATGTGACAACTTGCTTGTTAATATGCGGGATCCACAAAGACCTATTTGCAAGGTAAGTAGAAGTCGGTATGAGGTATTGTTTGGTATGATGGAATAGGGGAAGTAATTGCAATACTTAACCCATTTTGACTTTTGTAAATTTTGATGACACAAATCTTTTTAGAATAATTTCTCTATTATAGTTAAATTACAAGTTTATCTTGTAAAAGTTTACTAGAAAATATATTTTTATTATAATATCATATGGGTTTTAATGAGCTTTAAATATGTTTAATGTTATGTTGTTGTAAATAAAAAGAAATCATTAATTATAACTAATTAATGTATAAAGTA
Organism: Lactuca sativa; assembly: GCF_002870075.4. NCBI lineage: Eukaryota > Viridiplantae > Streptophyta > Magnoliopsida > Asterales > Asteraceae > Lactuca > Lactuca sativa. The sequence continues at coordinate 14,394,846 of NC_056631.2, forward strand.
GAAGTAACATTATACATTGTATGTACCAATAAATGATATAATACAAAATTTTATTTCATTCCTACTTTGACACCCACATTTAGGTAGTGTTTGGTATGAGGGAATTACCGAAGGAATGGTATGGTTCATTCTATTCGAATGAAAAATAAATAGCTCTTTCTTTTGTCTGATGGAATAGAATGGATCACTCATGAAGGAATCTGATTCCTTTCCATTTTGCTATTTTCATTCTATTATTATTATTATTTTTTAAATTTCATGATTTTAGTTAACTTATACATTTATTTACAAAAATCTTATTTGGGTTTTGATGAGGTTTTATTATGTTACATTTATTGTTTTTGTAAATAATTAATTCTATAATTATACCTATACAATATAAAGAATTTTGTTAAAACAATGACTTGTAATACAGCAATCATGCTTTGACCCTTTGTTGCAGGTTGGAGATTTCGGGCTGTCAAGGATCAAACGCAACACTCTAGTTTCAGGTGGCGTGAGAGGAACTCTACCATGGATGGCACCAGAATTGTTAAACGGTAGCACCACCAGAGTCTCTGAAAAGGTTAAAATCCCTTCCATCATCATATCCCCCACAATTAATTTATTTGTTCAAATAACATAATTTTGGATTCTTACAGGTTGATGTCTTCTCCTTTGGCATTACAATGTGGGAGATTCTAACTGCCGAAGAACCTTATGCAAACATGCATTGTGGAGCAATCATCGGTAATCTATTTTTTTATTTTGGTGGGACCAAAAATTACAAATTTTCATTTTTGTTCCTTTACCACTCAATGCACATCAAATACAGTACAACATATTTTTGCTCATGTTATGCGTAACAACTTTATGTGAAATCTTGATTACAGGAGGGATAGTGAAGGATACACTTCGGCCTACAATACCAGAACGGTGTGATCCCGAGTGGAAAAAGTTGATGGAGCAGTGTTGGTCAGCCGACCCCACCGTTCGCCCTTCATTTACCGAGATCACAAATAGACTACGAACCATGTCCAAAGCGCTCCAAGCAAACGGCCACAAAAAACCCCAACACGTATAGTTCCATTCACTAGAGTATGTAGGGGTGAGCATTTGGACCGGACCGGTTTTGGAGAATATTGTGGACCGTGGACCGAACTGGATGAGACTTACTGGGTCCAGGTCCGGTTTTTGGACACGGTTGGATCGGTACAACTTTACTTGCATAGAGTACAAGTCGTTAAAATAAGTTTTTGGGTTTGATACAACTCGTTAAAATGAATATGTTGTTGGGTTTGATACGTTCAAAGTTGTAAAAATGAATATGTTTTTGGGTTTGATACGATACAACTTGTAAAAATGATTACGATTCGTTTTGTGCATAACTAATCTACTTTGATCTATAATATTATCACTTGCATAATTAATTTTCCAAATAAAAGCAACTAACATATAAATCAAGTTCACAAACAAAAGTTAACAATCTTAAGACAAACATACAAAAATATTACCGTAGCACCAAAAATCATATTTTAAATTTTAAAATCAATCAAACTAACAAACTTCATAAACTCATAATCTAATCTTTCATTGGCTTATTTCTGATATCATTGTCATCCAAATCTAGATTGTTTAAAGCTTGTGTAATTTCTACATAAACACAAATAAAAATGTTGTTAGTATTTAATAAAAACTAATAATTATATAAAAAAAACAAAGATTGTAATTTTTTTACCAAAAGCTATATCATATCGTTTAAGATGTCATCAACGTTGTCAATTATCGGATTTGTAGACTTTCTCACCCAATCTTGGGTGCATATCAAAGCTTCAACTATCAACGACGATAAACTAGTCTGATACTCACTTACAACTCTACCACATGTGATAAACGCGGACTAGGACACCACATTTGAGATTTGTATCGCCAATATGTCTAACAACAAAGAAATAAATTGTAACGACATTAATTTATAAAGAAACTATGAAAGACTAAAAAAAAGTACTCAATTTTCGTATCCAAGCAACTGTCGGGAACCTAATCGCGTTTATACTCCACCGCCTGAGAATTGAAAAATCTTTTTTATAATTAATTATATTCTCTTTCAAATAAGTTTGTAACTCGTTATCTACTGGATCTGAGTTGCTACCTCCCGTACAAAGAAAATCGCCGAAAAAATCGTTATCATCATCAACATTATGACTATTTGATTCGCTTCTTGTTGAGATGATCTACCGTTGTCAAATCGTTCCAAGAAGGTCGTAAATAAATTCTCCATCCTATTCTCAACCTCTCGAATCATCTGACGTGCTTTTATGTCTATGCCCGCGGGGGTCAATGACAGTTCTATGTATCCAATCATTTTTTAAATGCATATAACAAAAAGGTGATTTGGTGGTAGAATCAAGTAAAACCGCAAAGTACATAAAATCGTTCATCTTGTTGTATGCATCCCAATACTTGTAGTATTTCGTCTTCATGTATTTTACAATTTCGAGAAACATTGGTTTGGTTGACCACTTTCTTAGATGTATGTCCACATCTAAGACTTTCCAGATAAAAAGATTTACCAAAGGTTTTGATGTAGCCGAAATAAGCTCTGTTTTTTTCTTGATTTTTTCAAAGAACTTCACCATTTTGGTTACAATTTTAAAGTCATAATTTTCCAATACTCTACCGAGATCCTTTTCATATGATTTATCTGTCAAAGATACATAAAATTCAGAATTATAGTCTAAAATAATAGTTGAAAAGCTGAAATATTTCAGTTTTGATAGCTCAACTTTGAAAGACTATAGCTCATTGAATATAATATCAAAATTAACAAAATTATAGTCTAAATTCATCTAGAAACTGTAAATTAAACGTTAGAAAAAACCACTTGTCAATCCGACTTAAAACGAATGAGTTATGATTGTTTAAAAATTTTCACAGATTAAAATTTTTAAGAATCTTGTTGAAAAGCTGAAATATTTCAGCTTTGGTAGCTCAACTTTGAAAGAATGTAACTCATTGAATATAATACTAAAATCAACAAAATTATAGTCTAAATTCATCTAAAAACTGCAAATTAAATGTTGGAAAAAACCACGTGTCAGTTCGACTTGAAACGAATGAGTTATGGTTGTTTAAAAAATTTCACAAATTACAAAATTTTAAACATCTTGTTGAAAATCTAAAATATAACTTAAAAATAAATATTACATCTTATGCCAAATTCCATAAATGCCTCTCATACACTACAAGAAAATAGCCCTTTAATGACGCGCAAACAATGACACTCGCTGATAGACGACGCGCATTTGTAAGTGCCCTAAAAGATAATGTTAGTTTTGCAAAATTTGAAGGATAGAGGCCACACATTTTTGCGCGCCCTAAAATTAGTGTCAGAAAAGAAAAAAAAAGAAATGCGGAGGGCACCTTTCATAAAATGTGCGTCATGTGAATGTGTCGCTTTATAATTTTAAGTGAAACACGCGTTTTAGGCGGGAAATGAAATCGACGAAAATTACCCCCGCCTATTGAATCCCAAAATTAATCCCCCCGCCTCTTCTACTTAGCAAGAAAAAGCCCTAGGTCCGTCATCTTCATCTTCAGTATCATCAAACATCTCGTTCATCGGATCTCTACTTGATCTCCTTCTTATCAGTATCACCAAACATCTCATTCACCACCTCCGCCCTATCAACATTCCCTTAATTTCAATTTGATGCAGGTAATACACGACCAACTGTAAGTCTCTCTCTCTCTCTCTATCTCTCTCTCTACCCCTACTGTTCAACAACAACCTAGACACCCACCACCCCTCGTCTTCTCTCTGGTTCACCACGGCCACCAATGAAGCCCCATTGTTTTATCCAAAATGGGCCCAAAATCATGAACATAATCAAGCCCTCTTGGAATGAAAATCTTCCCGCCCAAATAGTTCTATTGCCGACGTATCGTAGCCATTTATAAGTCGATTTCCTTACCCCAATATCCCCCAATCGCAAACGAATCAAACCCTAACCCTAGATTTTTTGCTAACTAGGTATGTTTTCTTCCTCTTTTTCCTCGATGTCGACTCTAATTTTTTTCATTTACAACCATTTTCGCTTCGATTTTTGACCTAGTTTGTTGTTTCGGTTGTTTCATTCAGGATCAAACGATGAAAGGAAGCAAATCAAGCGGTGCTACGAGGAAAGCCGATACCAAGTACGATTTAATCTAAGTATGTTTAAAACATACCATCTGCTAGGGTTTAATGTTGTATTTTTTTTTCATCTTCAATGAAATTAGGTTTTTGTTCTTCCTCAGGATCATGATTTCGGTACTTTTTAACAATTGTTTGTTGTAATTTTAGGTTGGCTGTAAAGAAGACTGCAGCCAAGGGGAAAGCAGCTAAGGATCCCAATAAACCCAAGAGACCCGCTAGCGCCTTCTTTGTGTTCATGTTAGTAGCTGTTCTTCGTTTATCACTACCTTCATGTTTTACTTCCATTTCCAAAGTTTAAATATTTTTCCTCTTGTTAATGTTATAAAGGGAGGACTTTAGAAAGCAGTTCAAAGAAGATCACCCTGACAACAAATCTGTTGCTGCTGTAAGTGATCTTCCTTTTTGCCTTTTGTCATCGAAACTTCTTAAGCTTTGTTTCAAGTATTCTGTATCTAGATTGAGTTGAGTTTGTGTTTTTAGATTTTGATTTGGATTTCACTTGTGTATAATTATCAGGTTGGTAAAGCTGGTGGGGCAAAATGGAAGTTAAAACTATACTAGTGCTCTCTTTCCTTGGTTTTCATACTTATTATTATGATCCAGTTTCACTGAGCATGGTCGAACAAGCTGCAAAGCCACTTGCAAGGCCTGTAAGAGTAAGGCCCTGTTTTGTTTCTTGTCATTAAGTGATGTCTGGATAAATAATATTATAAGTTGTTATTATTTTTTAAGGTTTGGGTTTTAGATGCTACACCTGGAAAGGTACGTGCAGGTAGAGACGGAGATGATCATCCTGCTGAATTGATCATTTCTCTAAGAGCATTGCCTAACCAGGTGTGTTTTGTGTTGCATAAAGAGTAACGACTTTTTTTTTTTGGTTATTTTATAAATATCTAACTATATATTGTCCCATGATCTCACGTATTCACTTTCATATGCAATCTTGATGTATCTCATATACATGATTCTTGTTAAACTTTTACAATCTTAATTTTTCTATTATCTTTTTTCAAGGAAGGTCACATCAAAAATGGAGGTCATCAGTGGTCTTGTGCGTGAGGGGTTTTTGAATGATGTGGCTCAGGTAAATCTTTTTTTATAAGACAAATAATAAATCTATTTTCATCTTCATTTACTATTTTTCTTTCTCATTGTAGAGGGACCTGGGCTCACAGTTGGTGGCCAGTATATTTGAACTCGTTTGCAATCCTTTTCTGCTTTCCGCCAGTGGGGTGATTCTGAACAGGTATCTAACATTCAATATCAACATATTTTAATTAAAAAAACTTAATTTTTTTGATGATGAAATTAAAGAATTTGCAATCACATCACCAGATCGAAGAATACGTATATTTTGGTATAGAACTGGTAAACTAAGACGTGTCTATGATGAATCACTTGAGGTAAGTAAATTTACTCTTTTGCCCTCAGTTTCATGACATTTAAACGTATATATCCTTAACTATTCTGAAGATTTAACCTAACTTTGGTTTGTTTAGAATGCTCAAGATCTTCAAAGAAGCGATGTTCCTTTGTATCGATGATGCAACCAAGGGTAGGGATGTCTTTAAGGAAAAGCCTCCTCCTGATGAACTTATGGCTGCATCAGATATTGGAAAGTCTGTTACAACATCTCTTCCAGAAAATGTCTGTTACAACATCTCTTCCAGAAAATGTGGTAAGTAGCCTACTTTTTGCTTTTAAAATGATTTATTTGATTTTAATAAATAATAATTAATATCTTTGATGATATATATATTTACCAGATTATGCACACAACATTTCACATATTATTTTTTTGTTTTTTGTATGCCAAGATTCAATTTTTAATATTTTTTTATACCTTGGCAAGATTTATTGACTTTCCAACTCTGTTATAACATAAGGAGTGTTGCCTTTCTAGACTGAATAGACCATCTAAACGAGACTAAATGACCATTAAAAATGCTAAAAATGAAAAAAAAAATACGAGTTATAAACTAACCTTTGGAACATGGATGAAAACCATCCTTTCTTCTTTGAATCTACTTTCTTATTTGTCTCTGCTTCATCATCATCTGTGCATCATTCCTCTGATTTTTGTTTATTCAACTACATTTATAAAGATCTTGTCATATTTTTTTATGTTTTTTTTTTACTTTTCAGCTCTAGTGGAAGCTCTGTCTGCATTAGTTCTTGTTGTTCTGTTTTTTGGTTCAAAAATTTGGAACTGCAAGAGCGAGCTTTTTGTTCTCACCTATTATGGGTGCATGGACATTGACTACTCCTTTTATTGGAATTTACAACATCATATATCATTACCTTTCTATTTTCAAGGCAATATCTCCACATTATATCTATCAATTCTTCTCAAGGAATGGCCATGAGGGATGGTTGTTGCTTAATGGTATGGTCCTTTGCATAACAGGTAAGAGCTTTCTTCCTTTTTTTTCTTTTTTTAATTTTTTTCTGTTAAATTTATGGATGGATAAATGATATCTGTCTCTTGAAAGTAATGAATGAACATATAGACTGGTTATTTATTGAGTAAATGACCATTTTACCCTTCTACCTAGAAGTGATGCTGAATAGAGGTTAAGTGTTTTTGAATTGAAGTTTTAAATGATAAAAATTACTATTATTTTTGTTGACAAAACTACAAAATTGGTTTTGGTCCCTGAAAGATTTGAAATGACTGTTTTGCCCTTTTAATTTATTTTTTTATGTTTTTTCATATTTGTTTTAATATTTTATTAATTAAAAGTAAAAGGGAAAAATAGCCATTTCAACTTTCTTAGGACCAAAACCATAGGAATTTCTTGATTTTAGAACAAATCAATAAGAGTATGTTACTATTTTTTGCATTTAACTCTCTAAATAAATGATTATTTATTTTTTAGATAGTGTTTTACCTCCTCAAGTTTTGATCATTAATTTGATTGCTAAGTGTGCTCATAAGGGCACAGAAGTTAGCTTATAGTTCTCTTTCTGCTTTTCTACTCTTTTAATCCCAATCTGTCCTAACTATTTCTCTACGCCTGTTCATACTACTTCTTAAGGTATGGGCAATTGCAGATTCTAGACGACAAGGCTTTCTTGACTTCAAAGAGTTTATTACTACAATGCAGGTAGTTTTTTTAGCTTTATCTTCTTTCTCTTCTATCCACCATTTCTGTATACATGACCCTTTTCGGTGTGTGTGGTGATTGTAGTTGATTTCTATGGCACAAGTAGGACACACATTAAGTAGCGACCTCTTAAATTCTGATGGTAAGCTGTGTAACCACATCATCTTTTCTTTACACTTTTAACATGTAAATATGTAATATTTTAACCTTTGATTACCTTTCTTGTGTTCATGTTATCTTACAATGCAGTTGATTATGAAAATTTGAAACCACCTGTTATGGATAGTCTGGATGTCTTACTAGCTGTATGTATACCTTTCTCTCACCTTAGCTATATGCATGCCACTATGAGCCTAAAAACTAAATATATTTCTTGAAAGTTAACATGTTTGTTAATGTATGCAGAAGAAAAAGCGTCCAAAAAGTGATCCTTAAACTAACGGTAGTCCTGCAGTTGAAATAGAAAACTCAGATCCTGATGTTATGGGGCCTCAAAAGGTTTATAAAATTTATTGTGTTCATTATTTAAAGACATCATTTAAGCTTCATTTATATAAAGAATTAAAGATACATTTGATTATAATCAAGATTAAGGGAGACTTGTAATCATGTTTGGCATTCCTTTCCAGTAAGAAACAGAGTTGTATGATTATTTGTTAGTTTTATAGGAATGTATAACACATGTTAGCAATGTATTATTTTTGTTTAACATTTGAATGATTCTTTGTATGACATTATAATTTGTGCAATTTATTTTATATTATGCAATGGATTGTATTTTTTGTATATGGTATTTTATTTCTATTATAAGAAATTAAATGAAAATTTAATTTAAAAATTAATAAATATATAAATTTATTTTTTTTAAACATTTAAATTTACGATACGCAAAAATGTATGTCATCTTCATTTATGACATGGCCTTTCTTGACAGGGGCTTTCTTGATACGCATTGCGTGTCATTAACACGCGCGTCGTAAGGTTACGACACGCGAATGCGTGTCGTCTTCTTTTATGATAGGGCCTTCCTTGATACGCATTGCGTGTCGTAACCGCGCGTCGTAAATGCGCGTCGTCTCTCTTTATGACAGGGCCTTCCTTGACACGCATTTGCGCGTCGTCTGAGCGTTTTACGACGCGCAATGAGCGTCGTAAAAGGCCTTTTTTCTTGTAGTGATAACTGGTATGCGGACTTCAATAACTTGAAATTTGAGTTCCATCGGGTAGGGGTGTCACCACATAGAAACTTCTTCGTTTGTAAGCCACAATCTTTCATCGCGTTCTTGAACTTGTTTATTCTTTGTGGTGACAATCTAATATACCATACCTCTAGTCAATCAAGGAAGTGATAAAGCTAAGTCTGAGAGTTCCACCTCGAACACTGGATCATCAGCTGCAAAACTTGCTAATCCAATTGCCTTTTGGAACTCCGAGACAATGTTGCAGCTACAATCTAAAAAGTGGAATCTCTAGACAAGTCAGTTGCCCAACTTTACTCCAAAATTGATGCCAAAGTGTCTGGTCTCGACACAAAGCTTGATGCCATTCTCCTCTCCCTATCCGAAGTCAAGAAAACAGGGCCCTCGGATGCAAAAATGGGAAGAACAGTTGGATCAACTCATTTCCCTCCGACTCAACCACACCATTGAGGAGGTTAAGCAAAAATACAACTCAAGTCTGGACTACTACCTTGAAACAATCACTACTATGCTCAAGGTTCATGATGACATGATCTACGGCACCAATGAGCTGATAAAACAAACCCATGTCCGGCATGAAAAGCAAATTCAAAGGATGGAGAAAGAGATTAAGAAGAAAGATGAGATGAATCATATAATGCAGCAAGTCCTCATCAAACTCCTCCGAGCATGTTAGAATATAGTGGACTTTCCGAACAACAAGTTCAATTAAATGCTTTTAATTCTTGCCACTTTATTCGACTGCTTGAAAGCTCAGGCTCCAATCGCTGAAGCCTATGATGCCCTCACATTGCAGATGAACACCAATTTACAAAAGGTGTTTGACAGGCTCTCGGAATTTCAAAGCTCAGCTACACTTGCCTCGGTTGTAGGGCCATCTGATGTAAGAGGGGGAGAAGGACCAAGAAAAAGAGATCATACCATCTCCTGGAAGCCTGCCTTGGAATTTAAACTATGAGATGAATCTGACGATGATGATGTTCAAATTGTGTCCACAGGTATTCCTTATGATGATGATGAATAAATTGATTACATCACAAATGCTGTGATTGGAATTGAAGATCCAAGGAAATTTCTGGCGAAATCTCTCTCAGAGGAAGAACGAAGGATATGGTCTGCAATTACCTAGCCATCATCCTTAGCTGATGTTTTACATAGAAGCTGTGAAGTGGCCAAGGCGAAGACTAAGCTCACAATTGAAGCATTCCGAGCTACCCAATCGATGTTGCCTCTGATTCCCTCTCCGAGAATAATTCCAATTGATGAAGGCTCTCCACTTCGGAAGCCTGACAGCATCCCAAAAGAGCCTCTCATTCCTTCACCTCCTGAGTTCAATGTTGGTGAGAACATTCAACAAGTCATTGATGGCTTGAAGAAACAAGACAAAGGCAAGAAGCCTATCTCGGAAACCCAAAGATATGAACCAACTGCCAAGAAGTCCAAAGTGTGGTCTCAAGCACAAATAGATCAAGCCCTTGAAGAAAACATTAAAATTCAAGCTCTTAAAGACAATCCCAATCCAATGCTAGGGCTTTCCCCACTCTTTCGTGATGGAATAATTCATGATTTGGACATCGTGCCATTCATGTATTATGATCTACAAACCCAAGACTCGGACCAGATTGATCTCCCCATCTCGTCCTTTGGCAAGTTCTACATCAAGTTTGCTCCTCTCCACCCAGAAGATGATCCTTAAATTATCATCAGAACCGAAAGAGAAAGATTGAAGACATTCTATTATGTGAATGCTCAACCATAAAAGGAAGTGTGGTCTCGGAAAAGAATCACAAAAATATATGGTTTTGGACAAAAAGTTCAAAGTAAATTCGAAATGAACCGCATGCTGTACAAATATCACTTCTATTGAAACAAGTCAAAACAACTCACCATCTCAGACGCCAACTTCCCCTCCATAAATCCAAACGACATATTAACTATTACTGCACATTTCCAGATTCACCAAGACAACCAAATGAGCATTGTTGCCTATAGTGCTGCAATGAACTACTTGAAAGACTATGTGGCTGAATTTTGTCAATGTGACTTCAAACTTGCTCATTTGTTCGTAACTGAAAAATTTCTGGAAAATATTGACTACAAGTTGCCTAAAGCTGAAATTCTTGCTGAAGGACCAACTGATGAACCGATGTTAGGATATGTCTACTTGCAAAAGAAGACAAACAAGAAGGACTTCTTCCGAGTCCTAAACAAGCATCTCGTCCCCTCCAAAGCTCTTCAAAAGTTTATAGAAAATGCATCCAAATCAGAAGCCCCGTAGCATGTGAAGTCCAAGTTCATAAGTCAACTTCAATGGTATCTGGAAGTCCGAGATTGGATATATAGAGCTTATGTGTTCATAAAAGAAGAAGCCAACTAAGCTGACTTGATTGTTAAGTTCACTTTGGGGAAGATTATTGGAACCTGAAAAGTGAACCTCTAGAAATCACAAGTAATGAAGATCCGAAGTCAACTGAGTCTGAGATAGAGATGTAGTATGAGGTGGAGATCATTCCGAGATGAAGGCAGTTCCGAGATCCACAAGCATTTAATGTTTCTTGTCTTATATTGATGTAACGTTTCATAGGACTTTTCTTTATGTATCTTTTAGATAATTAGATTGTCAGTGACTGATTATTATCCAGACCTAGGGATGTTTTCTAGGATGTACGTGATGGGTTTTGGTCATAAGAATATCCTATGTGCTCATACAAACCCTAATGCTTGGATCTAGATTTCTCTATTGTACATGCAATTCATCCAAGACTATAAACCCTAGATCTAGCATATGATAATCAATATAACATATATATTAGGGTTTAGATCATACCTTGATTGTTATGTTGCAATAACAATCTCAAATCCTTCTTGTATTGAATTTAGAAAGCTTAGAGTCACAAATGTCACTCCTCTAATGGTTCACAAACACCAAGAGCAAGAGGATGAAGAAGAGAAGAGAAGGAGGCTGCCCAAAATGTGTGGAAACCCTAGAAGAAGTCTTGTCCACGTTTTTGGGCATAAGGGTTCTTTAAATAGTGAGGCTATTAGGGTTATCTAACAAGGAAACCCTAATTTGGATGCTTAGGCCCTAAGCAACCCATGGGCTCCTTCCTTAAAGGCCCTTGGACGATTTCTAATGGGTTTCCCCATAGAATTCGTCCACCCCTTTAATTATGGAGTCCATTAGCTCAATATTCAACTATCATACAATTGACAGTTCAAGTCCCTTAAGTTCAATTAATGTCTTTTAGTCACAAACTTAATTCTTATTAATTCTTGACTAATATTAATTAAACAATATGATTTCTCCTTTAATATATTATTCTCATAATATATTAATAAATCATATTTAATTCTTTCTCTCCATTATTCATCCTATCAAGTTGCTTTGGTGAAGGCAACCCAAAAGGACCATGCACCATCAGGTCAAGTACATACCAAAATAGTTATGGACTTAGACACTAATCCAACAGTCTCCTACTTGGATAAGTCTAATAACTATTCTGTGTATGACTTCAGATCCTGATCTGCAATCGTAGCTTTCCAAAGCCGTTGTCAACTCTGATCCTATCAGATACACTTATCCTTTAGATAAGGGATCATATATTCCTCCATTCTAGATATCGTATAGACTGAGACATGGATCTAAATCATTCTCTCTGTCTATGTGCTGTTTCCCGAATTCAGATTTATGACGACTGACAACAGACTACAATTTGAACACATCAAATTAGTCCCGGCTTGGCCAAGCACTTAGGTGCCATCACTAAATCATCGAGGGGCCCACATATATCGCTTTTATCCTACTTTGGATAAAAGGAATGGATAAACTTTGACTCAATGCTCGCTTGCACTCACTCACCAAATCACACACAACAATATGTTTTATAACACCAAGTTACTGGTGCGTTTACATATTATCAATGTGCAACCGATTCGCAAGATACAACTCACACATCTTGGTTTCAAGAATATAAGATGTTATCGTGTCACTAATCACTTATGATAACAATCCATGAAGTGATCCAAGTGAGCGTGGGTTTAATCCAATGCTCAAATCATATTCATAAGCACTCATGAACGTTGTAGCAAACATTTGCTTATGTCTAATTCTCTTTAGATAATCCACACACCAATTCATGACAGTCTTCATTCATATCTACTTCCAACATATGAACGATTGTGGCCCGTTTGAATAATTTGACTGTTCTCAACCAATTAAATTATTCAGGAAGTCAAAACATGCAAAGTGAAACACAAGAATAATACTAATCCCATATGACCTCAAACCTTTGAGTATAAATAAAACACCTTTTATTTATCACCATATCGATTACTCATTATTTGTTGTTTCGGGTAATCAACTTCTTATTTGAATTACAACACTTTTCCCATGCTCTTAGCATGCACACAATGTTTACCTACGGTTCTTACTTTGTGAAATAGATCACATTTCCAATCATACTCATTTCACAACTCCTATTCCATTTTCATAAGTGAAAGAATATCAAATTCTTGCCACTTATGGAATATGTTAGATTCTAACATTTTATGCAATGATCCTTTTGTAATGTCACCGCACTAAAGTCACAATGACTATTGCTAATGAAATTACAAAGTCCTCTATCGGAGATTGTTACAAGACAATTCCATAGATGTGATGTCTCTCACTCAAAGTACATTCCTTTGAACATCATTTTGCATAAAATTTCTAATATGGACATTGATTCTCAATATCCAATTCCCAATATGGAAACCTTTCCATACTTACCATCTGACAACTCATTCTCAATAGAATCTTATCTATTCATAATAATGTCGATATGGTCCATCCAATATCATGCTTCCAACTACTCACAAGCGACCAATCCTCGGCGAACTTTGGATTGTCCTTTGATAGTTGTCTAATTATCTTAGTCAAAACCGATTCTTGTCCTTTTCCCTCTAAATGCACTAGACATTTGGAAAATTTTAGAATGGTCAAATAGTATAGCATTTGCCATCGATCCTATACCCGAAGCGTATGCGACACGATGGATAATGTATTACATAAAGATTCGATACTTTATCAATCTTCTGCCATAATATTTTATGTGCTACCTTCTCTCAATTCGAAATATGAAGAGGAATGCCGTAATCATAATCGAATTTTTAAGAACGCACTATGTTTCATTGACTTAATTTATTAACATTCCATAACCTAAAGCCTTTAGATTTGAAATGAAGCATAATATTCTCTCCCTTAATTATAGCAAAACAACTTTACAACCATTGCGACTTTGCAAAGTATAACTCTTGTTTTCTATAATTAATATTGCTAACTTGCAATACTTGCCTTAATAATCATGCAATCATAACATTTATGCTCCCACTATCACGATGATTATTATAAACATAACACTTATGCTCCTACTAGCTTTGACATGTATTCAGAAACAACTTAACTTTCAGAAAAACAATGCCTATTGAATTTCTTTAAGTTCATATTTCTAATACCCAATGCTTTGATAATCTTTTATCAATGCTTCTTAAACTTATACACCTTTGCCTTAGATAGGTCATATGTTTGTCTTAAACAATTCAGGGTAATTGCCAAATCTCATAATTCGAATCATGGAAAGGGATACCGTAACCATAATCGAATTCGAGAATACAATTTCACAATCACTATCTTCTTAAAATCTTCCTTAGTGAAAGCATTTCCTCACAGTCATTTTAATGAAGGAGGAAATCTTATGACACTTCGATTTTAATGGTGTATGTGTTCCTATCCATGTGAATTTGTTAAAACCAAAGTTTATGACAAATTCAAACTCATATGGACCGAGCCTTCTCAATCTTGATTTCTTGCCTTATGGTAACACGGCTGCCCACCATGTCTTCCAAGTAGTTAAGCAGCTCACCCTTTCCTATCAATGTACTTTCAATTGATCAAGGTCCTTGCCTTTTATGCATTCAAATGAGAACTCATAGAACTCATATACATAATTAACTTGATTGGAACGGCACAGAAACAAGATAGTGTCAACACGATAGGTTGTAAACCTCAAGTCGTGTACTAGTGATGATCGATAAGGTTTATTCTTGATTTGTTCTTGAAACCTTTCAAGACCATTAATACTCCCATTGACTCCTTGACATATAAGATTCTCTTGTCAATAAACATTTCTTGACAAACAAATATTCAAGAGTTAGTGTAGCCTTTATCAGGACAAAACATTTCATAAAATTGGTCCTAGTTGGTCTTTGTCTTGTCCAAGACATCACAACTTACCAATTTCAAATGTGTGAGAATAAGAAAACCTTTTTCCAAATTCTACATTTGATGAATGTTATAAACTTTCTTTATACTTGTCACTCAATATTACAATCTTAACTCTAAGACTTGTTTTGGAATGAAGTATGATTGACTTCTTGATTTAACCATTTCTTCAATTATTGATTCCACTTCTCAGATATACAATTGTACTAAGACTTACTTAGAGGATCAATTGAGATATGGTTCTTAATCATTAAGTCATATCATAAAGCATAAAAGGCACTCTCCCTTCTTCTTAGAATAGAGAAACTTTTATCTTTCTGCCTACTTGATTCTTCTTATTCGTTTTGCTATTGATTTAAACTCTTTGAATCAGTTCAGAATTACACTTAATCTTATAAGTATAATCATATTTACTAAACCTTTAGTAAACCATGACGAATGTCTTTGTTACTCTTATGGTGGACTTGATCAACACACAACTTTGTGTACTCGATTTCCTAGTCCTTCACTTGACACTTTGTCAACGAATTAGCCTAATTTCCAAATATGAAATTTCTCATTCATCGTGCAACCAAGTTGCATGATTCCAAGTTTCTATCCAATTGAAACTTGGGCGATGTGAAACTCTCCCTATTTGGTAAATTTTTAACATTTCCACTATTAACATAATTAAGAATCTTATCCATTCGTTGTAGAAATATGCAAACATCAATTTTTCATAACGATTTCATTGTAAGGAAATAAATAAATAAATAAATGAGTCAAAACAAAATTTATTTTATTCATAAAAGTAGCGGAAAACATTTGTCATTACAATTCAAAATCAACTGAAAAACTATGTAATCAAATATTCCTAACAACTCTATCATAACTTTCTAAGCTCAAAATCTAATCTTCAAATCCATGCGATCGAGATCCATATTTTCGTGATTAGATTCATCTTGCTCTTTCATCAAGCTTCCTCTCTTTTCACTGATCCTGCAAAACATTCAAATGCAATCTTATCACATCATGTATTAAGAATCAACAAATTGGAACTTACACTACAAGAAAAATAGCCTTTTACGTCGCGCAAACCACAACACCCGTTGATTTATGTTACGCCAAGGAGAGTGACGTTCAAAAAGTGTCATCTCTTCAAAAAATTTAAGGATTTAGGTCACGCATTATTGTGTGCCCTTAAAATAACGTCATACGAAAAAAAATTAAAAACACGGAGGGCGCTGTATCTTAAATGGGCGTCGTCTATGAGTGTCACATTATAATTTTAATGAAAAGCGCGTTTAGTAGATAGGGGGAAAATGAAAACCCTAAAATTTTGAACACCCGCCTTCTTTTTTATCCTCCACTTTTGCTTCCTTCTTGCCCTAATTAAGATCCTTTCTTCCCCCTCCATAGATTCGACTGCCGCCTTGCCTAGTTATCGACACTCCTTCCTTCGTTCCTCACTTGCCTTCTTCGCCTGACAATATCTCAAGAAGTACAACTCCGAAAGCGTACAAGTCGGACTTATGTGTCGGAACTCCGGTAGACTAAAATTCAGGCGACGTGTAGCCTCATGTGCCCTAGAATTTCACGAATCTTGAATTTGGCTTACTTGAATCTCGTTCCAAGCTTAAACTTAAACCCTTTTAGCATAGCTACTCTCTTTTACGAGCCTTCAACAAGAACCAGGATTTCATTTGAGTCAGCAATAAAGCGCTTAGGTGGCGAAGTTTTAACAACAGAAAATGCACGCGAATTCTCTTCTGCTGCAAAGGGAGAAACACTTGAAGGTGGTGCCTTCTTTCATCTTCTTTCTCTCATTCTGAGTTTATTTATTTATTTATTTATTTATTTATTTATTTAGATTCAGATTCTATTAGAACTGTGGAAGGGTATTCGGATATAATTGTAATGAGGCATTTTGAAAGTGGTGCTGCCAGAAGAGTAGCGATGACAGCTAACATTCCTGTTATCAATGTTAGGGATGGTCCAGGTTAGCATCCTTCTCAGGCTCTTCTTGATGTGTACACGATTGAAAGAGAGATAGGAAAGCTGGATGGAATCAAAGTCGCACTTGTTGGGGATCTTGCAAATGGGCGAACAGTTCGCTCTCTTGCATATCTTTTAGCCAAATACAATGATGTCAAGATCTACTTTGTCTCTCCGGAAGTTGTAAAGATGAAGGTATGCAGTTATTATATATTATATTATATGTATCTGAAAAGAAGGTGTGAATGTCTTGATGGATTAATTTAGGTGGACATCAAAGAGTACTTAACATTAAAGGGAGTTGAATGGGAAGAAAGTGTTGATTTGAAGGAAGTGGCATCGAAATGTGATGTGGTGTATCAGACTCGCATCCAGAAGGAACATTTTGGAGAGAGAAGCGATATTTATGAGGAAGCTCGTGGGAAATACATTATTGATAGAGATGTATTGGGTGTCATGCAGAAACATGCCATTGTCATGCATCCTCTCCTTAGGCTTGATGATGTACAAATTCTTGTCTTGTTTTTGTTTTTAGTTTTATATATAATATAATATAATTAAGTAGAGTTTTGTTTGTGAATTGTAGATAACAGTGGATGTAGATGGGGACCCAAGGGCTGCTTATTGTAGACAAGCTAAAAATGGACTCTACATTAGAATGGCTTTGCTCAAGCTCTTACTTGTCGGTTGGTGAATGGTGATTGATTGATATGCAATGGTCAATGGTCAATGGTCAATGGTCTTGGTTTGAAAGGGAGAGTCCTTTTGCTGAATAACTACACTTTCTGTCTGGTCTCGTCAAAACTGCAACAAACTCCATTTCCATGTGTTAGATTAGATATATCACCTAAAGTCTAAAGATTTCAACTTATTAGATAATAATTTATGCTTATGGATTTTTGGGAATTCTTCTTGCTCTCCTGTTTAATGGTGATTTATTGTGGACATTGTTTAATGGACATTGATATTAAATCAAACTTATTTTCATTTTTCAGTTAAATGTTGGGTTCTTGAGCACCTATGCTTCTTTGAGCACAAATCTAAGGGTATTTTTTGTTATGTTAAACTTAAACCCTTTTATCAAAGTACTGTTTGGATGTGAATTGTAGTTTGGGTTGTTTGATGATACTTGAGTGTTTGTTGACTGCAGATTCTGATTCTAGCAGTGCTTCTGAAAAGGAGGTAAAAGATGTTAAAGCTTCTACTTAGTTTACTAGGGCAAAGGTATATCTAAAGTTATCCTTTGTAGTATATGATATGAATTATCTGGAAATTGCAAGATATGTTTTTTTTTTGTCTTGGGTGGAATCTTTATGGCTGGTTTTATATATATATATATATATATATATATATATATATATATATATATATATATATTTAATCTTAGAAAAAGAGACCTACAGAAGCCAAGGCAGCTGAAGATGCTCGGAGGCGAGTAGAGGCGGAAGCTGCTGCAGAAGCAAAACGGAAAAGAGACCTGGAAAGGGAAGCAGCCAGACAAGCATTATTGAAGGTATTCTGTATTTCTATTTTGCAACATATATTTTATTATAATATATATATTATTGTACTTTTCTCCGATTGAAAAGACGGTTGAGATCGATGAGGCGTCTTGGTTTCTGAAAGACTTGGAAATGCTAAGCCAGACCAGATCCTACCGAGCTGCTTAGATGAGATAAGCCCTGGACCTGACAAATAAAATTTTAACTTAAATCTTAAATCTTATTTTTATCAATAGTTTGAAGTTGAACTTTGTGATAACTGTGTAGTGAGTGTTAATGTGTTATCTGGTTATTGCTATTACCGATTCAATCAGCTCCAGTAATCTGTTATGTGATTGTATCACTGTTAAAGAAGCTAAATAAGAGCTACATTGAAGCCTCTTTGCTAGTTATATGCTTTTCCATTAGCTATCTCTATTGTTCAAATAGCTTTGAAAGAGATCCCTCAACTCTGTTTTATAATTGCAACTGGGAGTGTTTCTTGTAGGGACCTTTTGATTTATCCAAGGACAACATAAAGATTAAGGAGCATAAATCACATGGGATATTGTTTTCTGGAGTAACAGAAGTAAGTTTCAATATCTTTCATATGGAATCTTCTAATTTGTTTCATTTCCCTATCAGCTTGAAAGATAATTAAGCTTGTACAGATCCCAATACTAGATGGTGAAGAAGCATTAAAAGTCCTATGTGTAAGATCAGAAATTTACCTTAATTTTTCCTAATTCAAAACTTCTATTTAAGAAAACTAAATATTGAATTATCTTTTACTTCTTAACCTTGGTAATGCAGAGTGGGATAACTAACAGAGCTGTTGGAGAGACTCGTATTCCTCTCTCTCTCTCTCTCGGTCCATTTTTTTTTCTAACATCTATATCCAGGGACCAAAAAATATTCATTTTATTTGGAACACGGGACCAAAAATGTTATAAGATTTTGAAATAAGGACCAAAGTTGTTAGAAAAAACTTTTTGGGACCAAAAGTTGTATAAAACCAGCCATCCACAAATAGTAGAAAGAAAAACAAAACAAAAAAGTAGAGGTGAAGAAAGAAGAATAAATACCATATGCAACAGGTAATCAGTAACATCCATTCGAATTTCTCAATCATCCGTCTCCTGTTGTATATTTTCATCTTCCTCCATTCTCCAAATATTAGACATTAAAGGACTTCCTTCGTCTTCAATCAGATGTTGAACAAAGGTAATTACCTAAGCTATCATGCATTCTCTCATATTCATCAGTCATCATGTTTTCTTGAAAAGGCATAGATAGAAGAAAGCTATCACAATCCTAGAAAAAAAATAGATAGAGGAAGATGTAGGAACTGAACTCATATTCATCAGTCATCATGTTTTCTCTCATATTCATTAATATGTAATCTGTAGGTGTTCAACTAATATAATCTGATCACAATATAATCTAAAAAAGTTCTCTTTTTTTCATTTTTCTGTAGGTGTTCAACTAATAGTTCAAGTTGGGCTGAAAAAACCCTAGTTATGGACTCATTACCAGATTCTATATTAAATGACTTGAGAAAAGTTGAGGAGATATTCACAAAAATAGATGAGAATCAAACTTAAAGTGGTTACAGTTTATAACATGTTTTAAACAGCTCTGATAACATAAACATGAGAAGTGAAATGATGAAATTTGTTAGAAATGTTAGTTTACAATGTTTAAATGTATTTCCACATGACCATATTTTAAAAGAAGCTGCACTTGTTGCTGAAGAGATTTCAAACACAAAAATGAACTCCTCTAGTGTTGCTATTACTCCATGTAGGACATTGGCAAAAAGCCTCTTGAAAAGCAATCGTCAGGTATGTTTATTTTGTTTATATTTAATTATTTATTCGATATAAAAATATGTTTTATATAACTGAATAGTAAATAACTAAATACATACAGGATGTACATTTATGTGGTGTTTATGCAAGAAGAGAAGCTGCATTTGGGAATATAGAATATGCAAGAAAAGTATTTGACATGGCATTATTATCCATTGAAGGGCTTCCATGGGTAAGAAATAAAAATCAAGATTATCTTTACTTTACAAATTACAAAAACTTGAGATATTTATATATATATATATATATATATATATATATATATATATATATATATTATCATTTAATTTTATTTTATACGACTCACAGGATCCCAAATCAAACGCCTCACTTTTATTCTTTTGGTATGCTGAACTTGAACTTGAACTTTCAAACAACAATTCTTCTAGAAGCTCAGAATCATCATTATCACGAACATTGCACATTCTTTGTTGCTTGGGATGTGGGGTAAAATTTAGTCAATTCAAAAGTCAACCATCAAGTTTACAGCTGTTAAGGGCACGTCAGGGATTTAAAGAACAAATAAGGGTAATTCAGGAAGCATGGATACATGGGAGTATTAATGAAAATTATGTTGCTTCTATTTGTCGTGCTTCTTTATTTGAAGAGTTGACTTCTGGATTGGAATCTGGAATAGAAATTTTAAATCAATCTCTTTCCATGGTGCTTCCAGGTGATTTCATGATCATTTTAAATCAGTCATTTTTTATCATATTTAATTTTGTTAGATTGTAGAATCTGTTTAGTTATTGTGGATAACATAATCTTTATAAATACAGAAAGGAGAAGACAAATTCATCAACTTGAATTACTATTCAACTATTATATACAAATGCTATGGAAGCATCATTCAGAAGTAGAGCTTGCAAATATTTGGAAAATTTTGGTGCAAGAATTACAGATATACCCCTTCAGTCCCAAACTCTATAATACAATTATTCAAATTGGACATCTTCATACTTCCCCTAGTAAGCTTCGATGGATCATTGATGATTACTTACACAAGTAAGATCAAAATTTTAATCTGTCCTCATAGGGGTAATTGTGTCATTAGTATGAATCTTTGAAACTGAATCATGTTGTTGTGGTGTTTTACAGTAGGGATGAAAGTGGGTCCAAACCCGGACCGGATGGACCCGGACCCGGAAAACCCGGAACCGGTTAACGGGATTTTATAGAACCGTAAACCGGACCGGTATATAGGAACCGGTTCCGGTTCGGTTCCGGGTATGGTTCCGAGTAAAGTGGGTCTAGAACCGGAAAACCCGGAAACATCAAAGTGGGTAGGTTGGAACCGGATAAAGTGGGTTTAGACCCGGAAAACCCGAAAAAACCGGAATTTTTTGGTAATTACTTACTACTTAGTGGGTTGAACTTTGAAAATTTTCATATTGATATCCCGACTTTGGGGGGCTGTAACTTATTGAATACGAAACCACAATTAACAAAATTAGAGTCTAAAATCATGTACAAACTCTAAAATACACTCTGGAAAAACCCGCATGTCAATCCGAATTTAAACGAATGAGATATACTTGTGTTAATATTTTCACATAATATAAAGTACAAAAACAAATAGCTGAAAAGTTGAAAATTTTCAGTTTTGATATCCTGACTTCGGAGGACTGTAAATCATTGAATGTTAAACCAAAAATGACAAAATTATAGTCTAAACTCATGTACAAACTGTAAAATAGAAGTTGGAAAAAACCACATGTCAATCTGACTTCAAACGAATTAGATATGCATGTTTTAAAACTTTCACCGAATACAAAAAAACTAAAAAACTAAAAACTTTCAGCTTTGGTATCTCAACTTTTGAGGACTGTAAGTCAATGAATATAAAACTAAAAATGACAAATTTATAGTCTAGAATCATGTACAAACTCTAAACTACATGTTGGAAAAAACCGTATGTCAATTGGAGTTGAAACAAATAAGATATGCATCTTGTAAACGTTTCACAAAAAGTGGTTCCGGCCCTAAAAGTGGTTCCGGTTCCAAAAACCGGTTCCAGATTTTAGACCCGGTTTACCCGGACCCAATGGACCCAAACCCGGATTACCCGGAACCCGGATAAAGCCAATTTTTAAACCCGGAACCGGACCCGGTTCTATATATTCCGGTTCTAACGGGTCCGGGTCCGGTTCGGTTCCGGTTCCGGTCCGGTTTTCCGGTTCTAAATCTCATCCCTATTTTACAGGAAACCATCCATGAGTGTTTGTCTGTTTGCATTATCATATGAGATTAGAAAAGGAAGCTCTCATCATAGAGTACATAGAATCTTTGAAAGGGAATTGGGTGACAACATGTTGAAAAGCTGTGTACTTTTATGGCGATTATATTTGTTGTATGAAATCCATGTCACACATGACATGTCAGCAGCTAGAAGAATTTACTTTCATGCCATTCACTCATGTCCATGGTAATATAACATCTTCATCTCTTACAATTTCAAATTTCAAATTTCAAAATTCAAAATATTTGGTTATCGGATTTGTTGGAAGTTATGCGTGAGAAAGAGATGAATGTGAGGACTGATGTATATGAAATCCTTTTGCAAGATGAGATGGATGTGTCCAAATAACTTTAGGCAAAAAAGGGATTGTATTGTATACTATAGAATATTCATCAAACTTTGCATGGATTTGACTTTTTTTGATGTAGGAACTGAACTCGGAGTCGGTTATACCTGGAGGTTTCCTCGAATGGAAAGAGACCATGGATTCTTGGGGTTCCAAAATGATATCTGCTATAGAGGTGAAGTGATTTTGCATCATAATTTCTAATATTACATGATATAATTCAAAATTCAATTTCCTCAAGCTGTTGCTGAAATGGCAGCAATTGGTTCCACTGAGGTCACTTTTTATCTTGGACATGTGACACATAAGTAAATGGTTAAGGTCATAGAAAAGTAATATTTGTTAATTTTCACTTATCCTAACCAAACTTTATTATACTCTGTTTTTGATTTTATGTCGTAAAAGGCTGTTTTTCTAGTAGTGTTAATGGAATTAGATAGTGGATTTTACCTGAAGCACAGCCATACTTTTTGACTCTCCCATCTTCTGGACTCTTCAGGCTCTTAGGGCAGACTTGTATCCAACGCCCTTTCTCTTGGAAGCAAACGCAGGTCGGTTCTCCTAGAACGTCCTTGGAAGCATGGTTGGTTGACTTTCCCAACAAATATGCTCCATTGCTTTGCCAAATCATTTCTGATTCAGCAACAATGAGCATGTAAGTTAGGTCAATGAGGTTTGCGTCATGATCCATCATATAATACTTTCTTTTGAACTCATTATATCATTCAGGGAGTGACTGTAGAACCCAACCTATAGCCAACTCATCAGGGAATGACACACCCAACATAATCAACCTATCGATGTGTGATTTCATTCCTAGAACGTGGGCACACACGGGTTTACCATCTTCATGTTTCATTTCCAATAGGGCTTTAGTGACATTGAACCTTTCAATTCTTCGATCTTGTGGGTTAGGGAGAATAATTGTAGGAGGAGGAGGAAGTGAAGCATGATCTCTTGTTCCTCGATCGAATCGTGGAATATCATCTTCGTGTGGAATGCTTGTTCCACGGGATTTAGGAAGACCATAGTTGTCGAACTTTGACATCTAAAAAACGGGAGAAAAATAAATTCAAGTTAGTTGATTGATTGAGTCCTTAATAAATCACCCAAATGAGATATTAAGGCTAGGACCCAACACAATACGCTACAACCTAGAAAAGGGATGCCGTAATCTAGTTGCAAAATATTTGAAGGTAAGTGAATGACGATTCACTAATTTCCACCATTAAAAACGAAAAAGAAATTTAAGTTTTAAATCTATGAAAACTCCTAGATCTTTTGAGATTCATTGAACATTTCAATGGCATGTTTAAATCTCGATATGCCCCTCTAGTTTGTGACTGGGATGTCGAGGATCACAAAGCGGGTGTGAATAACCATGCAAACTTACATGGTTCCCTCACATGTTACAGTCACCTATTCGATGTGCCGGTAAACCACACACGCTCCACCGAACTATGACAAACATTGAGTCACCCTTTGCTACCTTTGCTTAGAACCATTTAGTGTGCCGGTAAACCACACACGCTCCACTAACGTCTTCGCAAGGGCACAAAGTGTAATTTCATGGAATTGCATCAATTCACTTTTGCCTAAGTAACTAAGATTGGGAATTTGTAAAACATTTAGCTACTTTTGTACTTCATTATACTTATAATGGAAGGTTTGTGTATTATCCTACCCGTCCGGCTAACGACCCTCCACTAGTCAAGAGTGCGGTGGGTAAGAGTGGATGCCCATTCAATCACCATTTTATAGGCAATTTCCTTAAACACTCCTTATAGACTAGCTTCGTGAATGAGGCCTACTAACGGTAAGACTGACTTTTATAATGTTAGACTTTTAATGTTATATATAGTATAGGGTGTATTTTACACTTTTAAAATACTAGGTGGTCAAATTTAACGATTATACTTTTAATTCAATTAATTTGTAAACCAAAAATTTTATGGATTTATTAAACCTCTTTTAATTATACACCTTAATTAATTAATAAAACCATAAGGGTGTGATATGAACTTTTCAAAACAATACTAGGGTTTTAGAATTTAACATTCCTAAATTAAACTTTTAAACAACTTTTAAATTCCAAAACTTGAGGGCAAGTTTTGAAACATTTCAAAACATTAGGGTTTAAAATTTAAATATACATCAAAATTAAACTTTTAATCAAAATTTAAATTCCAAAACTTGAGGGCAAGTTTTGAAACCTTTTCAAAACATTAGGGTTTCAACTATTTAAATTTCAAAACAAAACTTTTAAGTCAAATTTAAACTATAAAACCTTTAGGGGAAAAATTGAAACTTTTCATACAAGATAATTCAAATCTAAATTACAAATAATCAAATATTATCTAATAAAACAAATTACAAATCATTCTCTCTGTCTATGTGCTGTTTCCCGAATTCAGATTTATGACGACTGACAACAGACTACAATTTGAACACATCAAATTAGTCCCGGCTTGGCCAAGCACTTAGGTGCCATCACTAAATCATCGAGGGGACCACATATATCGCTTTTATCCTACTTTGGATAAAAGGAATGGATAAACTTTGACTCAATGCTCGCTTGCACTCACTCACCAAATCACACACAACAATATGTTTTATAACACCAAGTTACTGGTGCGTTTACATATTATCAATGTGCAACCGATTCGCAAGATACAACTCACACATCTTGGTTTCAAGAATATAAGATGTTATCGTGTCACTAATCACTTATGATAACAATCCATGAAGTGATCCAAGTGAGCGTGGGTTTAATCCAATGCTCAAATCATATTCATAAGCACTCATGAACGTTATAGCAAACATTTGCTTATGTCTAATTCTCTTTAGATAATCCACACACCAATTCATGACAGTCTTCATTCATATCTACTTCCAACATATGAACGATTGTGGCCCGTTTGAATAATTTGACTGTTCTCAACCAATTAAATTATTCAGGAAGTCAAAACATGCAAAGTGAAACACAAGAATAATACTAATCCCATATGGCCTCAAACCTTTGAGTATAAATAAAACACCTTTTATTTATCACCATATCGATTACTCATTATTTGTTGTTTCGGGTAATCAACTTCTTATTTGAATTACAACACTTTTCCCATGCTCTTAGCATGCACACAATGTTTACCTACGGTTCTTACTTTGTGAAATAGATCACATTTCCAATCATACTCATTTCACAACTCCTATTCCATTTTCATAAGTGAAAGAATATCAAATTCTTGCCACTTATGGAATATGTTAGATTCTAACATTTTATGCAATGATCCTTTTGTAATGTCACCGCACTAAAGTCACAATGACTATTGCTAATGAAATTACAAAGTCCTCTATCGGAGATTGTTACAAGACAATTCCATAGATGTGATGTCTCTCACTCAAAGTACATTCCTTTGAACATCATTTTGCATAAAATTTCTAATATGGACATTGATTCTCAATATCCAATTCCCAATATGGAAACCTTTCCATACTTACCATCTGACAACTCATTCTCAATAGAATCTTATCTATTCATAATAATGTCGATATGGTCCATCCAATATCATGCTTCCAACTACTCACAAGCGACCAATCCTCGGCGAACTTTGGATTGTCCTTTGATAGTTGTCTAATTATCTTAGTCAAAACCGATTCTTGTCCTTTTCCCTCTAAATGCACTAGACATTTGGAAAATTTTAGAATGGTCAAATATTATAGCATTTGCCATCGATCCTATACCCGAAGCGTATGCGACACGATGGATAATGTATTACATAAAGATTCGATACTTTATCAATCTTCTGCCATAATATTTTATGTGCTACCTTCTCTCAATTCGAAATATGAAGAGGAATGCCGTAATCATAATCGAATTTTTAAGAACGCACTATGTTTCATTGACTTAATTTATTAACATTCCATAACCTAAAGCCTTTAGATTTGAAATGAAGCATAATATTCTCTCCCTTAATTATAGCAAAACAACTTTACAACCATTGCGACTTTGCAAAGTATAACTCTTGTTTTCTATAATTAATATTGCTAACTTGCAATACTTGCCTTAAGAATCATGCAATCATAACATTTATGCTCCCACTATCACGATGATTATTATAAACATAACACTTATGCTCCTACTAGCTTTGACATGTATTCAGAAACAACTTAACTTTCAGAAAAACAATGCCTATTGAATTTCTTTAAGTTCATATTTCTAATACCCAATGCTTTGATAATCTTTTATCAATGCTTCTTAAACTTATACACCTTTGCCTTAGATAGGTCATATGTTTGTCTTAAACAATTCAGGGTAATTGCCAAATCTCATAATTCGAATCATGGAAAGGGATACCGTAACCATAATCGAATTCGAGAATACAATTTCACAATCACTATCTTCTTAAAATCTTCCTTAGTGAAAGCATTTCCTCACAGTCATTTTAATGAAGGAGGAAATCTTATGACACTTCGATTTTAATGGTGTATGTGTTCCTATCCATGTGAATTTGTTAAAACCAAAGTTTATGACAAATTCAAACTCATATGGACCGAGCCTTCTCAATCTTGATTTCTTGCCTTATGGTAACACGGCTGCCCACCATGTCTTCCAAGTAGTTAAGCAGCTCACCCTTTCCTATCAATGTACTTTCAATTGATCAAGGTCCTTGCCTTTTATGCATTCAAATGAGAACTCATAGAACTCATATACATAATTAACTTGATTGGAACGGCACAGAAACAAGATAGTGTCAACACGATAGGTTGTAAACCTCAAGTCGTGTGCTAGTGATGATCGATAAGGTTTATTCTTGATTTGTTCTTGAAACCTTTCAAGACCATTAATACTCCCATTGACTCCTTGACATATAAGATTCTCTTGTCAATAAACATTTCTTGACAAACAAATATTCAAGAGTTAGTGTAGCCTTTATCAGGACAAAACATTTCATAAAATTGGTCCTAGTTGGTCTTTGTCTTGTCCAAGACATCACAACTTACCAATTTCAAATGTGTGAGAATAAGAAAACCTTTTTCCAAATTCTACATTTGATGAATGTTATAAACTTTCTTTATACTTGTCACTCAATATTACAATCTTAACTCTAAGACTTGTTTTGGAATGAAGTATGATTGACTTCTTGATTTAACCATTTCTTCAATTATTGATTCCTCTTCTCAGATATACAATTGTACTAAGACTTACTTAGAGGATCAATTGAGATATGGTTCTTAATCATTAAGTCATATCATAAAGCATAAAAGGCACTCTCCCTTCTTCTTAGAATAGAGAAACTTTTATCTTTCTGCCTACTTGATTCTTCTTATTCGTTTTGCTATTGATTTAAACTCTTTGAATCAGTTCAGAATTACACTTAATCTTATAAGTATAATCATATTTACTAAACCTTTAGTAAACCATGACGAATGTCTTTGTTACTCTTATGGTGGACTTGATCAACACACAACTTTGTGTACTCGATTTCCTAGTCCTTCACTTGACACTTTGTCAACGAATTAGCCTAATTTCCAAATATGAAATTTCTCATTCATCGTGCAACCAAGTTGCATGATTCCAAGTTTCTATCCAATTGAAACTTGGGCGATGTGAAACTCTCCCTATTTGGTAAATTTTTAACATTTCCACTATTAACATAATTAAGAATCTTATCCATTCGTTGTAGAAATATGCAAACATCAATTTTTCATAACGATTTCATTGTAAGGAAATAAATAAATAAATAAATGAGTCAAAACAAAATTTATTTTATTCATAAAAGTAGCGGAAAACATTTGTCATTACAATTCAAAATCAACTGAAAAACTATGTAATCAAATATTCCTAACAACTCTATCATAACTTTCTAAGCTCAAAATCTAATCTTCAAATCCATGCGATCGAGATCCATATTTTTGTGATTAGATTCATCTTGCTCTTTCATCAAGCTTCCTCTCTTTTCACTGATCCTGCAAAACATTCAAATGCAATCTTATCACATCATGTATTAAGAATCAACAAATTGGAACTTACACTACAAGAAAAATAGCCTTTTACGTCGCGCAAACCACAACACCCGTTGATTTATGTTACGCCAAGGAGAGTGACGTTCAAAAAGTGTCATCTCTTCAAAAAATTTAAGGATTTAGGTCACGCATTATTGTGTGCCCTTAAAATAACGTCATACGAAAAAAAATTAAAAACACGGAGGGCGCTGTATCTTAAATGGGCGTCGTCTATGAGTGTCACATTATAATTTTAATGAAAAGCGCGTTTAGTAGATAGGGGGAAAATGAAAACCCTAAAATTTTGAACACCCGCCTTCTTTTTTATCCTCCACTTTTGCTTCCTTCTTGCCCTAATTAAGATCCTTTCTTCCCCCTCCATAGATTCGACTGCCGCCTTGCCTAGTTATCGACACTCCTTCCTTCGTTCCTCACTTGCCTTCTTCGCCTGACAATATCTCAAGAAGTACAACTCCGAAAGCGTACAAGTCGGACTTATGTGTCGGAACTCCGGTAGACTAAAATTCAGGCGACGTGTAGCCTCATGTGCCCTAGAATTTCACGAATCTTGAATTTGGCTTACTTGAATCTCGTTCCAAGCTTAAACTTAAACCCTTTTAGCATAGCTACTCTCTTTTACGAGCCTTCAACAAGAACCAGGATTTCATTTGAGTCAGCAATAAAGCGCTTAGGTGGCGAAGTTTTAACAACAGAAAATGCACGCGAATTCTCTTCTGCTGCAAAGGGAGAAACACTTGAAGGTGGTGCCTTCTTTCATCTTCTTTCTCTCATTCTGAGTTTATTTATTTATTTATTTATTTATTTATTTATTTAGATTCAGATTCTATTAGAACTGTGGAAGGGTATTCGGATATAATTGTAATGAGGCATTTTGAAAGTGGTGCTGCCAGAAGAGTAGCGATGACAGCTAACATTCCTGTTATCAATGTTAGGGATGGTCCAGGTCAGCATCCTTCTCAGGCTCTTCTTGATGTGTACACGATTGAAAGAGAGATAGGAAAGCTGGATGGAATCAAAGTCGCACTTGTTGGGGATCTTGCAAATGGGCGAACAGTTCGCTCTCTTGCATATCTTTTAGCCAAATACAATGATGTCAAGATCTACTTTGTCTCTCCGGAAGTTGTAAAGATGAAGGTATGCAGTTATTATATATTATATTATATGTATCTGAAAAGAAGGTGTGAATGTCTTGATGGATTAATTTAGGTGGACATCAAAGAGTACTTAACATTAAAGGGAGTTGAATGGGAAGAAAGTGTTGATTTGAAGGAAGTGGCATCGAAATGTGATGTGGTGTATCAGACTCGCATCCAGAAGGAACATTTTGGAGAGAGAAGCGATATTTATGAGGAAGCTCGTGGGAAATACATTATTGATAGAGATGTATTGGGTGTCATGCAGAAACATGCCATTGTCATGCATCCTCTCCTTAGGCTTGATGATGTACAAATTCTTGTCTTGTTTTTGTTTTTAGTTTTATATATAATATAATATAATTAAGTAGAGTTTTGTTTGTGAATTGTAGATAACAGTGGATGTAGATGGGGACCCAAGGGCTGCTTATTGTAGACAAGCTAAAAATGGACTCTACATTAGAATGGCTTTGCTCAAGCTCTTACTTGTCGGTTGGTGAATGGTGATTGATTGATATGCAATGGTCAATGGTCAATGGTCAATGATCTTGGTTTGAAAGGGAGAGTCCTTTTGCTGAATAACTACACTTTCTGTCTGGTCTCGTCAAAACTGCAACAAACTCCATTTCCATGTGTTAGATTAGATATATCACCTAAAGTCTAAAGATTGCAACTTATTAGATAATAATTTATGCTTATGGATTTTTGGGAATTCTTCTTGCTCTCCTGTTTAATGGTGATTTATTGTGGACATTGTTTAATGGACATTGATATTAAATCAAACTTATTTTCATTTTTCAGTTAAATGTTGGGTTCTTGAGCACCTATGCTTCTTTGAGCACAAATCTAAGGGTATTTTTTGTTATGTTAAACTTAAACCCTTTTATCAAAGTACTGTTTGGATGTGAATTGTAGTTTGGGTTGTTTGATGATACTTGAGTGTTTGTTGACTGCAGATTCTGATTCTAGCAGTGCTTCTGAAAAGGAGGTAAAAGATGTTAAAGCTTCTACTTAGTTTACTAGGGCAAAGGTATATCTAAAGTTATCCTTTGTAGTATATGATATGAATTATCTGGAAATTGCAAGATATGTTTTTTTTTGTCTTGGGTGGAATCTTTATGGCTGGTTTTATATATATATATATATATATATATATATATATATATATATATATATATATTTAATCTTAGAAAAAGAGACCTACAGAAGCCAAGGCAGCTGAAGATGCTCGGAGGCGAGTAGAGGCGGAAGCTGCTGCAGAAGCAAAACGGAAAAGAGACCTGGAAAGGGAAGCAGCCAGACAAGCATTATTGAAGGTATTCTGTATTTCTATTTTGCAACATATATTTTATTATAATATATATATTATTGTACTTTTCTCCGATTGAAAAGACGGTTGAGATCGATGAGGCGTCTTGGTTTCTGAAAGACTTGGAAATGCTAAGCCAGACCAGATCCTACCGAGCTGCTTAGATGAGATAAGCCCTGGACCTGACAAATAAAATTTTAACTTAAATCTTAAATCTTATTTTTATCAATAGTTTGAAGTTGAACTTTGTGATAACTGTGTAGTGAGTGTTAATGTGTTATCTGGTTATTGCTATTACCGATTCAATCAGCTCCAGTAATCTGTTATGTGATTGTATCACTGTTAAAGAAGCTAAATAAGAGCTACATTGAAGCCTCTTTGCTAGTTATATGCTTTTCCATTAGCTATCTCTATTGTTCAAATAGCTTTGAAAGAGATCCCTCAACTCTGTTTTATAATTGCAACTGGGAGTGTTTCTTGTAGGGACCTTTTGATTTATCCAAGGACAACATAAAGATTAAGGAGCATAAATCACATGGGATATTGTTTTCTGGAGTAACAGAAGTAAGTTTCAATATCTTTCATATGGAATCTTCTAATTTGTTTCATTTCCCTATCAGCTTGAAAGATAATTAAGCTTGTACAGATCCCAATACTAGATGGTGAAGAAGCATTAAAAGTCCTATGTGTAAGATCAGAAATTTACCTTAATTTTTCCTAATTCAAAACTTCTATTTAAGAAAACTAAATATTCAATTATCTTTTACTTCTTAACCTTGGTAATGCAGAGTGGGATAACTAACAGAGCTGTTGGAGAGACTCGTATTCCTCTCTCTCTCTCTCTCTCGGTCCATTTTTTTTCTAACATCTATATCCAGGGACCAAAAAATATTCATTTTATTTGGAACACAGGACCAAAAATGTTATAAGATTTTGAAATAAGGACCAAAGTTGTTAGAAAAAACTTTTTGGGACCAAAAGTTGTATAAAACCAGCCATCCACAAATAGTAGAAAGAAAAACAAAACAAAAAAGTAGAGGTGAAGAAAGAAGAATAAATACCATATGCAACAGGTAATCAGTAACATCCATTCGAATTTCTCAATCATCCGTCTCCTGTTGTATATTTTCATCTTCCTCCATTCTCCAAATATTAGACATTAAAGGACTTCCTTCGTCTTCAATCAGATGTTGAACAAAGGTAATTACCTAAGCTATCATGCATTCTCTCATATTCATCAGTCATCATGTTTTCTTGAAAAGGCATAGATAGAAGAAAGCTATCACAATCCTAGAAAAAAAAAATAGATAGAGGAAGATGTAGGAACTGAACTCATATTCATCAGTCATCATGTTTTCTCTCATATTCATTAATATGTAATCTGTAGGTGTTCAACTAATATAATCTGATCACAATATAATCTAAAAAAGTTCTCTTTTTTTCATTTTTCTGTAGGTGTTCAACTAATAGTTCAAGTTGGGCTGAAAAAACCCTAGTTATGGACTCATTACCAGATTCTATATTAAATGACTTGAGAAAAGTTGAGGAGATATTCACAAAAATAGATGAGAATCAAACTTAAAGTGGTTACAGTTTATAACATGTTTTAAACAGCTCTGATAACATAAACATGAGAAGTGAAATGATGAAATTTGTTAGAAATGTTAGTTTACAATGTTTAAATGTATTTCCACATGACCATATTTTAAAAGAAGCTGCACTTGTTGCTGAAGAGATTTCAAACACAAAAATGAACTCCTCTAGTGTTGCTATTACTCCATGTAGGACATTGGCAAAAAGCCTCTTGAAAAGCAATCGTCAGGTATGTTTATTTTGTTTATATTTAATTATTTATTCGATATAAAAATATGTTTTATATAACTGAATAGTAAATAACTAAATACATACAGGATGTACATTTATGTGGTGTTTATGCAAGAAGAGAAGCTGCATTTGGGAATATAGAATATGCAAGAAAAGTATTTGACATGGCATTATTATCCATTGAAGGGCTTCCATGGGTAAGAAATAAAAATCAAGATTATCTTTACTTTACAAATTACAAAAACTTGAGATATTTATATATATATATATATATATATATATATATATATATATATATATATATATATATATATATATTATCATTTAATTTTATTTTATACGACTCACAGGATCCCAAATCAAACGCCTCACTTTTATTCTTTTGGTATGCTGAACTTGAACTTGAACTTTCAAACAACAATTCTTCTAGAAGCTCAGAATCATCATTATCACGAACATTACACATTCTTTGTTGCTTGGGATGTGGGGTAAAATTTAGTCAATTCAAAAGTCAACCATCAAGTTTACAGCTGTTAAGGGCACGTCAGAGATTTAAAGAACAAATAAGGGTAATTCAGGAAGCATGGATACATGGGAGTATTAATGAAAATTCTGTTGCTTCTATTTGTCGTGCTTCTTTATTTGAAGAGTTGACTTCTGGATTGGAATCTGGAATAGAAATTTTAAATCAATCTCTTTCCATGGTGCTTCCAGGTGATTTCATGATCATTTTAAATCAGTCATTTTTTATCATATTTAATTTTGTTAGATTGTAGAATCTGTTTAGTTATTGTGGATAACATAATCTTTATAAATACAGAAAGGAGAAGACAAATTCATCAACTTGAATTACTATTCAACTATTATATACAAATGCTATGGAAGCATCATTCAGAAGTAGAGCTTGCAAATATTTGGAAAATTTTGGTGCAAGAATTACAGATATACCCCTTCAGTCCCAAACTCTATAATACAATTATTCAAATTGGACATCTTCATACTTCCCCTAGTAAGCTTCGATGGATCATTGATGATTACTTACACAAGTAAGATCAAAATTTTAATCTGTCCTCATAGGGGTAATTGTGTCATTAGTATGAATCTTTGAAACTGAATCATGTTGTTGTGGTGTTTTACAGTAGGGATGAAAGTGGGTCCAAACCCGGACCGGATGGACCCGGACCCGGAAAACCCGGAACCGGTTAACGGGATTTTATAGAACCGTAAACCGGACCGGTATATAGGAACCGGTTCCGGTTCGGTTCCGGGTATGGTTCCGAGTAAAGTGGGTCTAGAACCGGAAAACCCGGAAACATCAAAGTGGGTAGGTTGGAACCGGATAAAGTGGGTTTAGACCCGGAAAACCCGAAAAAACCGGAATTTTTTTGTAATTACTTACTACTTAGTGGGTTGAACTTTGAAAATTTTCATATTGATATCCCGACTTTGGGGGGCTGTAACTTATTGAATACGAAACCACAATTAACAAAATTAGAGTCTAAAATCATGTACAAACTCTAAAATACACTCTGGAAAAACCCGCATGTCAATCCGAATTTAAACGAATGAGATATACTTGTGTTAATATTTTCACATAATATAAAGTACAAAAACAAATAGCTGAAAAGTTGAAAATTTTCAGTTTTGATATCCTGACTTCGGAGGACTGTAAATCATTGAATGTTAAACCAAAAATGACAAAATTATAGTCTAAACTCATGTACAAACTGTAAAATAGAAGTTGGAAAAAACCACATGTCAATCTGACTTCAAACGAATTAGATATGCATGTTTTAAAACTTTCACCGAATACAAAAAAACTAAAAAACTAAAAACTTTCAGCTTTGGTATCTCAACTTTTGAGGACTGTAAGTCAATGAATATAAAACTAAAAATGACAAATTTATAGTCTAGAATCATGTACAAACTCTAAACTACATGTTGGAAAAAACCGTATGTCAATTGGAGTTGAAACAAATAAGATATGCATCTTGTAAACGTTTCACAAAAAGTGGTTCCGGCCCTAAAAGTGGTTCCGGTTCCAAAAACCGGTTCCAGATTTTAGACCCGGTTTACCCGGACCCAATGGACCCAAACCCGGATTACCCGGAACCCGGATAAAGCCAATTTTTAAACCCGGAACCGGACCCGGTTCTATATATTCCGGTTCTAACGGGTCCGGGTCCGGTTCGGTTCCGGTTCCGGTCCGGTTTTCCGGTTCTAAATCTCATCCCTATTTTACAGGAAACCATCCATGAGTGTTTGTCTGTTTGCATTATCATATGAGATTAGAAAAGGAAGCTCTCATCATAGAGTACATAGAATCTTTGAAAGGGAATTGGGTGACAACATGTTGAAAAGTTGTGTACTTTTATGGCGATTATATTTGTTGTATGAAATCCATGTCACACATGACATGTCAGCAGCTAGAAGAATTTACTTTCATGCCATTCACTCATGTCCATGGTAATATAACATCTTCATCTCTTACAATTTCAAATTTCAAATTTCAAAATTCAAAATATTTGGTTATCGGATTTGTTGGAAGTTATGCGTGAGAAAGAGATGAATGTGAGGACTGATGTATATGAAATCCTTTTGCAAGATGAGATGGATGTGTCCAAATAACTTTAGGCAAAAAAGGGATTGTATTGTATACTATAGAATATTCATCAAACTTTGCATGGATTTGACTTTTTTTGATGTAGGAACTGAACTCGGAGTCGGTTATACCTGGAGGTTTCCTCGAATGGAAAGAGACCATGGATTCTTGGGGTTCCAAAATGATATCTGCTATAGAGGTGAAGTGATTTTGCATCATAATTTCTAATATTACATGATATAATTCAAAATTCAATTTCCTCAAGCTGTTGCTGAAATGGCAGCAATTGGTTCCACTGAGGTCACTTTTTATCTTGGACATGTGACACATAAGTAAATGGTTAAGGTCATAGAAAAGTAATATTTGTTAATTTTCACTTATCCTAACCAAACTTTATTATACTCTGTTTTTGATTTTATGTCGTAAAAGGCTGTTTTTCTAGTAGTGTTAATGGAATTAGATAGTGGATTTTACCTGAAGCACAGCCATACTTTTTGACTCTCCCATCTTCTGGACTCTTCAGGCTCTTAGGGCAGACTTGTATCCAACGCCCTTTCTCTTGGAAGCAAACGCAGGTCGGTTCTCCTAGAACGTCCTTGGAAGCATGGTTGGTTGACTTTCCCAACAAATATGCTCCATTGCTTTGCCAAATCATTTCTGATTCAGCAACAATGAGCATGTAAGTTAGGTCAATGAGGTTTGCGTCATGATCCATCATATAATACTTTCTTTTGAACTCATTATATCATTCAGGGAGTGACTGTAGAACCCAACCTATAGCCAACTCATCAGGGAATGACACACCCAACATAATCAACCTATCGATGTGTGATTTCATTCCTAGAACGTGGGCACACACGGGTTTACCATCTTCATGTTTCATTTCCAATAGGGCTTTAGTGACATTGAACCTTTCAATTCTTCGATCTTGTGGGTTAGGGAGAATAATTGTAGGAGGAGGAGGAAGTGAAGCATGATCTCTTGTTCCTCGATCGAATCGTGGAATATCATCTTCGTGTGGAATGCTTGTTCCACGGGATTTAGGAAGACCATAGTTGTCGAACTTTGACATCTAAAAAACGGGAGAAAAATAAATTCAAGTTAGTTGATTGATTGAGTCCTTAATAAATCACCCAAATGAGATATTAAGGCTAGGACCCAACACAATACGCTACAACCTAGAAAAGGGATGCCGTAATCTAGTTGCAAAATATTTGAAGGTAAGTGAATGACGATTCACTAATTTCCACCATTAAAAACGAAAAAGAAATTTAAGTTTTAAATCTATGAAAACTCCTAGATCTTTTGAGATTCATTGAACATTTCAATGGCATGTTTAAATCTCGATATGCCCCTCTAGTTTGTGACTGGGATGTCGAGGATCACAAAGCGGGTGTGAATAACCATGCAAACTTACATGGTTCCCTCACATGTTACAGTCACCTATTCGATGTGCCGGTAAACCACACACGCTCCACCGAACTATGACAAACATTGAGTCACCCTTTGCTACCTTTGCTTAGAACCATTTAGTGTGCCGGTAAACCACACACGCTCCACTAACGTCTTCGCAAGGGCACAAAGTGTAATTTCATGGAATTGCATCAATTCACTTTTGCCTAAGTAACTAAGATTGGGAATTTGTAAAACATTTAGCTACTTTTGTACTTCATTATACTTATAATGGAAGGTTTGTGTATTATCCTACCCGTCCGGCTAACGACCCTCCACTAGTCAAGAGTGCGGTGGGTAAGAGTGGATGCCCATTCAATCACCATTTTATAGGCAATTTCCTTAAACACTCCTTATAGACTAGCTTCGTGAATGAGGCCTACTAACGGTAAGACTGACTTTTATAATGTTAGACTTTTAATGTTATATATAGTATAGGGTGTATTTTACACTTTTAAAATACTAGGTGGTCAAATTTAACGATTATACTTTTAATTCAATTAATTTGTAAACCAAAAATTTTATGGATTTATTAAACCTCTTTTAATTATACACCTTAATTAATTAATAAAACCATAAGGGTGTGATATGAACTTTTCAAAACAATACTAGGGTTTTAGAATTTAACATTCCTAAATTAAACTTTTAAACAACTTTTAAATTCCAAAACTTGAGGGCAAGTTTTGAAACATTTCAAAACATTAGGGTTTAAAATTTAAATATACATCAAAATTAAACTTTTAATCAAAATTTAAATTCCAAAACTTGAGGGCAAGTTTTGAAACCTTTTCAAAACATTAGGGTTTCAACTATTTAAATTTCAAAACAAAACTTTTAAGTCAAATTTAAACTATAAAACCTTTAGGGGAAAAATTGAAACTTTTCATACAAGATAATTCAAATCTAAATTACAAATAATCAAATATTATCTAATAAAACAAATTACAAATCATTCTCTCTGTCTATGTGCTGTTTCCCGAATTCAGATTTATGACGACTGACAACAGACTACAATTTGAACACATCAAATTAGTCCCGGCTTGGCCAAGCACTTAGGTGCCATCACTAAATCATCGAGGGGCCCACATATATCGCTTTTATCCTACTTTGGATAAAAGGAATGGATAAACTTTGACTCAATGCTCGCTTGCACTCACTCACCAAATCACACACAACAATATGTTTTATAACACCAAGTTACTGGTGCGTTTACATATTATCAATGTGCAACCGATTCGCAAGATACAACTCACACATCTTGGTTTCAAGAATATAAGATGTTATCGTGTCACTAATCACTTATGATAACAATCCATGAAGTGATCCAAGTGAGCGTGGGTTTAATCCAATGCTCAAATCATATTCATAAGCACTCATGAACGTTGTAGCAAACATTTGCTTATGTCTAATTCTCTTTAGATAATCCACACACCAATTCATGACAGTCTTCATTCATATCTACTTCCAACATATGAACGATTGTGGCCCGTTTGAATAATTTGACTGTTCTCAACCAATTAAATTATTCAGGAAGTCAAAACATGCAAAGTGAAACACAAGAATAATACTAATCCCATATGGCCTCAAACCTTTGAGTATAAATAAAACACCTTTTATTTATCACCATATCGATTACTCATTATTTGTTGTTTCGGGTAATCAACTTCTTATTTGAATTACAACACTTTTCCCATGCTCTTAGCATGCACACAATGTTTACCTACGGTTCTTACTTTGTGAAATAGATCACATTTCCAATCATACTCATTTCACAACTCCTATTCCATTTTCATAAGTGAAAGAATATCAAATTCTTGCCACTTATGGAATATGTTAGATTCTAACATTTTATGCAATGATCCTTTTGTAATGTCACCGCATTAAAGTCACAATGACTATTGCTAATGAAATTACAAAGTCCTCTATCGGAGATTGTTACAAGACAATTCCATAGATGTGATGTCTCTCACTCAAAGTACATTCCTTTGAACATCATTTTGCATAAAATTTCTAATATGGACATTGATTCTCAATATCCAATTCCCAATATGGAAACCTTTCCATACTTACCATCTGACAACTCATTCTCAATAGAATCTTATCTATTCATAATAATGTCGATATGGTCCATCCAATATCATGCTTCCAACTACTCACAAGCGACCAATCCTCGGCGAACTTTGGATTGTCCTTTGATAGTTGTCTAATTATCTTAGTCAAAACCGATTCTTGTCCTTTTCCCTCTAAATGCACTAGACATTTGGAAAATTTTAGAATGGTCAAATATTATAGCATTTGCCATCGATCCTATACCCGAAGCGTATGCGACACGATGGATAATGTATTACATA
Source organism: Lactuca sativa (assembly GCF_002870075.4). Lineage (NCBI taxonomy): Eukaryota > Viridiplantae > Streptophyta > Magnoliopsida > Asterales > Asteraceae > Lactuca > Lactuca sativa. The sequence goes on from NC_056631.2 coordinate 14,434,194, forward strand.
AAGATTCGATACTTTATCAATCTTCTGCCATAATATTTTATGTGCTACCTTCTCTCAATTCGAAATATGAAGAGGAATGCCGTAATCATAATCGAATTTTTAAGAACGCACTATGTTTCATTGACTTAATTTATTAACATTCCATAACCTAAAGCCTTTAGATTTGAAATGAAGCATAATATTCTCTCCCTTAATTATAGCAAAACAACTTTACAACCATTGCGACTTTGCAAAGTATAACTCTTGTTTTCTATAATTAATATTGCTAACTTGCAATACTTGCCTTAAGAATCATGCAATCATAACATTTATGCTCCCACTATCACGATGATTATTATAAACATAACACTTATGCTCCTACTAGCTTTGACATGTATTCAGAAACAACTTAACTTTCAGAAAAACAATGCCTATTGAATTTCTTTAAGTTCATATTTCTAATACCCAATGCTTTGATAATCTTTTATCAATGCTTCTTAAACTTATACACCTTTGCCTTAGATAGGTCATATGTTTGTCTTAAACAATTCAGGGTAATTGCCAAATCTCATAATTCGAATCATGGAAAGGGATACCGTAACCATAATCGAATTCGAGAATACAATTTCACAATCACTATCTTCTTAAAATCTTCCTTAGTGAAAGCATTTCCTCACAGTCATTTTAATGAAGGAGGAAATCTTATGACACTTCGATTTTAATGGTGTATGTGTTCCTATCCATGTGAATTTGTTAAAACCAAAGTTTATGACAAATTCAAACTCATATGGACCGAGCCTTCTCAATCTTGATTTCTTGCCTTATGGTAACACGGCTGCCCACCATGTCTTCCAAGTAGTTAAGCAGCTCACCCTTTCCTATCAATGTACTTTCAATTGATCAAGGTCCTTGCCTTTTATGCATTCAAATGAGAACTCATAGAACTCATATACATAATTAACTTGATTGGAACGGCACAGAAACAAGATAGTGTCAACACGATAGGTTGTAAACCTCAAGTCGTGTGCTAGTGATGATCGATAAGGTTTATTCTTGATTTGTTCTTGAAACCTTTCAAGACCATTAATACTCCCATTGACTCCTTGACATATAAGATTCTCTTGTCAATAAACATTTCTTGACAAACAAATATTCAAGAGTTAGTGTAGCCTTTATCAGGACAAAACATTTCATAAAATTGGTCCTAGTTGGTCTTTGTCTTGTCCAAGACATCACAACTTACCAATTTCAAATGTGTGAGAATAAGAAAACCTTTTTCCAAATTCTACATTTGATGAATGTTATAAACTTTCTTTATACTTGTCACTCAATATTACAATCTTAACTCTAAGACTTGTTTTGGAATGAAGTATGATTGACTTCTTGATTTAACCATTTCTTCAATTATTGATTCCTCTTCTCAGATATACAATTGTACTAAGACTTACTTAGAGGATCAATTGAGATATGGTTCTTAATCATTAAGTCATATCATAAAGCATAAAAGGCACTCTCCCTTCTTCTTAGAATAGAGAAACTTTTATCTTTCTGCCTACTTGATTCTTCTTATTCGTTTTGCTATTGATTTAAACTCTTTGAATCAGTTCAGAATTACACTTAATCTTATAAGTATAATCATATTTACTAAACCTTTAGTAAACCATGACGAATGTCTTTGTTACTCTTATGGTGGACTTGATCAACACACAACTTTGTGTACTCGATTTCCTAGTCCTTCACTTGACACTTTGTCAACGAATTAGCCTAATTTCCAAATATGAAATTTCTCATTCATCGTGCAACCAAGTTGCATGATTCCAAGTTTCTATCCAATTGAAACTTGGGCGATGTGAAACTCTCCCTATTTGGTAAATTTTTAACATTTCCACTATTAACATAATTAAGAATCTTATCCATTCGTTGTAGAAATATGCAAACATCAATTTTTCATAACGATTTCATTGTAAGGAAATAAATAAATAAATAAATGAGTCAAAACAAAATTTATTTTATTCATAAAAGTAGCGGAAAACATTTGTCATTACAATTCAAAATCAACTGAAAAACTATGTAATCAAATATTCCTAACAACTCTATCATAACTTTCTAAGCTCAAAATCTAATCTTCAAATCCATGCGATCGAGATCCATATTTTTGTGATTAGATTCATCTTGCTCTTTCATCAAGCTTCCTCTCTTTTCACTGATCCTGCAAAACATTCAAATGCAATCTTATCACATCATGTATTAAGAATCAACAAATTGGAACTTACACTACAAGAAAAATAGCCTTTTACGTCGCGCAAACCACAACACCCGTTGATTTATGTTACGCCAAGGAGAGTGACGTTCAAAAAGTGTCATCTCTTCAAAAAATTTAAGGATTTAGGTCACGCATTATTGTGTGCCCTTAAAATAACGTCATACGAAAAAAAATTAAAAACACGGAGGGCGCTGTATCTTAAATGGGCGTCGTCTATGAGTGTCACATTATAATTTTAATGAAAAGCGCGTTTAGTAGATAGGGGGAAAATGAAAACCCTAAAATTTTGAACACCCGCCTTCTTTTTTATCCTCCACTTTTGCTTCCTTCTTGCCCTAATTAAGATCCTTTCTTCCCCCTCCATAGATTCGACTGCCGCCTTGCCTAGTTATCGACACTCCTTCCTTCGTTCCTCACTTGCCTTCTTCGCCTGACAATATCTCAAGAAGTACAACTCCGAAAGCGTACAAGTCGGACTTATGTGTCGGAACTCCGGTAGACTAAAATTCAGGCGACGTGTAGCCTCATGTGCCCTAGAATTTCACGAATCTTGAATTTGGCTTACTTGAATCTCGTTCCAAGCTTAAACTTAAACCCTTTTAGCATAGCTACTCTCTTTTACGAGCCTTCAACAAGAACCAGGATTTCATTTGAGTCAGCAATAAAGCGCTTAGGTGGCGAAGTTTTAACAACAGAAAATGCACGCGAATTCTCTTCTGCTGCAAAGGGAGAAACACTTGAAGGTGGTGCCTTCTTTCATCTTCTTTCTCTCATTCTGAGTTTATTTATTTATTTATTTATTTATTTATTTATTTAGATTCAGATTCTATTAGAACTGTGGAAGGGTATTCAGATATAATTGTAATGAGGCATTTTGAAAGTGGTGCTGCCAGAAGAGTAGCGATGACAGCTAACATTCCTGTTATCAATGTTAGGGATGGTCCAGGTCAGCATCCTTCTCAGGCTCTTCTTGATGTGTACACGATTGAAAGAGAGATAGGAAAGCTGGATGGAATCAAAGTCGCACTTGTTGGGGATCTTGCAAATGGGCGAACAGTTCGCTCTCTTGCATATCTTTTAGCCAAATACAATGATGTCAAGATCTACTTTGTCTCTCCGGAAGTTGTAAAGATGAAGGTATGCAGTTATTATATATTATATTATATGTATCTGAAAAGAAGGTGTGAATGTCTTGATGGATTAATTTAGGTGGACATCAAAGAGTACTTAACATTAAAGGGAGTTGAATGGGAAGAAAGTGTTGATTTGAAGGAAGTGGCATCGAAATGTGATGTGGTGTATCAGACTCGCATCCAGAAGGAACATTTTGGAGAGAGAAGCGATATTTATGAGGAAGCTCGTGGGAAATACATTATTGATAGAGATGTATTGGGTGTCATGCAGAAACATGCCATTGTCATGCATCCTCTCCTTAGGCTTGATGATGTACAAATTCTTGTCTTGTTTTTGTTTTTAGTTTTATATATAATATAATATAATTAAGTAGAGTTTTGTTTGTGAATTGTAGATAACAGTGGATGTAGATGGGGACCCAAGGGCTGCTTATTGTAGACAAGCTAAAAATGGACTCTACATTAGAATGGCTTTGCTCAAGCTCTTACTTGTCGGTTGGTGAATGGTGATTGATTGATATGCAATGGTCAATGGTCAATGGTCAATGGTCTTGGTTTGAAAGGGAGAGTCCTTTTGCTGAATAACTACACTTTCTGTCTGGTCTCGTCAAAACTGCAACAAACTCCATTTCCATGTGTTAGATTAGATATATCACCTAAAGTCTAAAGATTGCAACTTATTAGATAATAATTTATGCTTATGGATTTTTGGGAATTCTTCTTGCTCTCCTGTTTAATGGTGATTTATTGTGGACATTGTTTAATGGACATTGATATTAAATCAAACTTATTTTCATTTTTCAGTTAAATGTTGGGTTCTTGAGCACCTATGCTTCTTTGAGCACAAATCTAAGGGTATTTTTTGTTATGTTAAACTTAAACCCTTTTATCAAAGTACTGTTTGGATGTGAATTGTAGTTTGGGTTGTTTGATGATACTTGAGTGTTTGTTGACTGCAGATTCTGATTCTAGCAGTGCTTCTGAAAAGGAGGTAAAAGATGTTAAAGCTTCTACTTAGTTTACTAGGGCAAAGGTATATCTAAAGTTATCCTTTGTAGTATATGATATGAATTATCTGGAAATTGCAAGATATGTTTTTTTTTTGTCTTGGGTGGAATCTTTATGGCTGGTTTTATATATATATATATATATATATATATATATATATATATATATATATTTAATCTTAGAAAAAGAGACCTACAGAAGCCAAGGCAGCTGAAGATGCTCGGAGGCGAGTAGAGGCGGAAGCTGCTGCAGAAGCAAAACGGAAAAGAGACCTGGAAAGGGAAGCAGCCAGACAAGCATTATTGAAGGTATTCTGTATTTCTATTTTGCAACATATATTTTATTATAATATATATATTATTGTACTTTTCTCCGATTGAAAAGACGGTTGAGATCGATGAGGCGTCTTGGTTTCTGAAAGACTTGGAAATGCTAAGCCAGACCAGATCCTACCGAGCTGCTTAGATGAGATAAGCCCTGGACCTGACAAATAAAATTTTAACTTAAATCTTAAATCTTATTTTTATCAATAGTTTGAAGTTGAACTTTGTGATAACTGTGTAGTGAGTGTTAATGTGTTATCTGGTTATTGCTATTACCGATTCAATCAGCTCCAGTAATCTGTTATGTGATTGTATCACTGTTAAAGAAGCTAAATAAGAGCTACATTGAAGCCTCTTTGCTAGTTATATGCTTTTCCATTAGCTATCTCTATTGTTCAAATAGCTTTGAAAGAGATCCCTCAACTCTGTTTTATAATTGCAACTGGGAGTGTTTCTTGTAGGGACCTTTTGATTTATCCAAGGACAACATAAAGATTAAGGAGCATAAATCACATGGGATATTGTTTTCTGGAGTAACAGAAGTAAGTTTCAATATCTTTCATATGGAATCTTCTAATTTGTTTCATTTCCCTATCAGCTTGAAAGATAATTAAGCTTGTACAGATCCCAATACTAGATGGTGAAGAAGCATTAAAAGTCCTATGTGTAAGATCAGAAATTTACCTTAATTTTTCCTAATTCAAAACTTCTATTTAAGAAAACTAAATATTCAATTATCTTTTACTTCTTAACCTTGGTAATGCAGAGTGGGATAACTAACAGAGCTGTTGGAGAGACTCGTATTCCTCTCTCTCTCTCTCTCGGTCCATTTTTTTTCTAACATCTATATCCAGGGACCAAAAAATATTCATTTTATTTGGAACACGGGACCAAAAATGTTATAAGATTTTGAAATAAGGACCAAAGTTGTTAGAAAAAACTTTTTGGGACCAAAAGTTGTATAAAACCAGCCATCCACAAATAGTAGAAAGAAAAACAAAACAAAAAAGTAGAGGTGAAGAAAGAAGAATAAATACCATATGCAACAGGTAATCAGTAACATCCATTCGAATTTCTCAATCATCCGTCTCCTGTTGTATATTTTCATCTTCCTCCATTCTCCAAATATTAGACATTAAAGGACTTCCTTCGTCTTCAATCAGATGTTGAACAAAGGTAATTACCTAAGCTATCATGCATTCTCTCATATTCATCAGTCATCATGTTTTCTTGAAAAGGCATAGATAGAAGAAAGCTATCACAATCCTAGAAAAAAAAATAGATAGAGGAAGATGTAGGAACTGAACTCATATTCATCAGTCATCATGTTTTCTCTCATATTCATTAATATGTAATCTGTAGGTGTTCAACTAATATAATCTGATCACAATATAATCTAAAAAAGTTCTCTTTTTTTCATTTTTCTGTAGGTGTTCAACTAATAGTTCAAGTTGGGCTGAAAAAACCCTAGTTATGGACTCATTACCAGATTCTATATTAAATGACTTGAGAAAAGTTGAGGAGATATTCACAAAAATAGATGAGAATCAAACTTAAAGTGGTTACAGTTTATAACATGTTTTAAACAGCTCTGATAACATAAACATGAGAAGTGAAATGATGAAATTTGTTAGAAATGTTAGTTTACAATGTTTAAATGTATTTCCACATGACCATATTTTAAAAGAAGCTGCACTTGTTGCTGAAGAGATTTCAAACACAAAAATGAACTCCTCTAGTGTTGCTATTACTCCATGTAGGACATTGGCAAAAAGCCTCTTGAAAAGCAATCGTCAGGTATGTTTATTTTGTTTATATTTAATTATTTATTCGATATAAAAATATGTTTTATATAACTGAATAGTAAATAACTAAATACATACAGGATGTACATTTATGTGGTGTTTATGCAAGAAGAGAAGCTGCATTTGGGAATATAGAATATGCAAGAAAAGTATTTGACATGGCATTATTATCCATTGAAGGGCTTCCATGGGTAAGAAATAAAAATCAAGATTATCTTTACTTTACAAATTACAAAAACTTGAGATATTTATATATATATATATATATATATATATATATATATATATATTATCATTTAATTTTATTTTATACGACTCACAGGATCCCAAATCAAACGCCTCACTTTTATTCTTTTGGTATGCTGAACTTGAACTTGAACTTTCAAACAACAATTCTTCTAGAAGCTCAGAATCATCATTATCACGAACATTACACATTCTTTGTTGCTTGGGATGTGGGGTAAAATTTAGTCAATTCAAAAGTCAACCATCAAGTTTACAGCTGTTAAGGGCACGTCAGGGATTTAAAGAACAAATAAGGGTAATTCAGGAAGCATGGATACATGGGAGTATTAATGAAAATTCTGTTGCTTCTATTTGTCGTGCTTCTTTATTTGAAGAGTTGACTTCTGGATTGGAATCTGGAATAGAAATTTTAAATCAATCTCTTTCCATGGTGCTTCCAGGTGATTTCATGATCATTTTAAATCAGTCATTTTTTATCATATTTAATTTTGTTAGATTGTAGAATCTGTTTAGTTATTGTGGATAACATAATCTTTATAAATACAGAAAGGAGAAGACAAATTCATCAACTTGAATTACTATTCAACTATTATATACAAATGCTATGGAAGCATCATTCAGAAGTAGAGCTTGCAAATATTTGGAAAATTTTGGTGCAAGAATTACAGATATACCCCTTCAGTCCCAAACTCTATAATACAATTATTCAAATTGGACATCTTCATACTTCCCCTAGTAAGCTTCGATGGATCATTGATGATTACTTACACAAGTAAGATCAAAATTTTAATCTGTCCTCATAGGGGTAATTGTGTCATTAGTATGAATCTTTGAAACTGAATCATGTTGTTGTGGTGTTTTACAGTAGGGATGAAAGTGGGTCCAAACCCGGACCGGATGGACCCGGACCCGGAAAACCCGGAACCGGTTAACGGGATTTTATAGAACCGTAAACCGGACCGGTATATAGGAACCGGTTCCGGTTCGGTTCCGGGTATGGTTCCGAGTAAAGTGGGTCTAGAACCGGAAAACCCGGAAACATCAAAGTGGGTAGGTTGGAACCGGATAAAGTGGGTTTAGACCCGGAAAACCCGAAAAAACCGGAATTTTTTGGTAATTACTTACTACTTAGTGGGTTGAACTTTGAAAATTTTCATATTGATATCCCGACTTTGGGGGGCTGTAACTTATTGAATACGAAACCACAATTAACAAAATTAGAGTCTAAAATCATGTACAAACTCTAAAATACACTCTGGAAAAACCCGCATGTCAATCCGAATTTAAACGAATGAGATATACTTGTGTTAATATTTTCACATAATATAAAGTACAAAAACAAATAGCTGAAAAGTTGAAAATTTTCAGTTTTGATATCCTGACTTCGGAGGACTGTAAATCATTGAATGTTAAACCAAAAATGACAAAATTATAGTCTAAACTCATGTACAAACTGTAAAATAGAAGTTGGAAAAAACCACATGTCAATCTGACTTCAAACGAATTAGATATGCATGTTTTAAAACTTTCACCGAATACAAAAAAACTAAAAAACTAAAAACTTTCAGCTTTGGTATCTCAACTTTTGAGGACTGTAAGTCAATGAATATAAAACTAAAAATGACAAATTTATAGTCTAGAATCATGTACAAACTCTAAACTACATGTTGGAAAAAACCGTATGTCAATTGGAGTTGAAACAAATAAGATATGCATCTTGTAAACGTTTCACAAAAAGTGGTTCCGGCCCTAAAAGTGGTTCCGGTTCCAAAAACCGGTTCCAGATTTTAGACCCGGTTTACCCGGACCCAATGGACCCAAACCCGGATTACCCGGAACCCGGATAAAGCCAATTTTTAAACCCGGAACCGGACCCGGTTCTATATATTCCGGTTCTAACGGGTCCGGGTCCGGTTCGGTTCCGGTTCCGGTCCGGTTTTCCGGTTCTAAATCTCATCCCTATTTTACAGGAAACCATCCATGAGTGTTTGTCTGTTTGCATTATCATATGAGATTAGAAAAGGAAGCTCTCATCATAGAGTACATAGAATCTTTGAAAGGGAATTGGGTGACAACATGTTGAAAAGCTGTGTACTTTTATGGCGATTATATTTGTTGTATGAAATCCATGTCACACATGACATGTCAGCAGCTAGAAGAATTTACTTTCATGCCATTCACTCATGTCCATGGTAATATAACATCTTCATCTCTTACAATTTCAAATTTCAAATTTCAAAGTTCAAAATATTTGGTTATCGGATTTGTTGGAAGTTATGCGTGAGAAAGAGATGAATGTGAGGACTGATGTATATGAAATCCTTTTGCAAGATGAGATGGATGTGTCCAAATAACTTTAGGCAAAAAAGGGATTGTATTGTATACTATAGAATATTCATCAAACTTTGCATGGATTTGACTTTTTTTGATGTAGGAACTGAACTCGGAGTCGGTTATACCTGGAGGTTTCCTCGAATGGAAAGAGACCATGGATTCTTGGGGTTCCAAAATGATATCTGCTATAGAGGTGAAGTGATTTTGCATCATAATTTCTAATATTACATGATATAATTCAAAATTCAATTTCCTCAAGCTGTTGCTGAAATGGCAGCAATTGGTTCCACTGAGGTCACTTTTTATCTTGGACATGTGACACATAAGTAAATGGTTAAGGTCATAGAAAAGTAATATTTGTTAATTTTCACTTATCCTAACCAAACTTTATTATACTCTGTTTTTGATTTTATGTCGTAAAAGGCTGTTTTTCTAGTAGTGTTAATGGAATTAGATAGTGGATTTTACCTGAAGCACAGCCATACTTTTTGACTCTCCCATCTTCTGGACTCTTCAGGCTCTTAGGGCAGACTTGTATCCAACGCCCTTTCTCTTGGAAGCAAACGCAGGTCGGTTCTCCTAGAACGTCCTTGGAAGCATGGTTGGTTGACTTTCCCAACAAATATGCTCCATTGCTTTGCCAAATCATTTCTGATTCAGCAACAATGAGCATGTAAGTTAGGTCAATGAGGTTTGCGTCATGATCCATCATATAATACTTTCTTTTGAACTCATTATATCATTCAGGGAGTGACTGTAGAACCCAACCTATAGCCAACTCATCAGGGAATGACACACCCAACATAATCAACCTATCGATGTGTGATTTCATTCCTAGAACGTGGGCACACACGGGTTTACCATCTTCATGTTTCATTTCCAATAGGGCTTTAGTGACATTGAACCTTTCAATTCTTCGATCTTGTGGGTTAGGGAGAATAATTGTAGGAGGAGGAGGAAGTGAAGCATGATCTCTTGTTCCTCGATCGAATCGTGGAATATCATCTTCGTGTGGAATGCTTGTTCCACGGGATTTAGGAAGACCATAGTTGTCGAACTTTGACATCTAAAAAACGGGAGAAAAATAAATTCAAGTTAGTTGATTGATTGAGTCCTTAATAAATCACCCAAATGAGATATTAAGGCTAGGACCCAACACAATACGCTACAACCTAGAAAAGGGATGCCGTAATCTAGTTGCAAAATATTTGAAGGTAAGTGAATGACGATTCACTAATTTCCACCATTAAAAACGAAAAAGAAATTTAAGTTTTAAATCTATGAAAACTCCTAGATCTTTTGAGATTCATTGAACATTTCAATGGCATGTTTAAATCTCGATATGCCCCTCTAGTTTGTGACTGGGATGTCGAGGATCACAAAGCGGGTGTGAATAACCATGCAAACTTACATGGTTCCCTCACATGTTACAGTCACCTATTCGATGTGCCGGTAAACCACACACGCTCCACCGAACTATGACAAACATTGAGTCACCCTTTGCTACCTTTGCTTAGAACCATTTAGTGTGCCGGTAAACCACACACGCTCCACTAACGTCTTCGCAAGGGCACAAAGTGTAATTTCATGGAATTGCATCAATTCACTTTTGCCTAAGTAACTAAGATTGGGAATTTGTAAAACATTTAGCTACTTTTGTACTTCATTATACTTATAATGGAAGGTTTGTGTATTATCCTACCCGTCCGGCTAACGACCCTCCACTAGTCAAGAGTGCGGTGGGTAAGAGTGGATGCCCATTCAATCACCATTTTATAGGCAATTTCCTTAAACACTCCTTATAGACTAGCTTCGTGAATGAGGCCTACTAACGGTAAGACTGACTTTTATAATGTTAGACTTTTAATGTTATATATAGTATAGGGTGTATTTTACACTTTTAAAATACTAGGTGGTCAAATTTAACGATTATACTTTTAATTCAATTAATTTGTAAACCAAAAATTTTATGGATTTATTAAACCTCTTTTAATTATACACCTTAATTAATTAATAAAACCATAAGGGTGTGATATGAACTTTTCAAAACAATACTAGGGTTTTAGAATTTAACATTCCTAAATTAAACTTTTAAACAACTTTTAAATTCCAAAACTTGAGGGCAAGTTTTGAAACATTTCAAAACATTAGGGTTTAAAATTTAAATATACATCAAAATTAAACTTTTAATCAAAATTTAAATTCCAAAACTTGAGGGCAAGTTTTGAAACCTTTTCAAAACATTAGGGTTTCAACTATTTAAATTTCAAAACAAAACTTTTAAGTCAAATTTAAACTATAAAACCTTTAGGGGAAAAATTGAAACTTTTCATACAAGATAATTCAAATCTAAATTACAAATAATCAAATATTATCTAATAAAACAAATTACAAATCATTCTCTCTGTCTATGTGCTGTTTCCCGAATTCAGATTTATGACGACTGACAACAGACTACAATTTGAACACATCAAATTAGTCCCGGCTTGGCCAAGCACTTAGGTGCCATCACTAAATCATCGAGGGGCCCACATATATCGCTTTTATCCTACTTTGGATAAAAGGAATGGATAAACTTTGACTCAATGCTCGCTTGCACTCACTCACCAAATCACACACAACAATATGTTTTATAACACCAAGTTACTGGTGCGTTTACATATTATCAATGTGCAACCGATTCGCAAGATACAACTCACACATCTTGGTTTCAAGAATATAAGATGTTATCGTGTCACTAATCACTTATGATAACAATCCATGAAGTGATCCAAGTGAGCGTGGGTTTAATCCAATGCTCAAATCATATTCATAAGCACTCATGAACGTTGTAGCAAACATTTGCTTATGTCTAATTCTCTTTAGATAATCCACACACCAATTCATGACAGTCTTCATTCATATCTACTTCCAACATATGAACGATTGTGGCCCGTTTGAATAATTTGACTGTTCTCAACCAATTAAATTATTCAGGAAGTCAAAACATGCAAAGTGAAACACAAGAATAATACTAATCCCATATGGCCTCAAACCTTTGAGTATAAATAAAACACCTTTTATTTATCACCATATCGATTACTCATTATTTGTTGTTTCGGGTAATCAACTTCTTATTTGAATTACAACACTTTTCCCATGCTCTTAGCATGCACACAATGTTTACCTACGGTTCTTACTTTGTGAAATAGATCACATTTCCAATCATACTCATTTCACAACTCCTATTCCATTTTCATAAGTGAAAGAATATCAAATTCTTGCCACTTATGGAATATGTTAGATTCTAACATTTTATGCAATGATCCTTTTGTAATGTCACCGCATTAAAGTCACAATGACTATTGCTAATGAAATTACAAAGTCCTCTATCGGAGATTGTTACAAGACAATTCCATAGATGTGATGTCTCTCACTCAAAGTACATTCCTTTGAACATCATTTTGCATAAAATTTCTAATATGGACATTGATTCTCAATATCCAATTCCCAATATGGAAACCTTTCCATACTTACCATCTGACAACTCATTCTCAATAGAATCTTATCTATTCATAATAATGTCGATATGGTCCATCCAATATCATGCTTCCAACTACTCACAAGCGACCAATCCTCGGCGAACTTTGGATTGTCCTTTGATAGTTGTCTAATTATCTTAGTCAAAACCGATTCTTGTCCTTTTCCCTCTAAATGCACTAGACATTTGGAAAATTTTAGAATGGTCAAATATTATAGCATTTGCCATCGATCCTATACCCGAAGCGTATGCGACACGATGGATAATGTATTACATAAAGATTCGATACTTTATCAATCTTCTGCCATAATATTTTATGTGCTACCTTCTCTCAATTCGAAATATGAAGAGGAATGCCGTAATCATAATCGAATTTTTAAGAACGCACTATGTTTCATTGACTTAATTTATTAACATTCCATAACCTAAAGCCTTTAGATTTGAAATGAAGCATAATATTCTCTCCCTTAATTATAGCAAAACAACTTTACAACCATTGCGACTTTGCAAAGTATAACTCTTGTTTTCTATAATTAATATTGCTAACTTGCAATACTTGCCTTAAGAATCATGCAATCATAACATTTATGCTCCCACTATCACGATGATTATTATAAACATAACACTTATGCTCCTACTAGCTTTGACATGTATTCAGAAACAACTTAACTTTCAGAAAAACAATGCCTATTGAATTTCTTTAAGTTCATATTTCTAATACCCAATGCTTTGATAATCTTTTATCAATGCTTCTTAAACTTATACACCTTTGCCTTAGATAGGTCATATGTTTGTCTTAAACAATTCAGGGTAATTGCCAAATCTCATAATTCGAATCATGGAAAGGGATACCGTAACCATAATCGAATTCGAGAATACAATTTCACAATCACTATCTTCTTAAAATCTTCCTTAGTGAAAGCATTTCCTCACAGTCATTTTAATGAAGGAGGAAATCTTATGACACTTCGATTTTAATGGTGTATGTGTTCCTATCCATGTGAATTTGTTAAAACCAAAGTTTATGACAAATTCAAACTCATATGGACCGAGCCTTCTCAATCTTGATTTCTTGCCTTATGGTAACACGGCTGCCCACCATGTCTTCCAAGTAGTTAAGCAGCTCACCCTTTCCTATCAATGTACTTTCAATTGATCAAGGTCCTTGCCTTTTATGCATTCAAATGAGAACTCATAGAACTCATATACATAATTAACTTGATTGGAACGGCACAGAAACAAGATAGTGTCAACACGATAGGTTGTAAACCTCAAGTCGTGTGCTAGTGATGATCGATAAGGTTTATTCTTGATTTGTTCTTGAAACCTTTCAAGACCATTAATACTCCCATTGACTCCTTGACATATAAGATTCTCTTGTCAATAAACATTTCTTGACAAACAAATATTCAAGAGTTAGTGTAGCCTTTATCAGGACAAAACATTTCATAAAATTGGTCCTAGTTGGTCTTTGTCTTGTCCAAGACATCACAACTTACCAATTTCAAATGTGTGAGAATAAGAAAACCTTTTTCCAAATTCTACATTTGATGAATGTTATAAACTTTCTTTATACTTGTCACTCAATATTACAATCTTAACTCTAAGACTTGTTTTGGAATGAAGTATGATTGACTTCTTGATTTAACCATTTCTTCAATTATTGATTCCTCTTCTCAGATATACAATTGTACTAAGACTTACTTAGAGGATCAATTGAGATATGGTTCTTAATCATTAAGTCATATCATAAAGCATAAAAGGCACTCTCCCTTCTTCTTAGAATAGAGAAACTTTTATCTTTCTGCCTACTTGATTCTTCTTATTCGTTTTGCTATTGATTTAAACTCTTTGAATCAGTTCAGAATTACACTTAATCTTATAAGTATAATCATATTTACTAAACCTTTAGTAAACCATGACGAATGTCTTTGTTACTCTTATGGTGGACTTGATCAACACACAACTTTGTGTACTCGATTTCCTAGTCCTTCACTTGACACTTTGTCAACGAATTAGCCTAATTTCCAAATATGAAATTTCTCATTCATCGTGCAACCAAGTTGCATGATTCCAAGTTTCTATCCAATTGAAACTTGGGCGATGTGAAACTCTCCCTATTTGGTAAATTTTTAACATTTCCACTATTAACATAATTAAGAATCTTATCCATTCGTTGTAGAAATATGCAAACATCAATTTTTCATAACGATTTCATTGTAAGGAAATAAATAAATAAATAAATGAGTCAAAACAAAATTTATTTTATTCATAAAAGTAGCGGAAAACATTTGTCATTACAATTCAAAATCAACTGAAAAACTATGTAATCAAATATTCCTAACAACTCTATCATAACTTTCTAAGCTCAAAATCTAATCTTCAAATCCATGCGATCGAGATCCATATTTTTGTGATTAGATTCATCTTGCTCTTTCATCAAGCTTCCTCTCTTTTCACTGATCCTGCAAAACATTCAAATGCAATCTTATCACATCATGTATTAAGAATCAACAAATTGGAACTTACACTACAAGAAAAATAGCCTTTTACGTCGCGCAAACCACAACACCCGTTGATTTATGTTACGCCAAGGAGAGTGACGTTCAAAAAGTGTCATCTCTTCAAAAAATTTAAGGATTTAGGTCACGCATTATTGTGTGCCCTTAAAATAACGTCATACGAAAAAAAATTAAAAACACGGAGGGCGCTGTATCTTAAATGGGCGTCGTCTATGAGTGTCACATTATAATTTTAATGAAAAGCGCGTTTAGTAGATAGGGGGAAAATGAAAACCCTAAAATTTTGAACACCCGCCTTCTTTTTTATCCTCCACTTTTGCTTCCTTCTTGCCCTAATTAAGATCCTTTCTTCCCCCTCCATAGATTCGACTGCCGCCTTGCCTAGTTATCGACACTCCTTCCTTCGTTCCTCACTTGCCTTCTTCGCCTGACAATATCTCAAGAAGTACAACTCCGAAAGCGTACAAGTCGGACTTATGTGTCGGAACTCCGGTAGACTAAAATTCAGGCGACGTGTAGCCTCATGTGCCCTAGAATTTCACGAATCTTGAATTTGGCTTACTTGAATCTCGTTCCAAGCTTAAACTTAAACCCTTTTAGCATAGCTACTCTCTTTTACGAGCCTTCAACAAGAACCAGGATTTCATTTGAGTCAGCAATAAAGCGCTTAGGTGGCGAAGTTTTAACAACAGAAAATGCACGCGAATTCTCTTCTGCTGCAAAGGGAGAAACACTTGAAGGTGGTGCCTTCTTTCATCTTCTTTCTCTCATTCTGAGTTTATTTATTTATTTATTTATTTATTTATTTATTTAGATTCAGATTCTATTAGAACTGTGGAAGGGTATTCGGATATAATTGTAATGAGGCATTTTGAAAGTGGTGCTGCCAGAAGAGTAGCGATGACAGCTAACATTCCTGTTATCAATGTTAGGGATGGTCCAGGTCAGCATCCTTCTCAGGCTCTTCTTGATGTGTACACGATTGAAAGAGAGATAGGAAAGCTGGATGGAATCAAAGTCGCACTTGTTGGGGATCTTGCAAATGGGCGAACAGTTCGCTCTCTTGCATATCTTTTAGCCAAATACAATGATGTCAAGATCTACTTTGTCTCTCCGGAAGTTGTAAAGATGAAGGTATGCAGTTATTATATATTATATTATATGTATCTGAAAAGAAGGTGTGAATGTCTTGATGGATTAATTTAGGTGGACATCAAAGAGTACTTAACATTAAAGGGAGTTGAATGGGAAGAAAGTGTTGATTTGAAGGAAGTGGCATCGAAATGTGATGTGGTGTATCAGACTCGCATCCAGAAGGAACATTTTGGAGAGAGAAGCGATATTTATGAGGAAGCTCGTGGGAAATACATTATTGATAGAGATGTATTGGGTGTCATGCAGAAACATGCCATTGTCATGCATCCTCTCCTTAGGCTTGATGATGTACAAATTCTTGTCTTGTTTTTGTTTTTAGTTTTATATATAATATAATATAATTAAGTAGAGTTTTGTTTGTGAATTGTAGATAACAGTGGATGTAGATGGGGACCCAAGGGCTGCTTATTGTAGACAAGCTAAAAATGGACTCTACATTAGAATGGCTTTGCTCAAGCTCTTACTTGTCGGTTGGTGAATGGTGATTGATTGATATGCAATGGTCAATGGTCAATGGTCAATGATCTTGGTTTGAAAGGGAGAGTCCTTTTGCTGAATAACTACACTTTCTGTCTGGTCTCGTCAAAACTGCAACAAACTCCATTTCCATGTGTTAGATTAGATATATCACCTAAAGTCTAAAGATTGCAACTTATTAGATAATAATTTATGCTTATGGATTTTTGGGAATTCTTCTTGCTCTCCTGTTTAATGGTGATTTATTGTGGACATTGTTTAATGGACATTGATATTAAATCAAACTTATTTTCATTTTTCAGTTAAATGTTGGGTTCTTGAGCACCTATGCTTCTTTGAGCACAAATCTAAGGGTATTTTTTGTTATGTTAAACTTAAACCCTTTTATCAAAGTACTGTTTGGATGTGAATTGTAGTTTGGGTTGTTTGATGATACTTGAGTGTTTGTTGACTGCAGATTCTGATTCTAGCAGTGCTTCTGAAAAGGAGGTAAAAGATGTTAAAGCTTCTACTTAGTTTACTAGGGCAAAGGTATATCTAAAGTTATCCTTTGTAGTATATGATATGAATTATCTGGAAATTGCAAGATATGTTTTTTTTTGTCTTGGGTGGAATCTTTATGGCTGGTTTTATATATATATATATATATATATATATATATATATATATATATATATATATATATATATATATTTAATCTTAGAAAAAGAGACCTACAGAAGCCAAGGCAGCTGAAGATGCTCGGAGGCGAGTAGAGGCGGAAGCTGCTGCAGAAGCAAAACGGAAAAGAGACCTGGAAAGGGAAGCAGCCAGACAAGCATTATTGAAGGTATTCTGTATTTCTATTTTGCAACATATATTTTATTATAATATATATATTATTGTACTTTTCTCCGATTGAAAAGACGGTTGAGATCGATGAGGCGTCTTGGTTTCTGAAAGACTTGGAAATGCTAAGCCAGACCAGATCCTACCGAGCTGCTTAGATGAGATAAGCCCTGGACCTGACAAATAAAATTTTAACTTAAATCTTAAATCTTATTTTTATCAATAGTTTGAAGTTGAACTTTGTGATAACTGTGTAGTGAGTGTTAATGTGTTATCTGGTTATTGCTATTACCGATTCAATCAGCTCCAGTAATCTGTTATGTGATTGTATCACTGTTAAAGAAGCTAAATAAGAGCTACATTGAAGCCTCTTTGCTAGTTATATGCTTTTCCATTAGCTATCACAATTTGGTATTAACAATACGATTAGTGTATGAATACATAAAAAGTTTCACATAGTTTTATCTATAACAAAACCTCAAAACAATATTTTACAATACAGCTGGAGAATCAGGAACATACATACGAACTAGTAAGACATAAAGGACCCTTATTGCTAATTCTATGATTCCTGAGTTTATACATCAGGGTCATATCTAATTGAGAGTGTCCTTAAACAAAACACCCGAGAGTGCATGTCGCGCCATAACGTCGGGCTCTTGCCCTTACATCCTGAAGTACTTGAAACAACCAATAAACTATAAGCTAACGCTTAGTGAGTTCCCCATAGTATACCCCACACAAACCACATATCCACAGAATACCATATCATTCATATAAGCTACATAATCCATACATATAAACATATAAGGATGCCATGGAATCCCTCCAAGGTCTTATATCGGGTGCCACTGGAACCCCCACGTGGTCTTAGCCCACTGCCATGGGAATCGGGGGGATTGTCTTAACAACCTGCCATGGGAACCCCCGCATGGTCTTAACTACCTACCATGGGAACTTCCACATGGTCTTAACTACCTGCCATGGGAACCCCCACATGGTCTTAACTACTTGCCATGGGAACCCCCACATGATCTTCCTAATCACAAAAATATCACATAAGCTAAACATGCAAACAACTGTGAGGCCATGGAAACTCTCCAAGGTCTTACACCGAATATCATGGGAACCCATGGTCTTAGTCTACTGCCATGGGAACCCCCCGGGGTCTTACATACAAGTATCACACGTACAGCTAGCATATTACATATCACGTAATCAACTATCAATCCATATAACACATAATAGGCCGGCCTTGGTGCCTTCGACCCATTGGTATGGTGAGGAGACTCACCTTAGTCTACTGAATCCGAAAGTTGCTCGTTTAACAGTATGAAACCACCCGTGATAAACAATAATACCATTAACCTTAAATTAGGGTTAAACACAATCTATTTGTATAACCCAATTACCTAAGTCCAAGTCCTTTCACACTGGCGCACAAGTCTCCCCTTGCTAATGGGCCCAAAGTCCATGTCCAAACTATAAATGGGCCATATGGACCAATAAGGCCCAACCAAACACCCATGGACCAAAACAGATTAATCGGACCACCAACCCAAAATATGACCAGGCCTAAAACTGAAGAAGGCCCAAAAGGGATTACAAGCCCACACGAAGCCCAAAACCCACTGGGGTGCGTGCACTCGATGTACCACTCCAGTACACTCAGCGTACTAGCGTCTTAATTAGTACGTGTTGCGTACATGCTGCTACGTGAAGCGTACTAGTATGGCATGCAAAAATGACCATTAAGTGCTTAATACTTGGGACTTCAACGTCCAACTTTAGATCTGAGTCCATTAAGACGTCCTAAGGCATAAAGTTGGCAACTTTATGCCTTTGCATGTTCCATATGCTCCCAACAACCCATTAATACCTTTCCAATAGTCTTAATCCATGCATGAGGTCAAAACACCCATCAAGACTCCATTTTTATGGTATGAATGAGTCAAGGGACCTCAAATCTACTCTTCATAAGCTTTAGAATTACTTAAACTCTCAAGAGATTATCTATGAACACAAAAAGGGACTAAACAGAAAACCCTAGCTCTAGAAATGAAAATGATGACCAAGGAGAAAGATTTTTACCTCCTTAAGCTTTCTAAGTTGTTCTAAATGCAAGATCCAAAAGCCCTTCCTCATCCAAGCTTGTTTCCTCCTCATCCTTGAAGTTAACACACCAAGAAGATGGTATTAAAGTACTCACAAGCTCAAGAACACACACTCTAATGATACTAGGGTTTCAGGGACGTTTGAGGGTGAATGAGGCTGGTTAAGCTCAAATGAGATAAGGATGCTTATATAAGTCTTAAGTCTAAAAATTAGGGTTTTGCATGACCGCCACGTACGCCCCGCGTACGTGCTGACCCTCTGCGTTTATCCATGTATAGTACGCTAAGTGTACTCCTGGAGTATGCCCAACATACTTAAGGGACCATTATGCTTCATTTATTAATTCAAGGGCATAAAGAGTAATTACCTGATTTGGAGTGTTACATATATCCCTCTCTAGATACTCATGGAGTCCTCTAAGGACCATTTTGTCTTTATATGGTACCATAAATGTAATAAATATTAAAATTTATGTTGAATTCAAGAAATTATGCAAAAGGTTCTTGTTTTGTGAAATATATTCAGTTTAGTAAGGAACATTGTAAATAGTTAATAGGGTTGTTGAAGATACCACGACTCGATAAATGGCATACGAACGGTTATGCTTAACAAGAAATAGAATTGTAGCAAATCGGATAGTGTAGGATCTCGATGTCTATGGTTCTTTCTCTGTCTCTTTGACGAGGTTTTATATGGATTATTTTTACTCGAAAATTCGGATATTGCTACTAGATGGAATACTCTTGTCCCTTAGAAATTTGATGTTCTTTTATGGCGTATATTGAGAAACCAAATTCCGACTCGGTTGAATCTTATAGATAGAGATATTGATCTTGATTCGGTTTTATGTCCGATTTACTTTTCCACAAGAGAGTCTACAGATTTTATTTTCTTCTTGCGCCCGTATATTGCTCTTTTATGGAGTCAGATTGCTGGATGGTGGGAGGTTTGATTCTGGTAAAGGCTTTTGTCTTTTTGCTCATTACTTGGGCCGATAATTCTTCTTTTGATTCAGAAAAAAAAGAAGATTTTTGATGCATTTATCATATGTATGTTTTGGTCGATCTAGAATTATCGAAATCAACTCTTTTTTTTTTTCAAATAGTAAAGCCTAGATTGGATGTTTTGTTTGATGATATTTGATGTAGCTTTTCTTTTGGAATATGAAAAAATCACAAAATGTATTTGTTGGATTAGTGTCTAAGCTCGTAACCATATTTGGTAAGTACTTGACCCGGTTGTGCATGGTTCTTTTGGGTTGCCTTCACCAAAGCAACTTGACTGGAGAAATAAATAGAGAGAGAGGTTATTATGATTTATTAATATTGGTCAATAACTAATTAGGAATTTATTTTGTGATCAAGTGTAATTAATTAAACTAGAGGGGCTGAATTGTAATTATGTGATAGTTGCAAAATAGGGCAATGGTTATCCTAGTAGTAGGATGGACGAATTCAAGGGATATGATATCCTTGAAATCTTCCAAAGGTCCAAGAGATAAGTGTTATCAAGGCTTATCTTATGATTGCTTGGTGGGCAAGCAACTAGATAAGGATAAGGACTGAAACCCTAATCTCAACCCTATATAAAGATCCCTAGGCCTTAAGAATTCGTCCACTTGATTCTAAGAGATCATAAGGCCGATTTCTACCTCTCCCCTTCTCTCTCTACAGCCTCTCCAATTGCTTGTGGTGTTTGTGAGCCATTAGAGGCACTACACTTGTGGAGCTTGCTTTCAAGACTTAGGGTTTGAAGATTTGAGTTGTTATTGCAATATAACAACAAGAGGTATGTGTTCTATCCTTCTATATGAATTTCAAAAATTGTAGGCTACATTAGGGTTTTATTCATGTGTTCATAATGTTGTGTATCTAATAGTGAAAACATAGATCCAAATCTATGGTTGCATGCACACATAGGATTGTTTGTATAAAACCCATCACTGGTATCAGAGCCTTTGGTTAACTTGTTTTCAATTAGTATTATACAATTGTATGAACTTGACAAATTAGGGTTTATAGCCAATAAACCCTAGGAGGCAAGAAATTTCGAGATTAGGGTTTCCTAACCCTAATTTGCGAAAATTACGAAAGGGTTTTTTGAATCCTTTCCTTTAGTCCAAGATTTCGAAATCTAGGGTTTGCAAACCCTAAGATTTCGAGATTAGCCTCCTTCCCCAAGATAAGATCCTAAATTTTAGGGATTTGGATAATCTCATATCTTGTAATTATCTTTTTATGGTTAAATATGGTAATTAAAGATTTTGAATTATCCCATCCCCTTATTTTCGAAATTTAGAGGGATTAAAGGGATTAGGATAAGTTAATTGTTTAAATGGTAATTATCCTTATGATTTAGATAATCCCTTATGATTTGATAATTTAAATTAATAGTTTAATTTAAGATAATTATTAAATCAATAGTTTTAATATTTAAAATTTTAATTTAAATGACATTAAATTCGAAAATTTTAAATTGAAGATTAAGACCCTAGTATTTTGAAATGTTTAAAATACACCCTATACTATTATATTATTACAAGCTTAATGAATATATATGTATAATTAAAATGCTAGTCTTACCGTTAGTAGGCCTCATTCACGAAGCCGATCTAAAAGGTGGGTATAAGGTTGATGCCTATAAAATGACGCTTAATGGGTGTACACTCACACCCACCGCTTGCTTGACTGGTGGAGGGTTGTTAGCCGAACAGGTAAGATAGGGCAATCCTCTCTTCATTAATAAGTATAATGAATCTATATAAAGTAACTAAACGTTTTTACAAATTCCCAATCCTAGTTACTTTAGGCTAAAGTGAAATTGATGCAATCCCATGAAATTACACTTTGCACCCTTGGTAAGAAGTTAGTGGAGTGTGTGTGGTTTACCGGCACACTAATTGGTTCTAAGCAAAGGTGGCAAAGGGTGATTCATTGTTTGTCATAGTTCGATGGAGCGTGTGTGGTTTACCGGCACATCGAATAGGTGATTGTAACAATGAAGGCACCATGTAGATTTGCATGGTTATTCACACCCATTTTGTGATCATCGGCATCCCAGTCACAAACGAGAGGGGCATATCGAGATTTAAACATGCCATTGAAAAGTTCAATGAATCTCCAAGAAAATCTAGGAATTCTCAATACATTTAAAAAAACTTAAGCTTATGTTTTTCATGGTGAAGAATTAGTGAATCGTCATTCACTTACCTCCAAATTATTTGCGTGTTGGATTACGACATCCCTTTTCTAATATGTAAATAATGTTGTTGGGTCCTAGGCCTAATTTTTCATTTTGGGTGTTTAATTAGGGATTCGATTCTAATCAAACTCTTTCCTTTCTATTTGTAGATGGCTAACGCAAACAACGCTGCTGCTAACTCATTCGCGCTAATGAATCTTTGTCAAAAAGTGACTTTTGATGGATCGAACTTTAGCGAATGGATAAGATACATTCGCACGATTGCGCGCTACGAGGATAAAGAGTATGTCCTCGACGAGAAGCTCGAGAAGATCAATCTAGAAATCGCTACTCCCGAAGAAATGGCTGTCTTTCAGACCCACGAACGTGATGCAACGAAAGTCCATTGCATCATGATAGCCACTATGAACCAAGATTTCCAAAAGTCCTAATAGGACATGTATCCGTATGAAATGCATCAAGACTTAATGGAGAGGTACCACCAAAGCGCGAGGCAAGAGCGCTATGAGATCATCACGAACATGATCACCGCTAAGATGGGAAGTGGAGAATCTCTTACCGTGCACTTGCAAAAGATGCAAAGATATGTTGATCGTCTCCGCAAGTTAAATGTTAACTTTGGGGAGGATTTGGCCATCGAAATTGTTCTTCACTCCTTGACCTCATGCTACAACCAATTTAGGATGACCTACCGCATGAACAAGGAAGAGGTCACCCTAAGCAAACTCCAAGGGCTCCTAAGGACTGCTGAGAGCAACCTTAAGGAAAAGTCTGTTGCACCAACTCCCGCTCCACCCACTGATCCTGTTTTGGCAATTGGGCAAAGAAGGGGAAAGAAGAGGAAGGCTTCGTCAAAGAGCCACCATAAGGGAAAGTCCCAAGATGGTTCTTCTTCTAGTGGGACCAAAGATGGTTCTACTAAGCCTAACTCTAACCCAAAGGAGGCAGAGTGCCACTATTGTCACAAAATAGGGCATTGGAAGAGAAGTTGACCGGAATATCTGCAAGCCATCAAGGATGGGAAGATTAAGCCGTCTTTCGCAGATATTTACACAATTAAATCTAATGATTCATCTCATGCTATTTCTTGGGTTCTTGATACAGAATGTGGTTACCACATGTATTCTGATTTGCAGGGACTAAGAAGAAATAGGGATGTGGAGCATGGAAGAATAAATTTAATCATGGGAAACAGAAGATCGTCGCCTGTCACCAAGATTGGAGTGTATTCTTTAGTGCTTAGTAATGGATTAGGTTTAGATTTAAATAATTGTTGCTACTCGCCAGATATGGCAAGAAACATCATTTCATTTCATGGTTTGTTTAGACAAGGATTTAGATATTCGTTTAATAATGAGAATGGTTCTATTTATGCTTATCTAAATGGTGTTTAATACTTTGAAGCAATGCCTTGTAATGGAATTTATGAAACTGTTATGGTTGTAGATAACCTAGGAAATGATGTGTTGTGTATGGATTCTTCCAATAGTATGGATAAAGCATGTTTGTGGCATTATTGTCTTGGACATGTCAACAAGAAGCGCATAGCCCAACTCCAAAAGGATGGAGTGTTGGAGTCATTCGACCTTAGGGAAGATGACACGTGCGAATCTTGTTTACTTGGAAAGATGACCAAGTCACCCTTCACTGGCGCTTGTGAGAGGGGTGAGGCTCTATTGGATCTCATACATACCGATGTATGTAGGCCCTTTAGATCCACCACAAAGGATGCGAACCGCTTATATGTGACTTTCACCGATGATTATGGTAGATATGGGTATATTTACTTAATCAAGCACAAGTCAGAAACGTTTGAAAAATTCAAAGAGTTCAAAAATGAAGTGGAGAATCAATTGGACAGGAAAATCAAGATGCTTCAATCCGATCGAGGAGGAGAGTACCTAAGTCTTGACGCCACCTAGGACACCGCATTTGAATGGTGTGGCAGAAAGGCGTAATCGAACCTTGTTAGACATGGTCCGTTCTATGATGAGTCGTGCTTCACTACCTATCTCATTCTGGGGGTATGCCTTAGAGACTGCCGCCCATATCCTTAATCGAGTCCCTACAAAGAAGGTTGCCAAAACACCTCACGAGATGTGGACAGGGAAAGCTCCCTCGTTGGCACATATCAAGGTTTGGGGCTGTGAGGTTTTCATAAGACGAAAGGCTCACGACAAGCTCGAACCTCGTAGTGAGCGATGTATTTTCATCGGCTACCCACAGAGATCCTTTGGATATCTCTTCTCTAGACCGATTGACAATGTTGTCTTCGTTGCGAGGAGAGGGGTTTTCCGAGAACGAGAACTCATAAACCAAGGAGACAGTGGGAGGCAGATCGATCTTGAAGAGATTCAAGAGTCGAATGATGAAGGAACCTTTACCGCTGGCGCTCAACCCGAGGAGGAAACTCCGGTTGAACCAATTGACGAGTGCTTACCTCTTAGACGTTTCGAAAGAGTTAGAGTTCAACCCCAGTTTTATGGTTTTCATATTACTACCAAAGGGGACACGTATATTAGTGATGGTACACTAATAAATCTAGATGAACCTAAGAGCTATAAGGAAGCCATGACAGGCCCAGAGTCTGCAAAATGGAAAGAGGTGATAGACATCGAGATTCAGTCCATGTATGACAACCAAGTTTGGAATTTGGTTGACAATGTGCCCGGACGTAAGACGGTTGGGTGCAAATGGATCTTCAAGAAGAAGACCGACGTGGATGGGAATGTACACATGTATAAGGCGCGATTGGTGGCGAAGGGCTTTATTCAAACTCCCAGAGTTGACTATGATGAGACCTTCTCACCAGTTGCGAAAATAAAGTCTATTAGGGTGATGCTAGCCATTGCTGCATTTCATGATTATGAGATATGGCAGATGGATGTCAAGACCGCTTTCCTTAATGGGAAGTTGGCTGAGGATGTTTGCATGGCTCAGCCAGAGGGTTTTGTCGATACGAAGCATCCCAATATAGTGTGCAAGCTTGAGAAGTCCATTTATGGACTTAAGCAAGCATCTCGCAGATGGAATCTTTGCTTTGATGAGAAAGTCAAAGAGTTTGGATTTGTACGAAGCGAAGATGAATCATGTGTATATGTCAAAGCCAGTGGGAGTATAGTTAGCTTCCTCGTTTAATATGTCGATGACATACTACTCATTGGAAATGACATCTCGACTCTGCAGGAGGTTAAGTCCTGGCTCGGGAAGTGCTTCGCTATGAAGGACCTCAGAGAGGCTTCCTATATTTTAGGAATAAGGATAGTGAGAGAACGAAGTAAGAGACTAATAGGACTTAGTCAGAATACTTACTTGGATAAAGTACTAAAACGTTTTAGTATGGAAAACTCGGAGAAGGGAGAACTATCGATACAAAGTAATGCCAAGTTGAGTAAGACTCAAAGTCCGAGTACCGAAGCCAAGATAGCTGAGATGAGCCGAGTGCCATACGCTTCCACAGTTGGCTTGATCATGTATGCTATGACTTGTACTCTCCCTGATGTGGCCTTTCCTTTGAGCATGGTCAGTAGATATCAAGGGAACCCTGGCAGAGCTTATTGGATTGCAGTCACGAATATCCTTAAGTACCTTCGGAGGACCAAGGAATGGTTTTTAGTCCTCGGAGGGAGTGATGAATTAAAGGTGCGAGGGTATAGTGACGCCAACTTTCAGACCAACAGAGACAACTACCGTTCGCAGTCGGGCTGGGTCTTTACCCTAAATGGATGAGTAGTGACTTGGAAAAGTTCCAAGCAGGAAACTGTAGCTGATTCAATGTGCGAATCAAAGTACATTGCAGTGAGCGAAGCGTCAAAGGAGGCGATATGGTTGAAGAACTTCATTGGTGACCTTGGAGTTGTACCTGCCATAAAGGAGCCTATGGAAATTTTCTGTGATAATGAAGGAGCGGTTGCCTTGACCAAGGAACTGAGGGATCATGGTAGATCTCGGCATATCGACATAAAGTATCACTTTATAAGACATCGAGTAGAAGAAGGACACCTTGTGGTTAAGAGGATATCATCAGAAGATAACCCAACAGATCCGCTTACGAAGGGACTGAGTAGGGTTAAGCACTTGCAGCATGCTAGGAGCATTGTACTGAAGGATGATATTAGTTTGGATTAGATAGTGTGGAAACTTGTAATAGATAAATGTAATTGACATTTGATGATTAAATAAAGGAGTATTATTTAAAGGTTTTGTCTTATGTTAATTGTTTAACTATTGTTTCACTTTGCATGTTTTAACTTCCAGAATAATTGAGTTTATTAAGAATAATCGAATTATTCAAATGGTCCACATTCGTTCATATGTTGGAAGTAGGTATGAATGAAGACTGTCATGAATTGGTGTGTAGATTGTCTAAATGGTATTAGACATAGAAAAGGTTTGCTACAACGTTCATGAGTGCTTATGAACAAGTTTTGAGCATTGGAATAAACCTACGCTTGCTGGAATTACTTTATGGAATGTACCGCAAGTGATCGCAAGACGATAATATCATATGGTCTTAAAACCAAGATATATGGTTTATTGTTTACTAATTGGTTGTGCATTGATAATGCAAAACCGCATCAGTAAATTGATGTCATAAAATGCATCGTTGTGTATAGTTGATTAGTGAATAGTAAATGCATATAAGTCGAAGTTTATCTGTTACTTATATCCTAAGAGGGTAAAAGCGATATCACGGCCGCTCGATGATTTGATTTGACTTATGTGCCGGGCCCGGTCAGGACTGAGTTGATGTGTTCAATTAAGTTCTATGTCAAATAAATCTGAGATCGAGAAAGCCTCTAGAGACCGACAAAAGAGCTACGCTGATAAGCGAAGAAAACCTTTGGAATTTCAGGTGGGAGACCGAGTCCTTCTCAAAGTATCACCCTGGAAGGGCTTGATACGCTTCAGAAAGCGTGGGTAGCTTAATCCGAGGTACATAGGGCCTTTCGAGATTCTTGCAAGAGTTGGCCCCGTAGCTTACAAACTCGACCTACCCGACGCACTTCGTAACGTACATTCTACATTCCACGTATCTAACTTGAAAAAGTGTCTGTCCGACGAGACTCTTGTAATCCCACTCGACGAGATCGAGATCAACGAGAGCCTCAACTTCGTGGAAGAACCGGTAGAGATCATGGACCGTGAGGTCAAGCAGACGAAGCAAAGCCGTATCCCTATCGTGAAGGTTCGCTGGAACGCCAAGCGAGGACCGGAATTCACTTGGGAACGCGAGGATCAGATGAAACTGAAATACCCTCATCTTTTCGCTTAATTGTTTGTAACTTCTTATTTGCTTAAATTCTAATTTTGGGACGAAATTCCTTCTCACGGGGGGATGATGTGACAACCCGAAATTTCCATTTTGTACGAACATTATCTATTCAATAGAAGCTAGACCAGTTTCTATGAATTTCAGACTTTTCCGAATAAGTTTGTGTACATTAGGGTTGACGTTTAAGGAGATATCAGGAGAGTGGATGCTCATGGGTTTGTGAAACTTGAGTATTTCAGAACTTCATAATATTAGAGTTCAACTCCGGAATAAAAATATTTTCTGCCAAAAATATTTCAGGACTAAAAATAGATTTCTGAACCAAATTCATTCATTATTCACATTTCCAACTAGAGAAAAGCCATTTTCTCTCTCACGGATCTTCGGGTTTTCATCCCAAATCGTGAGTACACTTCTCTAGTTGTGTTATAATGCTTTTTTTATGCTTAATGACATAGATTACATGTCAAATATATGAGATTCGGGAGTTTACCGCCCAAGAACGTTCTTGGGGAGTAAACTCCAAAATGAAGCTTAAAGGCTATCTAGTCCCATTTCCTTGTTAAGTAACTAGCTTAGGATTATATGTATGTTTATTTGAGACAAGAAAACAATCAAAAACACCTAGCTTAGGGTGTTCACATCCCAAGAACTTCTTGGACCGTGAACTCCAAATTCAAGGGCCAAAATGTGCCCTAATCACTCCTAAGGCTTTAGACATTAACCCCCATTTACTCCTAGCTAATTTGTGGACTTAAAAACATCAAAAGCACCCCTTAAAGGGAGTTTACGGCCAAGGAAATGCTCTTAGGCCGTAAACACCAAATAAGGGCACCAAAGTGTGCCTAGGGTCCTCATTAGCCTTAAACAAATGCCTAGAAATTATCCTACTTGTGCTTGGGACTTGAAAGAATAAAAACACCCATCCCATGAGAGTTTACGGCCGTAAACTCTAAGGGATTTGGCCTTGGGGCCGTAAACTCCTCAAAGGAGTATTTCTATGCCCTAAACTACCCAAAGGATTAAACAACCAAGCAAGGCTTATTCTAGAAATCAAATAGCACTTCAAAACATCAATTACCACCAAGATTGGAGTTCACGGCCGTAAACTCAAGGGTTTACGACCGTAAACTCCTTGTGTGGGGTTTATTGAGGAGTAAACACTTATATAAGGCCCTTTGGTACATTAAACCCCTTTAGCCTTGTCCCATAACAACCTAGAAGCAACCCTTAGGACCTATAACACTTATACAAAGTGTTTACATGTTCCTGAGTGTCCCAAATTATTTCATTAAGTTATTATTTGGCTAATTAGTTATATATATGCTCATTATATGATAACTAGGCTCGTGCATGTGAACAAGTCTACGTTTGCCACCTAGCATAGTATACGATACTTCAATCCAATCCACTCACCGCAAGTGAGTTCATACCCCTTTAATTAACCTTTGAAATACTTCTAAATGTTTTAAATACTTTTATGGGGGGGGGGATACAGGTTAAATACTTATAGTTATTACATCAATCACATGTGATTAATAACTAGAAAACCAATGATTTTCTTACTGTTCAAACTGTTTTACTTCAAACTGCTTTACAACTCTTTTACTTATCAAATACTTGTATTTAAACTTTGTTATGCTTCTTATAAATTGCATGCCCATATATGCATAGATATATAAGAAATGTTTAAAGGGCTTAGGAAGGCCATCCGCCCTATTTCCTTTTTCTCGATTTGGATGTGGTCTGGTGGGATTTCGGGTAACCGTCCGAAGGTCGTTTCAATATTAATTATATATCAAATGTACATATATAGACATAAAAGTACTTCCATATTCATGCGTATTAGTCACATCATTAGTAAGTTACCATCGGGGTAACACAGGATCATACTACTACAATTTCTAGATCAATGAGTCAGTTCATTCATGAGTCAATACTTATTACTATGAGTACATATACAACTATACTAGGACGAGAACATATACAACGATACTAGAACAAGTAACATTACATTACATATACATGAATACGTTAACAATTGTGATCCACTGTATCGGAGCATTCCTTAAATGTCATGGCCCGAGTTGTAGCCAGAATTCTCTTGGAGGGAGAGCGTGAGTTTGCGTATAGATCTATACTGGATTGACTATCCTACACCTTGCTGCTAGCTACAGCCAGACCTGCAGGTCTGCGGGTGCCAAACGTCATTCCGTTATTACGACCATTTGTATGTCGTTGTTACCAGTCGATAGTATGGTGTAATTAATCACATGATACCTTAATATAAATCCGATTTAAGTTAGTTAGTACAGCAGTAGTTCCTATAATACAACACTACAATACTACACTAATTTACCCATTACATATATTTAGTGATTATTTCACTTAAACATTAATATACAAACTATATTTTGTTAAATGATAGTTACACTTGGGAAATTACACACTTTTACAACAAACGAGCATACAAAATAGTTAAGCCTTGGTAGAAGGCTACTTTAATAGAAAATATAGGTTTTTCTAAGAGATTCAAACTTTTACAAACACTTACAAACATTTATTTAAATTTTACAAACTTACACTTGAGACATGTTCAAACGTTTTTGATAACAAACATTGACACTAAAATACTTATGTACTCACCAGCTTAATGCTGATAAACTCTTTCAAAATAACTTGTATTCTCAGGTCATCAGTAGACAGGTACCGAGGCCAGCTTTTGAGAAGATGGAGCGCATCCAAGACTCATCTTATTATTTTGATTTACATTATATTTTTGGTGTCTAAAACTGTACAGAACACGCTTGTATTAAAATTATATATTTAATGCAATGGATGATGTTGTTTGCTTATTTACTTTTACTGTGTTGTGATACTTTACATGACGTCCTCCGCCCCAGAACGTTTCCGCCGTTCTTGGTTTTGGGGTGTGACAAATTGGTATCAGAGCATTGTTTATAGTGAATCAAGTATATCAACCCATAAAAGATATACTAAACTATAAACCCATTAGGGATTAATGCACTCTGACCCAGAGTCTATACTTTAAATATTAAAATATTTAATTAAGTATACTAGTCTGCATTCATACTAAAATCAGTGTCACAATGACAAGAACAAAAGTATTACGATTGTTAAATATCACAAGTGAGCTCGGGGATGTATGGTCAGTCCTGGGAATGGCATAGCCTGATCAACTATGCTGGTCCGAGGAGTGATTAACATATGCCCTAGAATGGTTGTGATGTGTTAACAAGTCTAAAAACTTACCAACAATACCACAAGAAGATCAGTAGAACTTAAACTTAAAATACTATAGGTGTATTTTGTACTACTAGCTACATGTATACTATATTCTTATACCTCTCATCTCGCGTAGATTTAAGTGGCTGGATTCCATCACGGCGACCCGTACTTTCCAAATGAAGGCAATGCCGGGTGGATCAAAGAAGAGCCCGAAGATGAGCATCCAATCCCTTTGGATGATCACCTCGCAGAAGGCTTTTCTGATGGATCTGACTCTGAGCCTGAAGTCAACAACCTACCACTAGTAGGTCAAGCCCCGAACAACAACCCCGACCAGATTTTCCAGGTCCTACTCCCTTGTGGGCAACCAACTTGAATCGCTGGAGTGATGAACAGGGTCAACCCTTACCTTACTTTGGGGACCGAAGCTTTTACAACGTCAGTGAAGGTGGTTCTGCTAACCGAGCTCTGCCCGTCATTATCCGCAGAATAGCTCGTAATGTTGAGCAAGGTCGAGCAGCCATCGACCGGGTCAGGGAGATTGATGCCAACTCAGGTGTCAATACAGTCCGCATCCGCCGTCTTGAAGAAGACATGGAACGGACCCGGAGAACCAATGAGACCCTGCAGCAACAGCTGGCTGCCTCCCGAGCTAAAGTCTTGGAGCTTCTAGCCCGCCAGAGGGCTCAGGAGCGACACCTTCAAGAGGTGTTTCGTCAAGTGTCAGACCTCAGGGCTCGCCCGAGGAATTCCCATCGCCGTTAGATGATGTCTAGTACATCTCTGTATTTTGGTTAAGGAATAGCCTTTAACATATGTGCTCTAAGTAGCACTTGTCTATAAATTATTCCTAACTTTCAGTACTCTAATTAGGAATCTAAGAACTGTCAAACTTTTCTGTATGGTATGATGTAAGACCTATTGTTAGTCGATTTTCCCTGAACTTATTACATCGGTAATACCAATATTATTGACATCTATCTAACCTGTGGGAAAAATCTGTACATTTGTGTTTTCCTACTAATATTCCTTGTTGTGATCTCAAACACTCATTCAACTGTTGGGCTATGGTTAGTTAGTCCATGTTTCACTCTCACCTTACTTACAAATTGATTCTTACCATTTTTCTTATCTTTATAAACTTATAGCTGAAAGATGCCTCCTCGCAAATCTCCCCGGAAGAACCCTGCACCTCCACCGCCTCCTCCGCCTCCGGTCATCGATACTGCAGCCCTGAATGCTGTCGTAGCTGCAGCAGTGGCAACTGCTATGGCTCAGTATCACTCATCTGATGCCAGTAGAGGTGGAACCCCTGTTGAATCAATTCCGGTTGAAACCCCTGTGCGCTCGAGAGAGTGCTCCTACAAGGATTTCACCAATTGCAAGCCGAAGTCTTTCCATGGCACCGGCAGAGTCATTGCCCTCTCGCAATGGTTCGAGAAGACTGAATCAGTCTTCGAAATCTGTTCATGCCCTGCTGCGAGCAAAGTCAAATATGCCGCATGCACCTTTAAGGGAAAGGCCCTGACGTGGTGGAACGGCCACGTTAAAGCCCTAACCCTTTTCGTAGCCAACGACATGGGCTGGGAAACAATGAAAGACCTCATGATTGAGGAATACTGCCCGAGGGGTGAAATCCAAAAATTGGAGCAGGAGCTTTGGAGCCTGACCATGAAGGGCACCAACGTGGTCGCTTATACTTCCCGATTCAGCGAACTAGTGGCCCTCTGCCCCAATATGGTTCCCACTGAGGGGAAAAAGATCGAAAGGTACATATGGGGGCTAGTGCCTCCGTATCAAGGGAATTTCCTATCATCAAACCCTGCTACCTTCGACAGTGCCAAACGATTGGCACAACGACTCATTGACCATGGAGTCAAAACCCCTGCAACCATAACAACCCTAGCCATCTCGGAACCCTCCAAACCCGCTAACACCAAGCGGAAGTTCTAGGAAGAAAAGAAGAAACAGCGAGCTGCCAAAAAGCAGCAAATTGTGGCAGTGCATGCCGCATGTAACAGCCCGGATTCCCAGGTATTATTTATTTATTTCTTTTGGTAATTTGTGAGGGGACTCGGCGAGTTGGAGCCTAGACTCGCCGAGTATGATCGCGGATTTGGACGCGGGTTCGCGTCCGGACACGACGAGTCCAAGAGTGGACTCGGCGAGTCCACGCTGTTTAATGAAACCCTAATTTCTCGGGTTTGAGGTGTATTTAAAGGGCCTTATGGCCGTCATTTGCACTCATCAGACCCCAGAGTGAAACCCTAGAGCAATTGAGTGATTCAAGTGAGGGAAGGAGCCTTTATTGATCTTGGAGTTGTTGTCTAGCAAGGAAAGAGGAGATCTAGCCAAGAGGAAGCAAGAGAGGGGTGGATTCTTGAAGATTTTAGGTCCAAAACATCACATCTGAGGTACAATCTCGAATCATTCTCTGTTATTGTGATGTTCATGTAGATTTAGGGCTTTTGAACCCATTTGTGGCTACATCTAGTGTCCTCATGGTCCCTTAGCGAGTTAACGTCATGGATCTGGACCCATAGAGATCCAGAGCACCTCATTGCCAAAGCTTTATATGCATCCATAGAGGTTTTGGCTTGGGATCAATGTATTTGAGGCTAAAACACCATTCATGAGCTATTCAATGCTTGATGAGCATCAAGACTTGGACTTTACGTGGTCAATAAGCTTAAGGAGACTGGATCTATGAGTTAGTGAAGCGGATCTGACCTCAGAAGGTCGTTTGGGGTTGTGCATGGAATGCACTCGCCGAGTCCATTTTCCAGACTCGGCGAGTTGGTGCAAGTTGTTCGTCGATTACGAACCAGGGGTTGAGTAACCGAGTCGGGTGAGTGACTCGGTGAGTCGGAAGAGATTCAGAGGGATCGGGTTCCCGTAGGGACTCGGCGAGTCCACGCCAGACTCGGCGAGTCGGGTTGACCGTTGACTGGTTTGACTTCGTGGTACTAGTCAGTAAGAGTCAAGTAGTATTAAGTAGAAATACGCTTGTGTTGTAGGAGGACGATAGCTCGGGAGATCGAGCACTAGTGGTTTAGAGATTTACGAGTTACCGAGACACGCGAGGTGAGTCTTCTCACTATACGTTACCTTGAGTGGTATTCTGGTTTGGCCAGAGGGTCTTATGTGCTATTTATGAGATTATATGCTATGTGTTATTTGTATGTTGTACGACTATATAGACCGGACCGGAGGCTCCAACGATGCAGAACGGGCCAGAGGGCCCAATGAGCTATGACTGGACCAGAGGGTCCGACGAGCTGCGGGACTGGAGGGTCCCGCTGAGACATCTTGACCAGAGGGTCGGGTTAGCCTCGAGTGGAGTATTTTTGGTATGTGGTATTTTGGGAAACTCACTAAGCATTTATGCTTACAGTTGTTGTGTTTGATGTTTCAGGTACTAGCGAGGACCGCGGGAAGGCGACGGCTTGACACGTACACACACACCGATGGAGTTTATTATGTGTAGAGATCTTGCGATTTGTTTTTGAAAATAGTATTGATTATGGATTTTGATTTGTGATGTGATACATATGTGATTTTGAAAAAGAAAAATTATTTTGAAAATTTACGGTGTTACAAGTTGGTATCAGAGCCTTGGTTTGAGGGATTCGGATGCACCTTCGGGCGTATTTGAACTCAAACCGAGGATTTGATAAATTTTCAAATAAAACTAAAATTTTCTAAAAAGAAAAAGAGGTTTTGGGAAACGACCAGAGTGGAAGGTGTGTACGGTCAGCCAGCGCCCGAACGGTGAATCCCCAAAATACCCTTACATTATATGTTATGAGTTATGAGATATTATGTGGTGCATGTTAGAGAGGATAGGTATTCCTATTAGGACTAGAGTGAGCCTGATTTGTGATGCCTTAGCTTAGGAGATCGTTGCTGCTATGAGACACTTTGAGAGTGAGTAGGTAGCAGTGAGGAGCTCAGGAGAGGGCTATTGAGGGTAGCCAGTGCATAGCAAGAGTAGAGTGTTTGTGATTTGGGATCCTAGGAGGAGGACTTGGGTTGTATATCGATTCGGTGTGGACGATAGTATTGGGCCCGCACTATTGAAGACGCCGGATTGGTGCGTAGTCCAAGTAAGAATCCTTGGGGGTACCAGGAGAGAGGATGTTTGAGTTATCGAGTGTGAGTATACTCGAGAGTATTCCTGATATTTCTTATGTTGTATTTCAGAGGTTGATCATGGTCGGGACACGCCATAACCCCGAGAGCAGTGGGGTGAGCGATGAGGAGATCCGTCGGATCATCCATGAGGAGGTGGCTGCTGCCATCAGAGCCGAGATTCCAGAGATGTTTGGGTCTATTAAGACCACACTGATCGAGACGTTTGACGAGCGTTATGCTGCTTTGACTGATGCTGTTGTTGCTGCTGCGAGACCCCAGGGTGGTGATTCGTTGCTGTACCGAGAGTTCAGCAACACGAAACCACCGGAGTTCGATGGTACACAGGATCCGATCGCCGCTATGAGGTGGATCTCAGACATGGAGGGGCGTTTCTATACGTGCTCGTGTTCGGAGCACTTGAGGGTGCGATTCGCACTCAACCAGCTTCGCTTGGGGGAGAAGGACTGGTGGAAATTCGTGACCGCGAGCTATTCTACAGCTGAGCTGACTGCAGTGACCTGGGAGAGGTTTACTGCGATGTTTCGTGATGAGTATGTTCCCCAGGTGGAGAGGGAATGTTTAGCTCAGGAGTTTCTGACCCTCAAGCAGGGGACCGAGTCAGTGACAGTGATTACGAGGATGTTTCATGAGCGGGCGCTGTTTTGCCCGGAGTTGGTGTCCACTGAGCAGGCTCGCATGAGCCGCTATCTGAGTATTTTGAGGAGGGACATTCGTGAGTTCGTGGCGAACTCGACTTATCAGACATTTTCCGAGCTCCAGGCAAATGCTAGGAAGAGGGAGATCGAGCTTGAGACACAGGCGAGGGAGGAGACTGAGTTGTAGAGGGGTGATCGGCGACCGGCGCAGTCGCAGCCGGCCGCCAAGCGGGCAAAGCCCGCTGATTCGAGGACGGGCGGTTCGAGGGGCCGCACTTGTGGGAAGTGCAGCAAGAGCCATGACGAGCCGTGCAAGACTGGGGTATGCTACAAATGCGGGAAGGAAGGACATTTTGCGAGGGACTGTCCGAAGGGGTTCTCGGTTTGCTTCCATTGCAACCAGACCGGCCATCGGAAGGCCGAGTGCCCCCAGCTTCAGAGGTCAGCGCAGGGATCTACACCTGTGGTTCGAGCTGCTGAGTCCCGGCCAGTGAAGGCCGAAGCACCGAAGGCTAGGGGAGAGCCTTCCGTCTGACTGCGGAGGACGTCCGCGCAGCACCTGACGTCGTGGCGGGTATGTAATCTTTATCTATTTTATGTTGAGTTTATGCTATTGTAATTGCTATATGTTATGCGTAGGTACTTTTCTTGTGAGTTCTGTACCGGCATTGGTATTATTCGACTCGGGTGCGAGTCGGTCTTTCATATCTTTGGCTTTTAGTCGGCACATTAGTATTCCGAGGGAGGCGTTGAGTCGACCTCTGCGGGTTTCCATAGCAGATGAGCGTGAGGTATGTGCTACCGAGGTGATACGTGGATGCATGTTGGAGATCTTCGGGGTGAAGTTCCCGATCGATTTGATTCTGATCGCTATGGGGGATGTTTGTGTCATAGTAGGAATGGATTGGTTGAGCCGTTTTGGGGCTGTCATAGATTGCGAGCGTCAATTGGTGACGATCCGAGATCCTAGTGGGGGAGCGCTGACGGTTTACGGCGAGGGGACTCGTGGTGGTTCGGTTTTCTGTTCGGCCGCTAGAGCGAGGCGGAGTTTGCAGCAGGGCTGCAAGGGGTTCGTAGCCTATGTGACAGATGTGCGAGAGGCCGCTGGGAGGCCAAGTTCAGTGGATGAGGTGCCGATAGTGCGTGAGTTCCCGGACGTGTTTCCCGAGGAGTTTCCGGGTGTGTCTCCCGAGAAGCAGGTGGAGTTTCGTATCGATTTGGTTCCCGGGGCTGCGCCTATCGCCAAGGCGCCGTATCGGCTAGCACCGCCAGAGATGCAAGAGTTATCCTCACAGCTGCAAGATCTGTTGGGGAAAGGGTTCATCTGTCCCAGTAGCTCTCACTGGGGAGCGCCGATCCTTTTTGTCAAGAAAAAGGATGGTTCACACCGGATGTGCATTGATTACCGGGAGTTGAACAAGTTGACGGTCAAGAACCGTTATCCGTTACCGAGGATCGACGATCTATTCGATCAGTTGCAGGGGGCGTCTTGGTTCTCCAAGATTGACTTGAGATCGGGATATCACCAGATGAGAGTTCGGGATGAGGATATCCCGAAGACGGCGTTTAGGACTCGTTACGGGCATTACGAGTTCGTGGTGATGCCATTCGGGCTCACCAATGCACCAGCGACATTCATGGATCTCATGAACAGGGTGTGTAGGCCGATGTTGGATTGTTCAGTCATTGTATTCATTGATGACATCCTGGTGTATTCGAGGACCAAAGAGCAGCATGAGGAACATTTGAGGGAGCTCCTCGGAGTTCTGAGAGCGGAGAGGCTTTTCGCCAAATTCTCCAAGTGCGATTTTTGGTTACGGGAGGTCCAGTTATTAGGGCATCTCGTTAACCAGGATGTGATTTTGGTTGACCCGGCCAAGATCGAGGCTGTGATGATTTGGGAGGTGTCGAGGTCACCTACGGAGATCAGGAGCTTCTTAGGGTTGGCAGGCTACTATCGTAGATTTATCAGAGATTTCTCTAAGATCGTCGTGCCACTTACCAAGTTGACCCGGAAGGGTGTTACTTTCTCATGGGGTCCAGAGCAGCAGACCTCGTTTGAGACCCTTCGCCAGAGATTGTGCGAAGCCCCTGTACTCGTACTACCGGAAGGGATGGAGGATTTCGTGGTGTACTGTGACGCATCAATATCGGGGTTAGGAGCGATGTTGATGCAGAGAGGGCATGTGATCGCATATGCATCGAGGCAGTTGAAGCCTTATGAGACGAGATATCCCACCCACGATCTGGAGTTGGGGGCTGTGGTGTTCGCCCTCAAGATCTGGCGTCACTATCTGTATGGGGTTCGGTGTACGATATACACGGACCACAAGAGTTTGAAGTACTTGATGGATCAGCCCAACCTGAACATGCGGCAGAGGAGATGGCTGGACGTGGTAAAGGATTATGATTGCGAGATCCTGTACCACCCGGGCAAGGCTAATGTGGTAGCTGACGCCCTGAGTCGTAGGGCAGAGGGTGCCCCGATGCGAGATATCTGTATGAGGTTGACGGTGATGACTCCGGTATTGGATACCATCCGAGGGGCCCAGGCCGAGGCGGTAAGACCAGAGAACCGTAAGAGAGAGCGAGTTATCGGGCAGGTGTCGAAGTTTGTTACCGATAGCCGTGGGCTTATGACCTTCCAGGGACGGATTTGGGTACCGTTTGTGGGAGGGACGCGTACCATTTTGATGGATGAGAAGCATCGATCGAAGTTCTCGATCCATCCCGGGGCTACCAAGATGTATTTGGACCTAAAGAAGGAGTATTGGTGGCCCTGTATGAAGAGGGATGTTGCTTGGTTCGTTGAGAGGTGCCTAACTTGTCGCCAAGTTAAGGCCGAGCACCAGCGTCCGCATGGTAAGCTGCAGCCGTTGGAGATTCCCGAGTGGAAGTGGGAACAGATTACCATGGATTTCATCACCAAATTGCCAAGGACTGCGAGAGGAGTCGATGCAATTTGGGTGATTGTGGACAGGTTGACGAAGAGCGCTCATTTTCTTGCTATCAGTGAGAGCTCTTCTGCTGAGAGGTTGGCAGAGTTGTATGTGAGGGAGGTGGTATCGCGACATGGGGTTCAGTTGTAGATCGTTTCGGATCGAGACGTGCGATTTACTTCCATATTTTGGAAGAAGTTCCACGAGGAGTTAGGTACGAGGCTGCATTTCAGTACCGCATACCACCCGTAGACAGACGGACAGAGCGAGCGAACGATTCAGACGCTTGAGTATATGCTCCGAGCATGCGTTTTGGATTTTGGAGGGAGTTGGGACACCTATCTACCCTTGGCAGAGTTTTCGTACAACAACAACCATCATTCGAGCATCGGTATGCCACCTTTTGAGCTGTTGTATGGGAGGAGATGTCGTACCCCTATTTGCTGGGGTGAGGTAGGGCAACGCGTGATGGGTAGTACGAAGATAGTGCTTCATACGACTGAGCAGATCCAGCAGGTCAGGCAGAGGTTGTTGACCGCTCAGAGTCGCCAGAAGAGTTATGCAGATAGACGTTGAGTCGAGCTCGAGTTCCAGGTCGGTGATTATGTTCTCCTGAAGGTATCTCCTTGGAAAGGAGTGATCCGATTCAGGAAGAGGGGCAAGCTAGGACCCCAGTATATTGGACCGTTTCGGGTGATCGAGAGGGTGGGCAGGGTAGCATATCACTTGGAGCTACCCGCGGAATTGGAGCGGAATCATAATACCTTACATGTGTCTCAGTTGAGGAAGTGTATAGTCGACGAGTCAGCGGTAGTGCCGTTAGAGGACATTCAGGTGGATGTGAGCCTGAACTACGCGGAGAGACCAGTTGCGATTGTGGATCGAAAGATCAAGGTTCTACGGAACAAGGAGGTGCCCTTGGTTTTGGTTCAGTGGCAACATCGGAAGGGGTCCGAGATGACTTGGGAACCGGAGCATGAGATGCGTGAGCAGCATCCGGAGTTATTTGCAGAGCGAGACTTCGAGGGCGAGGTCTAGTTCTAGTGGGGGAGAATTGTAACAGCCCGGATTCCCAGGTATTATTTATTTATTTATTTTGGTAATTTGTGAGGGGACTCGGCGAGTTGGAGCCAAGACTCGCCGAGTATGATCGCGGATTTGGACGCGGGTTCGCGTCCGGACTCGACGAGTCCAAGAGTGGACTCGGCGAGTCCACGCTGTTTAATGAAACCCGAATTTCTCGGGTTTGAGGCGTATTTAAAGGGCCTTATGGCCGTCATTTGCACTCATCAGACCCCGGAGTGAAACCCTAGAGCAATTGAGTGATTCAAGTGAGGGAAGGAGCCATTATTGATCTTGGAGTTGTTGTCTAGCAAGGAAAGAGGAGGTCTAGCCAAGAGGAAGCAAGAGAGGGGTGGATTCTTGAAGATTTGAGGTCCAAAACATCACATTTGAGGTACAATCTCGAATCATTCTCTGTTATTGTGATGTTCATGTAGATTTAGGGCTTTTGAACCCATTTGTGGCTAGATCTAGTGTCCTCATGGTCCCTTAGCGAGTTAAGGTCCTGGATCTGGACCCATAGAGGTCCAGAGCACCTCATTGCCAAAGCTTTATATGCATCCATGGAGGTTTTGGCTTGGGATCAATGTATTTGAGGCTAAAACACCATTCATGAGCTATTCAATGCTTGATAAGCATCAAGACTTGGACTTTACGTGGTCAATAAGCTTAAGGAGACTGGATCTATGATTTAGTGAAGCGGATCTGACCTCAGAAGGTCGTTTGGGGTTGTGCATGGAATGCACTCGCAGAGTCCATTTTCCAGACTCGGCGAGTTGGTGCGATTTGTTCGTTGATTACGAACCAGGGGTTGAGTAACCGAGTCGGGTGAGTGACTCGGTGAGTCAGAAGAGATTCAGTGGGATCGGGTTCCCGTAGGAACTCGGCGAGTCCACGCCAGACTCGGCGAGTCGGGTTGACCGTTGACCGTTGACCAGTGTTGACTGGTTTGACTTCGTGGTACTAGTCAGTCAGAGTCAAGTGGTATTAAGTAGAAATACGCTTGTGTTGTAGGAGGACGATAGCTCGGGTGATCGAGCACTAGTGGTTTAGAGATTTACGAGTTACCGAGACACGCGAGGTGAGTCTTCTCACTATACGTTACCTTGAGTGGTATTCTGGTTTGGCCAGAGGGTCTTATGTGCTATTTATGAGATTATATGTTATGTGTAATTTGTATGTTGTATGACTATATAGACCGGACCGAAGGGTCCAACGATGCAGAACGGGCCAGAGGGCCCAATGAGCTATGACTAGACCAGAGGGTCCGACGAGCTGCGGGATTGGAGGGTCCCGCTGAGACATCTTGACCAGAGGGTCGGGTTAGCCTCGAGTGGAGTATTTTTGGTATGTGGTATTTTGGGGAACTCACTAAGCATTTATGTTTACAGTTGGCGTGTTTGATGTTTCAGGTACTAGCGAGGACCGTGGGAAGGCGACGGCTTGACACGTACACACACACCGATGGAGTTTATTATGTGTAGAGATCTTGGGATTTGTTTTTGAAAACAGTATTGATTATGGATTTTGATTTGTGATATGATACATATGTGATTTTGAAAAAGAAAAATTATTTTGAAAATTTACGGTGTTACACCGCAATAACCCCTGCTGCTGGTGCTACTACTGCTCTGGTGGGACAGTATGATGGAAGTTTGCCCAAGTGCAACAAATGCAACTACCACTACAATGGCCCCTGCCATAAAATGCAGTGCTCTAACCGCCGCAGGAGAGGACACACAGTCCGTTTCTGTAAATTTCCGGCACAACCGATCGCCCAAGTCCCCGGCTCTGGCGCGAGCCCGACCTGCTATGGATGTGGCGAAGCAGGCCACTATAAGAGGGACTGCCCCAAAGCAAAGAATGATGGTGGAGCAGGAAGGGTACTAGCTATAGGCCACGGGGAAGCAGTTGCTGACCCGACAGTGGTGACTGGTACGTTCCTCCTTAACAACTCTTATGCATGCATTCTGTTCGATAGTGGTGCGGAGCGAAGCTTCGTAAACCATAAATTTGCTCGCATGCTTAAGCAACAACCACACACACTTAAGGAACAATTCACAGTAGAAATGGCTAATGGAAAAACTAAAAGTACGAATAACATATACTTAGGTTGTACCCTAACTCTAGATAACCATTCATTCCCAATCGACCTCATGTCGGTCTCAATAAAAAGCTTCGACGTTATCATCGGCATGGATTGGTTAAGTCTTCATCGCGCAGACATCATGTGCTACGAGAAAGCAGTCCGTCTAAACCTTCCATCTAACGAAACTCTTATCGTCTACGGCGACAAAATCGGTGCAAGTCTTCGTATTATATCAAGTATTCAAGCACAGAAGTATCTGCGTAAGGAATACCATGCATTCCTTGCTCACGTCGTCGATACGAGCCTCGAAACGAAAGAACTAAAGAACATCCCAGTAGTGAGCGACTTCCCCGACATTTTCCCAGAAGAGCTACCTGGATTACCTCCGCAACGACAGGTCGAGTTCAAAATCGACTTAGTCCCAGGAGTTACCCCAGTAGCCAAGTCGCCCTACCGTTTAGCACCAGCTGAGATGCAGGAACTCTCTGGTCAACTTAACGAACTGCTCAGCAAGGGCTTAGACCAAGTTTCTCACCTTGGGGAGCATCGGTCTTATTTGTTAAGAAGAAAGACGGATCATTCCGTATGTGTATCGACTACAGAGAACTCAACAAACTGACGGTCAAGAATCGTTA
This sequence comes from Lactuca sativa, assembly GCF_002870075.4. Lineage (NCBI taxonomy): Eukaryota > Viridiplantae > Streptophyta > Magnoliopsida > Asterales > Asteraceae > Lactuca > Lactuca sativa. Next base: position 14,477,142 of record NC_056631.2, read on the forward strand.
CCCTCTGCCTCGCATAGACGATCTATTTGACCAACTGCAAGGGGCGAACTATTTTTCCAAAATTGATCTGAGATCCAGATATCACCAGTTACGGGTACTAGAGGAGGATGTGCCGAAGATAGCCTTCCGAACTCGTTACGGACACTACGAGTTCGTGGTGATGCCATTCGGATTGACCAATGCGCCCGCAGTCTTCATGGATCTGATGAATAGAGTATGCCGACCTTACTTGGATCAGTTCGTCATCGTTTTCATTGACGACATCCTGATCTACTCCCGAAGTAAGGAAGAGCATGTCGATCACCTACGACAAGTTCTAGGGACATTACAAAAGGAGATACTTTATGCGAAGTTCTCGAAATGTGAATTTTGGATCCGAAGAGTCGAATTCTTAGGACACGTGGTGAGCGAAGAGGGAATCCACGTGGACCCATCCAAAATTAAAGCCATTGAGAACTGGTCAGCACCGAAGACGCCTACAGAAATTCGCCAATTTCTAGGTCTCGCTGGCTACTACCGCAGGTTCATACAGAACTTCTCCCGAATAGTGAAACCCCTTACAACCTTGATCCAGAAAGGTGTGGCCTTTGACTGGGAAGAGAAACAAGAGAGAGCGTTTCAAACGCTCAAGCGAGCCTTGTGCACCGCGCCAATACTATCCCTCCCTGAAGGGATAGAAGACTTCGTAGTCTATTGCGATGCATCGAATCAAGGGCTCGGGTGTGTTCTGATGCAGCGAGGTAAGGTCATCGCCTACGCCTCCAGACAGTTGAAGACACACGAAGTTAACTACACGACCCACGATCTTGAACTAGGAGCAGTGGTGTTTGCTCTGAAGATCTGGAGACATTACTTGTACGGAACGAAAAGCACTATCTTTACCGACCACAAGAGTTTACAACACATTTTCGATCAGAAGGAGCTTAACATGAGACAACGATGGTGGGTCGAGCTACTCAGTGACTATGAATGCGATATTCGTTATCATCCAGGTAAAGCCAACGAAGTAGCAGACGCCCTAAGTCGGAAGGAATATTCTGGTCGCAGAGTCAATTCATTGTCAATAACCATCCATTCACACTTGTCTAAGCAAATTCAGGCGGCCCAACTGGAAGCCATGAAACCTGAAAATGTGACGAGTGAATCCCTTAGAGGAATGGACAAGAATTTAGAAGCCAGGGGTGACGGAGCCTTATTTTTCATGAACCGGATCTGGACACCGAAACATAGTGGTTTCTGAGAATTGGTCATGACCGAGGCGCACAACACTCGGTATTCCGTCCACCCACGTTCAGATAAGATGTATCTGGATCTTAAAAAGCTATACTGGTGGCCTGATATAAAAGAAGAGATTGCTACCTTCGTAAGTAAATGCCTTACTTGCGCAAAGGTTAAGGTCGAGTACCATGTAGTGACAAAGAACATGGTTTGGCATGCAGAATTAAAGCTTGCACAATTGAACATGGTGATTTGGGTGTTTAAGAGATATATTGAATGTATATGATGTTACAAAAAAAATGATCTAGATCTAGACTACATAAATAACACACACTTACACACTCACATCTACATCTCTCAAGCACACCTCTACAAGTGGACAAACCCACCTTATATAAAGGTGTTTACATGTCTCTCTCTCACTCTAACAAACAAATGGGTCTAAAGGCTAATGCACCACATGCAAGTGGGTTTTACAAAAGTCAAACATTTACAAAGTCATGAATGAAGAACTTTGCACCCCTACATTCTCACCCTCAAAGTTAGGAATGAATGACCCACTTCAAATCTTCCAAAATCAAGCACTACGCGGTTCGAGCCTCAAAGGTGACACATGTCAAAACGAACTTTAATCTTCAATTCTTCCATGACTCTTCAATTTGGGCTCTAGGATGTGAGACCTTACAAACCGAGCAGCAACGAATGATTAAGAGTATTCCAAACTCCAAATAATCACCCAAAAGTTGCGCATAAAAACACACCCCAAAAATCTTCAATAAAACCAAACCCATTTCGAATACATCACTTCCGAACTTCCAATTGCATCATCTCGTGGCTTCAAAATTTCAAGATCACTTCGGTCTTCAAATCCGCGTAATATGAAAAATTCAAGTTCGAATTTCCATATAAAACTTCTCCCCCTTTTTATAATCGAAATTTGATTATAAAACTCCAAGGAAAAAGAACGTGCTCTATTCAGAATTTTTCGTGTCAAAACTCCCCCTTAACATGTGGCATAAACTTTGTGCTTCAATCCAGAAAACCCAAAAAATATTCAATTTTTATTGCCGTTCACGGATTCCCTTTGACAAAATTTCTCAAAAATGGGTAGAAATTGTCAATTTCAAAATTCTGCAGTGACCCGTTGCGCCCAAAACAGCAAAATATGCAAAACTCTCCCCCTTTTCCAAAGCTGGGTAGAAAGCGTCAATTTGCACAAACTGCAGGGGCCTAAAATGCACAATCTTCAATTTTCAGCAAAAAATAGTCCTTTTTTGAATTTGGGTGAAAACTGCCAAAAATTCGAAGTCTCAGGGACCATCTTCGTAAATTCTGCCCTTTTTGCTCAAACATACGAAGCCCATGCCCAAAATATTCGAAGCTTCCAAAAATTTTCGAATTTGGGTGAAAAGTGTCAAACATACGAAACTTGCTTTAATTTTCGAAGTGTCAAAAATTCGAAGGTTCAGGAGTTGTTTTCGAAAATGTGTCATTTAACCCAAAACATACGAAGCTTTTTGCAAAAGACTTCTTTTTCCAATTAACAACCATTCGAAATTTGAGGGACTATATTCAAAAAATTTTCTTCTTCATTCCAAACATACAAAGACTTTTAGCAAAAGATACGAATAATTGTTCTTTCTCTCTCCTCTTCCTCTTCGTATCATCCTCCATCTTCCCCAATTAACCAAAGATACGAAGCCTCTATTATGAACAGTAATGAATAGTGATGAACAGTAACCCCTTCGTTCAATCAGAGACCCTTCGTATGAAGTCACAAAGAACCCTTCGTATCAAATCAAAAAACCTCTTCGTATCTTCACAATCCAAACCCAAAATCATCAAGCCTTCACATTTCCAGTTCAATATCGATAAAAAAAATTCGTCTTTCTTATCTAACCCATCTGTTCCCTTCGAATCTTATTCACCTAATCAAAATCAAATACAAACAATTCTTGACTATCACCCATTCGTATATTAATCTACTGCCCATCGTTCAACTCCTTTATACCCTTCGAATCAAGCTTCCATTTACGAGACCCATCAAACATTCGAAAATCGACTCCAAAATCACCAACTCTAAAAAGTTATCCCAAATCGAAATTATCGATCTATCACACCAAAGACTCCGATCGATCGACTCCAAAATTGATCATAAACTGTGGCTATCTTTCAATTTCATCAATCCAAATCACGACTATCGGCCATCAATTCTTTGTCTTTCAACCCAAAATCAACAGCTCTTTGATTTCAAAGACTTCAATCATCAAAATAGACATCAAAATTTTGATTATACGTTCCAGTTATAGAATCATTGACATTGATCCTTTGATTTGATTTCAAAATATTGACATATCAGAATCGTGTTTCCAGATTCATCGATTTTGACTTTTCGAAATCAAAGTGCAAGAAACATGAAATCGGATTTTCCAATGCCCAATTTCATATCAAAACAGGTATAACCAACTGTTATTCATATGATTCATGTTTTCTTGATCAAGTTCATCAAAATCTAAGAACAAATTTCCGATTTATTCACTTGAACTTGAACAGACTTGATTTTGTCATAAGAAAAATCTTGTGGAATCAATTCTCATTTGCAGATAACAAACGACAATCATCGATTTAAAAAAAAAATGATGGAACGAAAACTTGACTCAAGAATAAGATGAACCAGTAAAGTTGAATGCCGACATCCATGTTCTAAACAAATTTTGACGAACACATAAACAAATTCTAATGAATAAAAGAAATTGATTAAATGAATATTATCGTATATAGGATTGGGCTTAAGAATTTGAGAACAACCAAACTGTCATTGAATTTGGGCTTTATAATGTTAACAATAATGAATTTCGAATTTGGGCTCAAATCGTTTGAATCAACAACTTTTTGGCACACTATGACTTCGAACCAAAGAATTCAATTGAAAATCAATATGATTTTTGTATAAAATCTTGATTTAAACAAACAATTTCAATTGAGAATCAAATCGAACAAACAAATATAAGATTGGATCGGGCTTTGATCAATGAAAAATTATAAGATCATCAATGGGATTTAAAACGGATTAGATCCAACGAAACAAAACGATCACAAATCAAAAACGCAACGCACGATTCAAATATTATGAGATCATAGAGAGACTCACCAAAATTGCTCAAATTGCGACAATAGTTGCCAAACCGAGAATCGTTCTTCAAATATCACCTTGATCTTGAAGACCCGCTCTGATACCAATTGTAGTGACAAAGAACATGGTTTGGCATGCGGAATTAAAGCTTTCACAATTGAACATGGTGATTTGGGTGTTTAAGAGATATATTGAATGTATATGATGTTACAAAAAAATGATCTAGATCTAGACTACATAAATAACACACACTTACACACTCACATCTACATCTCTCAAGCACACCTCTACAAGTGGACAAACCCACCTTATATAGAGGTGTTTACATGTCTCTCTCTCACTCTAACAAACAAATGGGTCTAAAGGCTAATGCACCACATGCAAGTGGGTTTTACAAAAGTTAAACATTTACAAAGTCATGAATGAAGAACTTTGCACCCCAACATTAGAAGCCCTCCGGTTTACTGCAACAACCAGAGATTCCAGAATGGAAGTGGGAGCGGATCACTATGGATTTCATAACCAAGTTGCCCAAGACAACGGGTGGACTTGATACCATATGGGTCATCGTCGATAGATTGACCAAGTCTGCACACTTCCTGCCTATCAAAGAAACTGACAAGATGGAGAAACTTACAAGAACATACATTAGGGAAATAGTACAGCTACATGGTGTACCTATGTCCATTATCTCCGATAGAGATAGTAGGTTCACCTCAAGATTCTGGCAATCACTACAACATTCCCTAGGAACAAGGTTGGACATGAGCACAGCCTACCACCCACAGACCGATGAACAGAGTGAGAGGACCATCCAAACACTGGAAGATATGTTGCGAGCCTGTGTGATTGACTTTGGAAAGGCATGGGATACTCATTTACCCCTTGTCGAGTTTTCCTATAATAACAGTTATCACACGAGCATCAAGGTTGCTCCATTTGAAGCCCTCTACGGCCGAAAGTGCAGATCCCCTCTGTGCTGGGCTGAGGTGGGTGATACCCAATTAGCCAGGGGGCAAGCTTCCGACATTACTCTCACCGGTCCGGAGATCATTCGGGAAACGACAGAGAAAATCATTAAGATTCGTGAACGATTGAAAGCCTCTAGAGACCGACAGAAGAGCTACGCTGATAAGCGAAGAAAACCTTTGGAATTTCAGGTGGGAGACCGAGTCCTACTCAAAGTCTCACCCTGGAAGGGCTTGATACGCTTCGGAAAGCGTGGGAAGCTTAATCCGAGGTACATAGGGCCTTTCGAGATTCTTGCAAGAGTCGGCCCCGTAGCTTACAAACTCGACCTACCCGACGCACTTCGTAACGTACATTCTACATTCCACGTATCTAACTTGAAAAAGTGTCTGTCCGACGAGACTCTTGTAATCCCACTCGACGAGATCGAGATCAACGAGAGCCTCAACTTCGTGGAAGAACCGGTAGAGATCATGGACCGTGAGGTCAAGCAGACGAAGCAAAGCCGTATCCCTATCGTGAAGGTTCGCTGGAACGCCAAGCGAGGACCGGAATTCACTTGGGAACGCGAGGATCAGATGAAACTGAAATACCCTCATCTTTTCGCTTAATTGTTTGTAACTTCTTATTTGCTTAAATTCTAATTTTGGGACGAAATTCCTTCTCACGGGGGGATGATGTGACAACCCGAAATTTCCATTTTGTACGAACATTATCTATTCAATAGAAGCTAGACCAGTTTCTATGAATTTCAGACTTTTCCGAATAAGTTTGTGTACATTAGGGTTGACGTTTAAGGAGATATCAGGAGAGTGGATGCTCATGGGTTTGTGAAACTTGAGTATTTCAGAACTTCATAATATTAGAGTTCAACTCCGGAATAAAAATATTTTCTGCCAAAAATATTTCAGGACTAAAAATAGATTTCTGAACCAAATTCATTCATTATTCACATTTCCAACTAGAGAAAAGCCATTTTCTCTCTCACGGATCTTCGGGTTTTCATCCCAAATCGTGAGTACACTTCTCTAGTTGTGTTATAATGCTTTTTTTTATGCTTAATGACATAGATTACATGTCAAATATATGAGATTCGGGAGTTTACCGCCCAAGAACGTTCTTGGGGAGTAAACTCCAAAATGAAGCTTAAAGGCTATCTAGTCCCATTTCCTTGTTAAGTAACTAGCTTAGGATTATATGTATGTTTATTTGAGACAAGAAAACAATCAAAAACACCTAGCTTAGGGTGTTCACAGCCCAAGAACTTCTTGGACCGTGAACTCCAAATTCAAGGGCCAAAATGTGCCCTAATCACTCCTAAGGCTTTAGACATTAACCCCCATTTACTCCTAGCTAATTTGTGGACTTAAAAACATCAAAAGCACCCCTTAAAGGGAGTTTACGGCCAAGGAAATGCTCTTAGGCCGTAAACACCAAATAAGGGCACCAAAGTGTGCCTAGGGTCCTCATTAGCCTTAAACAAATGCCTAGAAATTATCCTACTTGTGCTTGGGACTTGAAAGAATAAAAACACCCATCCCATGAGAGTTTACGGCCGTAAACTCTAAGGGATTTGGCCTTGGGGCCGTAAACTCCTCAAAGGAGTATTTCTATGCCCTAAACTACCCAAAGGATTAAACAACCAAGCAAGGCTTATTCTAGAAATCAAATAGCACTTCAAAACATCAATTACCACCAAGATTGGAGTTCACGGCCGTAAACTCAAGGGTTTACGACCGTAAACTCCTTGTGTGGGGTTTATTGAGGAGTAAACACTTATATAAGGCCCTTTGGTACATTAAACCCCTTTAGCCTTGTCCCATAACAACCTAGAAGCAACCCTTAGGACCTATAACACTTATACAAAGTGTTTACATGTTCCTGAGTGTCCCAAATTATTTCATTAAGTTATTATTTGGCTAATTAGTTATATATATGCTCATTATATGATAACTAGGCTCGTGCATGTGAACAAGTCTACGTTTGCCACCTAGCATAGTATACGATACTTCAATCCAATCCACTCACCGCAAGTGAGTTCATACCCCTTTAATTAACCTTTGAAATACTTCTAAATGTTTTAAATACTTTTATGGGGGGGGGGGGGGATACAGGTTAAATACTTATAGTTATTACATCAATCACATGTGATTAATAACTAGAAAACCAATGATTTTCTTACTGTTCAAACTGTTTTACTTCAAACTGCTTTATAACTCTTTTACTTATCAAATACTTGTATTTAAACTTTGTTATGCTTCTTATAAATTGCATGCCCATATATGTATAGATATATAAGAAATGTTTAAAGGGCTTAGGAAGGCAATCCGCCCTATTTCCTTTTTCTCGATTTGGATGTGGTCTGGTGGGATTTCGGGTAACCGTCCGAAGGTCGTTTCAATATTAATTATATATCAAATGTACATATATAGACATAAAAGTACTTCCATATTCATGTGTATTAGTCACATCATTAGTAAGTTACCATCGGGGTAACACAGGATCATACTACTACAATTTCTAGATCAATGAGTCAGTTCATTCATGAGTCAATACTTATTACTATGAGTACATATACAACTATAATAGGACGAGAACATATACAACGATACTAGAACAAGTAACATTACATTACATATACATGAATACGTTAACAATTGTGATCCACTGTATCGGAGCATGCCTTAAATGTCATGGCCCGAGTTGTAGCCAGAATTCTCTTGGAGGGAGAGCGTGAGTTTGCGTATAGATCTATACTGGATTGACTATCCTACACCTTGCTGCTAGCTACAGCCAGACCTGCAGGTCTGCGGGTGCTAAACGTCATTCCGTTATTACGACCATTCGTATGTCGTTGTTACCAGTCGATAGTATGGTGTAATTAATCACATGATACCTTAATATAAATCCGATTTAAGTTAGTTAGTACAGCAGTAGTTCCTATAATACAACACTACAGTACTACAATAATTTACCCATTACATATATTTAGTGATTATTTCACTTAAACATTAATGTACAAACTATATTTTGTTAAATGATAGTTACACTTGGGAAATTACACACTTTTACAACAAACGAGCATACAAAACAGTTAAGCCTTGGTAGAAGGCTACTTTAATAGAAAATATATGTTTTTCTGAGAGATTCAAACTTTTACAAACACTTACAAACATTTACTTACATTTTACAAACTTACACTTGAGACATGTTCAAACGTTTTTGATAACAAACATCGACACTAAAATACTTATGAACTCACCAGCTTAATGCTGATAAACTCTTTCAAAATAACTTGTATTCTCAGGTCATCAATAGACAGGTACCGAGGCCAGCTTTTGAGAAGATGGAGTGCATCCAAGACTCATCTTATTATTTTGATTTACATTATATTTTTGGTGTCTAAAACTGTACAGAACACGCTTGTATTAAAATTATATATTTAATGCAATGGATGATGTTGTTTGTTTATTTACTTTTACTGTGTTGTGATACTTTACATGACGTCCTCCGCCCCAGAACGTTTCCGCCGTTCTTGGTTTTGGGGTGTGACAATTAATATGTTATAAGAATAATATATTTGTTTAATTAATATTGGTTAATAATTAATTAGGAATTAATTTTGTGATCAAGTGTAATTAATTAAACTAGAGGGGCTGAATTTTAATTACGTGATAATTACAAAATAGGGCAATGGTTATCCTAGTAGTAGGATGGACGAATTCAAGGGATAGGATATCCTTGAAATCGTCCAAAGGTCCAAGAGATAAGGGTTATCAAGGCCTATCTTATGATTGCTTGGTGGGCAATCAACTAGATAAGGATAAGGACTGAAACCCTAATCTCAATCCTATATAAAGACCCCTAGGCCTTAAGAATTCGTCCACTTGATTCTAAGAGATCATAAGGCCGATTTCTACCTCTCCCCTTCTCTCTCTATAGCCTCTCCAATTGCTTGTGGTGTTTGTGAGCCATTAGAGACACTACACTTGTGGTGCTTGCTTTCAAGACTCAAGGTTTGAAGATTTGAGTTGTTATTGCAATATAACAACAAGAGGTATGTGTTCTAACCTTCTATATTAACTTCGAAAATTGTAGGCCACATTAGGGTTTTATTCATGTGTTCATAATGTTGTGTATCTAATAGTGAAAACATAGATCCGAATCTAGGGTTGCATGCACACATATGATTGTTTGTATAAAATTCATAAGTATTGGGATTGTTGGGTGTTGAATCCCAACTTATTATGACTTTTTTGTAATTTTACTCTAGCTTTTTGCTAGAGTTTTTTCATGCATTATTGCTGCATTTTAAAAAACAGATGCATTTCAGTTTTTTCCACTTTCCCTAAAAAGATATACTCCAAAAATGCATTAACTATTTATGGAGCCTCTCCTAAATTACTCGATCGAAAGAAATCATATTTCAAAATTAACAATGGAACAATAACAATATTTTGAACAATAAATTTCATTTATAAGACGTGTTCGGCAAAACTAGCTTGTAGCGTGTAGTGGATAACTGATAGCTAGTAACTTTTTATTAAAAACTACGCAAAATATCTTTTAGATTTGAAGCGTTTTTTTTTCTTTAAATTAAACACTCAAACCTATAATGTCAGACAATGCTTTTGTTCAAAACGGAATATTTTTTTTTTAAATTCTAAAAATTAGAAGCTTCCAAAGCTCCCATGAAATTATACATATCTACCACTAAAATTACCCGATTTCAATAAGAGTGTGATTTGTACATAATATTTTTTTCTACATAATTTTTATAAATAATATTTTTTCTACATATACAATAATTATGTTTTATAAAATTATAACATAAATTGTTATCTAAAAAAAAACTGTTTCGTACGATCTTCCATTTCAATCAAATATTCAATATCTATGGTAAACTTTGGCTCGATCAAGTATCAAAAACTCGAACAAATTTTGTTACATGCTTTAAGTTCACTTGAATTCAAATTCGATAAAATGCTACTCCAATATTTACCAACCAGAACTGTGCGTGTCATGCAATCGCTAATTCCTGCCCGTGGGCATCGCAGATCAAGAAAATATATCGTGGTGTGGGGTCAGCCCTATATAATCGGGGATCATTAAACTGTACCACCATTTGGCGTTGGAAAAAAAGTTTCCCCATTCATGGCGTTTTAGCTTCGCGTCGTCTTCAAGCGCACTCTCTCCCTCTGGAGAAGGATTTTAGGGCTTCCTTTTTCTCTCTAGAACGCCATACTTTGGCGCCATGGACAAGTACAAGAAAGTTGAGCAGAAGAGACCTGTGATAGCTAGCAACGCGAATGAGATCAGAATCACTTCGCAAGGCCTTCTTAGTAACTACATCAGCATCGCCACTACTCTTCTTCAGGTATTATCATTACCATTTTACAATTGAGTTTTTGTATTATAGGACGTCATGTTTCTATTCATCATTATGCTTTCTGTTTCATTTCTTAATTTTTCCGTGTGTGTGTTTCCGGAAATCCGTTTTTAGTTTGTTGATCGGTCTTCGATCGTCAAGTTTTAGCATCCGCAACTATACATTTTTGTGTATATGTGTACGGAATTGTAAGAGAATCTATGTAATGCCATAGTAACTAGCTGTTTATGCTTATATTCGTTTTGCGTTTCTCTGCATTATTTTCCCCGTGTTCCAACTTCCAATGCGTGTCTGTGTGATCATAACGCCGAGTATGGTGTTATTTGTCATAAGTTGTGCTTCTGTTGTATCAAACTACATATAATCTGATTGTGTTTACGACTACGATGATTAGCTAACTTTTGTCCTTAATTACAGTTATCGTTTCAATTTTGTAAGGTGCTTAATCATTTCGTTTTTCGTCTTTTGTCATCCGTTCTGTTTTCGATCGTTATCTTCTGATAGTATATGGTAAATCAGTCATGTTTGGTTGTTACGATAGATTTGTTGATTTATGTAGCAAAGGATTTAGGAGTTGTGGCTATGCAAATTAGGGCATGTATTTGATAACTAGCTGCTTTGATTTGCGTTGGCATTTGCTTTGTAGTTTGAAATTACTTTTCTTACTTGAACTAACCAATTTCTTACGCATCAGAATTTGTTAATTGTCTCTTGTAGATTCAAGGTCAGTATTTCTATCTGTTTTGTGTGTGTGACCCCTTCTGTTAAGAAAACTTATATGTATCAGTGATTAACATGCTCGCGATTGTGATTATATTTCTCCAGGAAAGACGGAGGAATGAAATTACGTTGAAAGGAATGGGACAAGCAATAAGCAAGACAGTAACGATTGCAGAGATTGTGAAGGTTTGTTAACCACTTTACTAAACTTAGTTTTTAATTTTATTTCTTCTGAGCTTTCCATGTCCTTTGATTTGAAGCAGAGGTGCATTCCTCAATTGCATCAAGAAACTGAAATCAGTTCAGTATTCATAACTGACGTATGGGAACCTATTGAGGAGGGTCTTCTGGTGTAAGTTTCTATTGAATAAACATGTCTCCTTTAAGTTGATGACAATTTATAATAATTCTGAATTGTTGATTTACAGTGTGGAGATGACCCGACATGTCTCAATGATATCAATCACTTTGTCGATCAAGGAGCTGGACAAAACTTCACCAGGATACCAAGCTCCTCTTCTTGTTGAGCGAATTCGAAAGGCACTCATGTATAACAACTATCAAAGACCCCAACAACCAATTAGATACAATTCAGTAGTTGAAGGTTAGTGGAGTCTAGTCACTAGAGTGGTTTTAATTTATTTGAATTTCTTTTTTTATGTATAAAGGAATAATAAGATTTGTTTTTAGGGTCGTATGGTGGGTATCAAGAAAACAGGGATCCAGGTGAAGGTGGTGGGAGAGGGTGGCGTAGGGGTGGTGGATGTGGTAACTATCGAGGATATGGAAACTATCCTGGAGGTCAATATCGAAACTATCAGAATAGGAACTATCAAGGTAACAAATGAGAATTTTGGTCTTGTTAACATGTTGGTCTCAGAGTGAGCTTGTTAAAACGTATGGTTATCTTTTGTGTTTGATGATTGGAGGTGGATATGGAAGAGGAGGTGGTGGAAGAGGTCGGTGAAGGATGAGTAATGGAGCCAATCAGCAACAATTAACAATAGATAGGAAAAGAAGGAGGAGGTTAGAGTAAATTCGTGTTAACTACCGGTTTCTTTAAAATCGAAGCATACGCATATTATAGTAAAGGTTAGCACACTATTTTACCTTTTGACATTGTTTGTTAAGGGCATTTTGAACAGTTTTTGTCGTGCATTAGACAAGAACTATTGGATTAATGTCAATGTGACGCTTTTTTTCTTCAATATTAATGATATGCAAAAAAGTACGTAGAGAAAGTAGCTATACATGCACAACTGCTACACACAAAACCACGGTTTCAGTTTTAACAAAATAGCATGTTATATTGCAATAAAATTATAAATCTAACATGGAAAGTTGGAAACAGTGTTTTTATATTCGAAAATTCATGTTAAAAACACATTGATATGATAGTATGTCATTGGAGTCATCTCCGTTATCTTCTCTCAAGGTTTTTGCGGGAGGATGATTCTCAGTTGTTTAAAGCTCCCTTTTGTTTTCTTGTGAAATACAAAATTGAAAAATGATAGAACACTTGACTTAAAATCCAAAAGAAATGACATTGTAATCGTCTATGTATATTATTAGGTTTTCAAATCTAAACTATGTGAAGTTCATGCTTATCTTAAAACTGGATTTTCTTTTTTGTGTCTGAAAAGCATAGCAAAATAAATAAATAAAAATTGTATGATCATACACATCGTCGTGTTGACTTTTCATAAATATATGGAGTCGAATTATGGAGATGAACGACTACTAAATATACATCCACCAAAAATTGACTTTTCATAAACATATGGAGTCGAATTCTGTAGATGAACGACTTTTCAAATCTAGTCTCATGAGGGTCATTTGGTAATTTAGTTATTAGACGTCAACAAATAATAGGTTTTATTTTAATAAAAATAAAACTTGGTATTGTTGTTACATGTAAAAGCAAATATCGTTTAATTGCGTCTGAGATAGCATAAAATCTAGGGGATGTTCATTCAGATATATTTATGAAACTATTCTGTTTTTTTTTTTTTTAATATATTTTTTTTATTTTGTTTTATTATTGTGTTAGTTAAGTTTCAATAGTTAGTTTTTCATCGATTTCATATTAAGTGTAACAAGATCGATTGTCAAACCGTAAGATTAGCTATTCACCACTTCTTTAAACCAAATTAGAGACCTTTGTCTTTTGATTTCAAGGGATGCATTCTTATTTTTCGCAGGCATGTTATTATTTTATTTTATTTTTTGTCAATTTATTTACTAGTTTCTCAAATATAGAAAATTTATAATTATTTTTATTATATACCCATTCTAACTTCATATAACATCATTACAACATATTATATATGTAATTTAAATAACATGTTAATGATTTAAGAGAATATTATACTATGTTCTATACTCATAGTCCATGTACTCAAATACCAACAATTTCGGAAGAATTTTTTAAAACCCTTCATCAGCGGGATCAAACGCCGGTAGGGTGATCGGAATTCCCAAGTGGTTGTTTCTTTCTTGAGTTTCAAGTCTCCATACTCATTAATATCTCCGATCAGTAGGATTTGGTGATTGGTCACAAATGGGTCCTTCTTTCTATGATCGTTGAAAAGCAGATAGTTCACGGTCCAATAAGTCCAATTCGATCAAATCTCTTTTTGCTGAAGGACATGAACATCCGAATTCAAGAGACGAAAATCGTTATTCAAGTAAGGATACAACTTCTTTTTACATTACCAATTTTCTAGATTATGTGTTACGTAGTGATCTGTGGCGAATATGTGTCCGTCTTGGCAAAGTAGTTGATGTGTTTATTTCGAACAAGAAATCACGAATGGGTAAACGACTTGAGCTTATTAGATTTGTGGATGTTAAAGATTATGATGTTATGATAAGGAATTTATGTGATATTTGGTTTGGTTATCATAAACTTTTTGCTCCTACCCCAAGATTTTCGAAAACTGGTGATCCTCCACAACATTCTCAGAAATTTGAGTCCAATGTGGACAAGATTGCTCGCCCTTCCGCTAGTTATGCAAGTGTGGTTAAAGAAGGTCTTATGGATAATCTTGTTTTTAAAAAGGCTGATGATATTATTCATCTTTCTACATGAGACTTCATTATAGAAAAAAGAAAACGAGCTTGTCTTCTTAAAGGTAGGGATTTTCTTACCTTGCCTAATTTACGGATGCTTTGTTTTGATGAGAGATTTGAGGATTTTGATATCGATTATGTTGGTGGTCTGTGGGTTATGTTTGAGTTTAAACACAAAGAAGCGTGTAAAAACTTTCTTGCAAGTGATGTTATGAACCATTGGATTGTTGAGAAATGCCATTAGGATAGAAATTTTGTCCCACCAGGTCGATTGATATAGGTTGATGTGGAAGGATTGCCTCTACGCGCATGGAGTAAAGAAGCTTTTAGAAAGATTATGGCTAAAGGGGGTAGTATTGTCCATCTTGAAGATGATTTTGGGAGAAGATGTTTATAAGAACCGGATTTGTATTTTGTCTACATTTCAAGGAATTATCTCGGATGTGTTGAAAATTAGTGTTGATGATCAAATGTTTTCGGTAAGAATAAAAGAAGCCCCTTAGTGGAACATGTCATTTGCTTGGGATAACAATAAGACCAGGTGTGAAAAAATAAGTGGTCATGGTAATTTCCAAGAAGGTCAAGATTTTAATTCTTGTTGTGAAAAGGAAGAAGGTTCTTATGATCCGTTTGGGATCTATGAAACATTAGAAAAAATGAAAGAAGATGAGTTGAATGGTAATGTTAATCAACTGGTAGCAAATGAAGGTGATACTCATCAGAATATTAGCATCCATGCTAATAATCAAGACGAGGGTATTTTGGGAATTCTTCAGTACCAAAGCCTAAGCAAAATTTTTTGTCATCTGTTTCTATTCTTGATTGTTTCTATTCTTGATCAGGTCGACAATTGCTCTCCCACCCATGTTGCTGATTCCGATATTTTGGAAAAGGTCCAGTAAAACAAATAGGGTTCGGCTGCTACTGTTCCGGTGAATGCTTCTGTTTTGGCAGCATCCCTAGCTCATTCTACGACTTCGTTCACGGTCCCAACCACAGCAGATCAGAATTTAAATGTTGTAGATTCCCATCTCCCGGTCAGAAATTTGAATGCAGAAACGAATAAAAAGGAAATTTCCCCTGTTGGTTTTTTGGGTGGTTATGGTTGTGTTTCAGATATTGTTGATTCTGAGGATAATTTATCTCATCCTACGGTTTTTTTTTTTTCTAATTTTAATGCTTTTGATGGGTACTCAGATAAATCCTACAATAATAGATCTTTTTTAGTGAGATTCAAAAAACTTTGGATATCGAGAAGGCAATGGGGTATAATTTAGATGGGTGTTTTGAAAGGGGTAAAGAGATTGTTGAATGGACCGGTGATAGATCGGTGTTGAGATGAATTGTCTATCCATAAACATTCAAGGAGCAAGATGTAAAGATAAGTGTGGTTGGATTAGAACTTTATGTCATAAACATAAAGTTAATTTGTTGGCAATTCAAGAAATGAAGATGGAGGTTATTGACTTACATATGGTACAGTCTTTCTGGGGTAATAATTCATTTTCTTACACGGTTCTCCTTCTCGTGGTGCTTCAGGTGGTATTCTTCTTATTTGAGACCTGAATCGTATTTCTTATAAAAAGACTTATACTTCTAATTATTTTATTACTATTGAGTCGGTCTGGTGTAACGTCCCAAAAATACGAGCCAAAATTTTCATTTTTAAAACATATACTTAGCAAACATTAGAAATAAAACGTTCACCGATCATATCGTTTCATAAAAGTTATCGCATGTCTTGAAAAACATTTTATAAAACATAATAATGTCAGAGTATAAATTCCCAGGAGGATCTCATAGTGCGGAATACAAGGCATGTATGTGATGGGCCGCTACCGCGCCAGCTCCTTCCCTTTCGAAGAAGAGGTACCTGAAACCAAAACCGAAAACTATAAGCACGAAGCTTAGTGAGTTCCCCCAACATACCACATACCATACAATCACATAACATACATATATTGTCAGGCATATTTGGGTGCCCGACCTACCCCTTCGATCCTCTCGACCGGATATTGTCTAGTATATCTGGGAGCTGGCCTCCCCTTCGGTCCTCTCGACCGGATATTGACCAGTATATTTGGGAGCTTGCCTCCCTTTCGGTCCTCTCGACCGGATACCGACTAGCATATCTGGATGCTGGTCTCCCCTTCGGTCCTCTCGACCGGGTACTGGGGACTATTTCACCCCCTACTACTACCACATAACACATATATCATGTAATCTATCTAGCATGGCTGAGCATGACCACCCATTCGGCCCTATCGACCGGTAATCTGGGGGACTATCTCCCCTACTGTCACTAGCACATAGCATCATATCATACTAGCACAATAACATATCACAGGTAGTAGCAACCCTAGATGAATATCACAGAGATAATCATCTATCATACAACTCTTACTGGTGGGCCGACATTGTGGCCATAGACCCACCGCTACTGGAAGGTAACTCACCTCAAAGTAGCTGTTGATCTGCGTGGGAACTGACTGTCTTCTACTGCTGCTGCCGCGGAAATCCTCCGGCTATAATCCCCACAAAACACTAAGTCAAATACTGCTAATCGACCTCAGGGTAAAATGACCATTTACCCCTAACCAAGCCAAGAGTCAAAGTCAAAGTCAACTTCCAGTTGACCTGACTCGCCGAGTTGGCCTGCCAACTCGCCGAGTCCCTATCCCTTTGTCTGACCATAATCTCGTCTCTACTCGTCGAGTTAGGCATTGACTCGACGAGTTTTCCTTCTAAACCAAAGTCCAATAGTCCTTCATCCTACTCGCCGAGTTGTATGAACAACTCATTGAGTTCATCTTCATCCGAAGAACACTCTATGCAGAGATTCGCCGAGTTGTATGAACAACTCGCCGAGTCTGTTCTTGAGGCAAGATGATTTCCTTGGACTCGCCGAGTCAGGGCATTGACTTGCCGAGTTCCTTCATGGGTGAGTCTGGCTTCCGACTCACTGAGTCACACCCCATGACTCTCTACTCCACTCCGCAAACACGAAAAGGGGGAAAACTCGGGGACTCGCGACTCGACTCGCCGAGTCCGATGAACGACTCGCCGAGTCTTTCACATGCAAATACTATATACTCGATTTTGCTCGAATCCAGCTCATGCCATACATAGATCTGGGTTTCTAGGGCTTGATTAACACGTAAAGTTTCCAACTTTACGTGTAAATAAACACCAATGAAGGTTTTAGGGCTCAAAATGCACTAAAAGAGTAGATCTAGGGCTTTCATGCAATATGGCTCCATAAAGGCAGTAGATCCAAGCTCCTGGAGCTCAATCATGCCTAGATCTAAGGGTTAATCAACTTATTACAAACCCTAATTCATAATCAAGCTTGGAAATGGCTCAAGAAGGACTTTAATGGAGCTATAAGCATGAAAACAGAGGGAAACTGAGTTATACCTCAAGGAAATCACTGAAATAACACCAAGATGTCTGGCCTCCTTCTTCTCTTCTTGATCTACTCTCCTTTCCTCTCAAAATCTTCAAGAAAACACACCAAAGCACTTCAGTCTCACAAGGAACAAAGGTTGGGCGATATAGGGAGCTCTGAGGGTGAAGGGGGTGAGCTTGGGGGCGCATAAGATGACTTAAATAGGGTGCAAACCCTTGAAATTTAGGGTTTAATCAGACAGCGGGGACTTGCCGAGTCCAGAATATGGACTCGCCGAGTCGCCAACTTAAATGTGTTCCAAATCCCGTCTCTACTCGGCGATTCGGGCCTACAACTCGCCGAGTCCAAGGCTGAAAATGCAAAACACTTAGATAAATTTTACATACCAGGAACCAGGTGCTACATCTGGTCTTCTTCGGGGTTGAAAGTGTTGTTTATTGCAGTTTATACCCCGCAAGGGGCGGACTGCACAAGAAAATTATGGTCCATAATTCTCCATCTTATTAGTTCTTTTCATGGATAGTGTGTCTTGATGGGGGTCTTTAATGACGTTTGTGAGGAGTCGGAGAAAAGTGGGTCTCATTTTAATCCCGCTACATCTAGGAGCTTCAATCATTTTTTAAGCAGGCTGAGTTGACAGATATTCCCCTTGGTGGTCCCTGGTATACTTGGAGTCAGGGGCGGAGGATTGTTAGGGCCAGGAGGGGCTATGGCCCCTCCTATTTTTTTTATTAGAAATAGTCCCTATACTTTGATTTTATACATATTAGGCCCAAAATATAAAATTTTGGCTTTGGCCCCCCCTGTTCACCAATTTTTATACACATTATATTTCCGCCCCCCCCCCCCCCCCCCCCCCCCAAATATATGTTGAAGCTCCGCCACTGCTTGGAGTGATAAATGGGGTTCTAAGTTTAGTAAGTTGGATCGATTTTTAGTCTCTAATGGGTTTTTGGATATTTTACCTCATATATCGGGTACTGTGGGAGAAAAATGCTCATGATCATAGGCCCATTCTTTTATTGGAGCATAGAGGTTATTATAGGTCGGTTCCTTTCCGTGTTTTTTCTTCTTGGTTTTATATAGACGTGTTTGATGAGGTGGTTAGGAATTCTTGGGCTCAAGATCAGGGTCGTATGGAGTCTTCTCATCCTTGGGTTAAATTTAAGAAGAAACTTTAGTTTCTTAAATCTAACATTCGTCTTTGGAATACCACTAGTCGGGTCAGGTTGGGATCTAAACTTATGGAGCTCCAACAAGTGTTAGAATCTATTGATGCAAGCCTTATGGGAGACCGACGAGTCACTATTACTAAAGATATCACAAATTTGGATCATATTACAAACCTAGATTTAGCTCAAAAGGCTAAAATTCAGTGGGGTATTGAGGGTGATGAAAACTCGTGCTATTTTCATGGGTATATAAACCGTAAGAGAAGACCAATGGCGATTCGAGGAGATTTATAGGACGAGGTCTGGACTGACGACCCAATTAGGGTTAAGGAGGAACTTCGTGATCATTTCCAATCTCTTTTCTCTAAGCAGACTGGTCCTCGACCACAGAAGGATCATAGTCATTTTTCCAAGCTGTCAGCTTCTCAGATTCACTTTCTACATGCTCCTTTTACACTAGAGAAAATTAAAAAAGCAGTTTGGGATTTTAGATCGTCTAAAGCTCCTGGACCGAATGCTTTTTCTTTTGGTTTTACTAAACGGTATCAGGATATTTTTGATTTTCTATCTCATTTTTACACCCACTCCTTAATCCCTAAGGGGTGCAATGCATCATTTTTTACTATGATCCCAAAAGTTAGAGACCCGAAGAATGTTAGAGATTTTAGACCAATTAGTTAGATTGGTTTCCAATACAAGATTATTGGTAAAATTCTTGCTAATAGGTTGGCGGAGATTATTAGTAGTGTGGTTAGTATGGAGAAATCTGCATTTATCAAAGGCATACAGATTTTAGATGGCCCTTTTCTCCTTAATGAGATTGTTGCTTGGAGTAAGGCTTCTAAAAATCCTCTTTTGGGTTTCAAAGTGGACTTCGAAAAAGCCTATGATTCTTTATCCTGGGATTACTTGTCACACCCCCAAACCAAGGATGGCGGAAACGTCCGGGGGTGGAGGACTTCATGTAGTATCACAACGAGTATAATAGTGCTCAAAGTAAATACAACCATCATAAATATAATTGAATAAGTTGCACCAAAGTATATGTTTACATGATTCAAATCAATTACAGTATGATGACAAAATTCATTGTTTGACGATTTATCGTCCCATCCTCAAAATACTGTTGGTTTTCCTGTTTCACTGATTTCCTGAGAATACAAGTAGTTTTGAAAAAGTGTCAACAATTAAGTTGGTGAGTTCATAAGAGTTTTGTTTTACGAAGAAACCGTTTTCCTTGTAAAAGCAATAGAGTATGATTTCCATAAAATCCAATATTTTCTTAGTTAAGTGTGGAATGAATGCTCCTATGTTATGCGATAATGAATTCTAGAAGAACCCTTAGATTTCTTCTATGATCACTCAGCGTATATAAGTTATATATAAATTGAGTTAAATGAACTGTTGTAGTCTAACAATTCTAGACGAGATGTAGTGTTAATAGAATCTGTTCCAAAGAAAATCCAATATTTTCCTTATAAAAGTTATGTAGTCCTAAATCCCATGACCGAAAATGAACAAGTATTTTTCCATACTTAAAATAATTCATGTAAGTTTAAATCGACATAAACTCGTTTGATTTAGAAGTAAACCCCTTTTTAAGGTAAAAGTTTCCTTGTAAACTTGAAAGATTGTTAACTACCTATGTGAGTCGCTATAACCATACTATGACTAGAAAGAACTTGCACAATGTTTTTCAGACGTTAGGATACTATGACTCTTGTCACCCGTAGACCTGCCGGTCCCACTGTAGCTAGCAGCAAGGTGTGGGGTGTCAAACCCAATATAGATCTATACACAATTATCACGCTCTCCCTACAAGAGACTCTGGTTATAATTTATAGGAATTTGGATCCCGCACTCGAACGTACGGGTAGAGAATTGCCTCATAACCTAAGTTAACTAGTTTACACATAGTTTGATATTAAAACCTCTTCCGTGGAGGAAGTAAAATCACCTTTTTTGAATAAATTAGTGATACGAATTCCTTAAAATATTACTTATTATAATTTATCACGTGGGATATGAGAAACTCATTTGTTTTGAGGGTAAAACCTTTTTCATGTAGTAAAAATCTATAAACTATGCTCATTGAAGTTTATAATATGTGTTCGGAATGATTGAGCAAACCTTATCATGAACGTCTAAATTTCAGTTTATAATGATAAATTGTCAAGAAAATACATTCAATATTTGGATCTTATTGTTATACACTTTGCTCAACATAATACAAAGTGTTATGAAACGTTATAAGCTGTTAACTAGTTTTTAGCCTTTCAGCACTGTTTTAGAAAAATTATACGAAGTCGAAAACTGAATCCGTAAATTCCAAGAGTTCACAAAATGTGTCTAGTTTATTCATAATTTTTATTATGATTTTGGAAGTCTTTAACTTGTGTTTAAATGTCCATATTCACAGACTGGTCCAGATTTGTTCTTGAAATGATAGGTTGTTTTGTAAAAATCACCATAAATCGTAGAAAAATCGTATCGGGATGTCCAAATAGTCATTTTAAAGGTATAAACCAGAACTATTTGCATCTAATACAGTTTTGAAAGCCAAGTTGACCAAAACAGTCCATGAATGGAGTTAAACTTTCTTGATGAAAGTTGTTGGAAAAGTTTAGTTATGTTCTTGGTGTTTTAACTTGTATCCCCCCCCCCCCCCCCCTTAGAACTTAAGAAAACATGAAAATATAAGGGTATGAACTCACCTTATATGATTCCAGTGGGTGAATGTTGAAGGAGAGAAGTGTTCAACTCAAGAACACTTGGAGGATTGCTTGAAGATTCGAGAATCTAACACCAATGTGATGAAATTTGTGTAAGCAATCTAT
Organism: Lactuca sativa; assembly: GCF_002870075.4. Taxonomy (NCBI): domain Eukaryota; kingdom Viridiplantae; phylum Streptophyta; class Magnoliopsida; order Asterales; family Asteraceae; genus Lactuca; species Lactuca sativa. Next base: position 14,499,061 of record NC_056631.2, read on the forward strand.
GATTTTGGGTAGAAGGAAGTGTAATAATCATAAGGATGATGAAAATACTTACCAAAAGTAGAAGGAAAGCCTTGGAAAATGCCTTGGAAATCTCAAAATTGAGAGAGAAGAGTTGAGAGAAAAGTGTTTGATCTTTTGGTGGAAATGAGGGAAAATGAGTGAAGTAAGGAGAGAGAGTGAGTTTTCCCAGCTCTTAGAACGTGAGAATGGATGGAAATGATGATAAAGTACATTGACATGACCTAGATATGGTGGAAGGAGTGTGGCTGGTCATGGAGTGGGTGTGGGTGGTTGTTTGTGTCATAAACTAAAGAAAAGTCAACACTCCACCTCTTGTACTTCACCCACTCTTCTTGGATAAGATTTATCCCCAAAAACGTGATTATTTAATAAATATGGGGCCTTATATGTTAAAATAAAGTTTTAGGTGAAAATCCCGCGTTAAAATAATTAAAAACGGGCCTAAAACGCAAAACTAGTCGAAAACCGGGAAGAAAAAGCTTTTCTGCGAGACCTCTCGGTTCTTGGCCAAGGTTCGGTCCTAAAGCTGCTAGGCGCGAAGGCGAAATGGAGCGAAAGAGTAAGAAGCGAAATAGCCCGAAGGCGAAGGTAGGAAGCGAAGGCTTCAGGTTCGGTTGGTCCGAGGTTCGAGCCCGAGAAGGAGGGTTCGGTCCGAAGGCTAGAGCTCGGTTCGGTCCCTGGTGCATGGTTCGGTTCTTCAGCAGTTCGGTTCCTATAGGGACCTTCGGTTCTAAGAGGGTTCGCCCCTAGAGAGTGGGTTTCGGGTCCTTAAGGCTATTTTTCCCATTTTTACCCCATTTTAAGCGGTTTTTGACCCGGTTAAGGGTCGGGATGGCCCGAAAGACTATAAAAAGTTAAAGGAACTTTTGAGAGAGATTTGGGGGAAATTTCACATACTAGGAGAGATTTTTCATACTTAAAGAGATTTGGGAGAGATTTCACATACTTGGAGAGATTTGGGAGAGATTTCACATTCTTGGAGAGATTTGGGAGATATTTCACATTCTTGGAGAGATTTGGGAGAGATTTCACATTCTTGGAGAGATTTCTCATACAGAGAGAGATTTGGGAGAGATTTCACATTCTTGGAGAGATTTGGGAGAGATTCTAAATAGAGAGAGATAGAGTGAAAACGATTGAGAGAGGTTTCATGTGTGACATTTGTGAGTGTCCGGCTTCGCAACGCAAGGTCCGTAATCCCCGTTAAGCCATGTTTAAGGATCTTACACACTCCCGATGAGTATGCAAATTTGTTTTATCGGTTTGGTTCATTACTTAATGCAGTTTTAGGTTAATGAAATCTAGATATACGAACTTTTCAATTGATGATTTCTCATTAGCATAGCGAGTTGTATAGTAATTACCTAACGTAAGCCCTAGTACCCAATGGTTAATTGATTCGACCGGTTTAACTTGTTGACTTTAGTTGACTTTGACTTGACCGTAAATTGACGGTTGTCACATTACTTAATGAAGATAATGCATATTATGGGGTTTGGTTCTCTATGGTGTTCTTCAATTTTGGAGATGCTTTCCTCTGCTACAGTTTCGATCCTTGTGAATGGTTCTCCTTCTCAGGAGTTTCATATGTTTAAAGGTTTAAGGCAAGGTGATCCTCTTTCTCCTTTTCTATTCGTATTGGCCATGGAGGGGTTACATGTGGCCTTAATTTGGGATCAGATGGTCAATATGTATAAGGGGATTTTCATAATATGTATAGCCATTTCTCACCTTCTTTATGTTGATGATGTAGTCTTGATGACAAAGTGGGATCGGGAGAATGCGCTCCATATTGTTCGTATTCTTCGTTGTTTTTTTAGCCTCGGGTTTGAAAATCAACTTACTCAAAAGTAAGTTGTTTGGTGTAGGGGTTTGTGCAAACCAGGCCTCTTCTACGGCTAACTGTATGGGTTGTACTTCGGGCACCTTCCCTTTTACTCATTTGAGGAGTTCCTGTTGGGCAAAACATGTCCAAAGTTGAGTCTTAGGATCGTATTATGGACAAGGTTGCAGAAATCGATATTAATCGGCGATTAATCGTGGATTAATCGCTTAACGTTCTCCAATCGTCGATGATTAGGGTATTAATCGGAAATTTAGGATTAATCGGGTTTTGCGGGATTAATCGGTCTTGGCGGGATTAACCGATCAACAAAAGTAAAAATAATAAAATAGTAAAAAAAAATAATTCAAAAATTGAAAAAAAATTCAAAAAACAAACTTTTTTTTACTCCAAAATTTTCAAATTTTCAAATATTATACCAAAATGTTCATATTTTCGTATTTTCAATTTTTCAAATTTTCAAATTACAAAATTTCTTATTTTCTAATTTTGAAGTACATGTTTTTCTTAAGATATATTAATATTTGATTAATTTAAATATTTTATTAATAATCTATGGTCCCCTATTAATCCTCGCAAAGACCGATTAATCTCTTAACACCAGTTGACCGTCGAGCTACCGTCGATCGATTTTTACAATCTTGATTATGAATCGTTTCCGAAGCAGATTGGTGGGTTGGAAGGCAAATCACCTTTCTTTTAGGGGGCGGCTAACTTTGATTAAGTCAGTTTTGGGGTTTATTGGTAATTACTGGATGTCCATTTACCTTGTTTCTTTAACGATCATAAATAATTTGGAGAGATTAAGAGCTTCTTTCCTGTGGGGAGCTGATTTGGATGATTGTCGCATGCATTGGATTCGGGAGGATATGGTTCTTGCTTCTAGAGATGTTGGAGGATTGGGGGTTGGTAGTCTCTTTGCCTTTAACAGGGCTTTACTTCTTCGTTGGAAGTGGCGCTTCTTCCACAACCAGATATTGTTATGGTTCGGGGTGGTAAACACTTTATATGGATTGGGTGACCTCTCTACCCCTTTGATCCTGAGGAGAGCTTGGGTAGGTTCTTAGAATGGTACTACAAGGATGATAGTTAATCTTAAAGATTGGGGTTTTGATTTTCATACTTTATCTCTTATTAGAATTGGAGATGGGGCTTATACTTCCTTTTGGCATGATACTTGGAAGGGTGATAAACCCTTTGTTGTTTCTTTCCATAGAGGGTTCGCATTGGATAATCATTGTATATCTAATGTCAAAGATTGTTTTTAATTGGTTGGGATATGGATAAGCTCAGACGTATTCCAAGAGAAGGTATTGAAAAGTCTCGGTGGGATTCTTTCTTGGATTTGATGCATGATGTTCAGCTTCGTCCTGTTCCGGATGGGCTAGGTTCGTCTCTTGATATTTCCGACTCTTTTTTAGTTTCACCTGCTCGTTGTGCTTTGGATAGTGGCTTTCTCCTCGGGAGATATGGTTACTAGATGGAATAATTGGGTTTCCATTAAACTCAATATTCTCATTTCGAGAGTTCAATTAAAGAGTATTCCTACGAGAGAGAGATTATCTTCCACATGTATTATGGTGTCCTCAATTATGTGTTCGGTTTGTTCTTGTATAGTGGAGACTATTGACCATGTTTTTTCTAGTTGCTCAAAGTTGATTGATATTTGGGCCAGAATTGCTATTTAGTGGGATGTTTGTCTTCCAGCTCAGATTTCGATGCAGTCACTAATCACTTGGTCGGATGTAATCACTTTACTTGGTTAGCCCTTCAGAATTGAGCTAAAAGGATGTTTTAAACCATAATATTAAAGTTGAAGGATGTTTTAAACCATAATATTATAGAACTAGTAGGATGCCCATGCTCCGCATGGGATGAAAGGATATCAGATGCTTCGCATGGGACATGGAACGGAAGGATATCAGATTTTGATTAATTGTTAGATGGGTAATAAGTTGGAATTTATTACATTTTTAGGACATAATAAATGGCCGGGATGGTTGGATGTGCAAATATCTTATTTAGTTTTTATTACTTTACAAAAAATGTCAAGATAACCCATTTGAATAATTATACCCAAACGACATTATTGTTCAGAACAACAAAAGAGTAACTAACACCCAAATATTAAAAAATGACTTGATAAGCATCCCATCATTTCTAACTTTTAGTCGAATATGCCACTTACAAAGACTAATAAATTTATTTTGTTTCAAATATCAATTTTCCATCCAGTTGTCCTCCTAATCATGCCACCTAGAAAATCAACATCTAGGACAAGTCCATAAAAGAAAAAATTAATTAGGGGAATTAGCAACTACATTCACCAATTTTGTACTATTTTCTTCATTCGAATATGGTGACTTTGTTTCAAAAAATGACAGACCTTAATAGCAAAAAATAATAATAATAATAATAAAATAAAAAAAGAACTAAATAGTAAAATGTAAAATAAACCGAATAATAAATAAGAAAAGACAACCATTTAGAAGAATTAAACGAACCACAGACTTCAGATCCAAATTTCCACTAAACCCCTTTAAAATCATAACTTCAGCTGCAAATATTTCGTCAACCTCTGCTAGCTCCTGTGAAAGTTGATCATTGTCATGTGTCATCATGTTAAAACTACGTATTTTATAAACCTGTGAAATCTTGACATTTGAGTTGGGATTCTCATCCATACATACCTTTGTAATACCTCCTTAATCACCTCTAACAAAGCTTTTCTAAACCGATCAAGAATGGATCGTGTTCTTGATTAAGAAAAACAGAGAAATGTATATGAGAAAGATTATCACCAACTGATTACTAAATCGCACAACAATACAAACATGCTCATACCTTTCAATGCCTGAATAACTTGTTCCTAGAAATAACTTATCATCAAAACTTATCACATCTGTCAATGGTCATATTAGATATACTTACATCTAGATAATATAGAGCTATAATATATAAATAAAAGAAATGAGTTGAATAAGCATAAGCAAAAAATACATAAATGGTAGATTATACTAGCCATTTTTGGAGAAAAAAGTAATAAATGCCCCCAATTCAAAAAGATGAAAATGGGATTGGATCCCATACCTGTTTCCCCATTTTTAAGAGTTGTTCCCATGAATTACTTCCTTAGCATCTTTGCAATCAGGTATATGCATTACAAAAAACCCATGAATTACTTCCTTAGCATCTTTGCAATCAGGTATATGCATTACAAAAAACCAAGTTTTTTAAAGTATTTCTTCCTAGTATTAGTCCTCTCAGTAAGTAATAAGCAAGATATCAGGATATAAAGCAGTCAAAGTTACCTGTCTCGAACCAAATAACATGGGGAAGTAAGTCATTCATCATCAATTGAATATTCTTTGTCACATAGGTCAGCTTGCATTTTCCTACAGTTAATAGAAACCAAACAATATTTCAGTTTATTGATTTCATAAAAGAGGTTAAAAAGATAACATTAAACACTAAGTGAGCACAAAATTAAGATTCCTATAAGATATGAATAATGGATTTGAATAAAAATTCAAAAACTTGGTTCAGGAATTTTATCGAACAGTTGGCATGCATCATCAAATTTACTTTCAAACCTCAAAACTAACTGGGTGGGTATAGTTGAATTGTATTCTTGAGGTACGATGGAGGTGACTCAGGTACGTTGAACAGACGCCCATATTCCCTTCACAATAATAATTGGGTGTTCAGATTATTACTACTTTGTACATATTGATAATTGTTGTATGTTGCGCTTAATCAATAAGAAAATATGTTTCAGACATCACTTTAGAATGCCTGGTAGAGAAATTTAAATCAATTTATAAAGATTTAAACAAACGTACCTTCAAGCATCACCTTATCTGAAGTAACTCTACAAACATGAATCGGTATTGATGAAGCAATCGATGGCAGAATAAAAGAAGATTAATCAATTTCAAATTTTATACCTTGTTAATATCTTGGTCAAAATAAATGGAAGCCAATCGATTTTAAGGGGAAAAGAGAAGCAGTTGGCAAGGCAAATGGGATGATTGATTTTATACCTTGTATAGTGTATGTCGTCTCCTCCTTTCTAAGGACCACATAGCAACACGCAACAACGGAAAAGCTAAACATGGGTGGGGAATGCACCTATTGTCGGTGGGAATTAGAATTGCTTTTCCTTCCCGTGGGGATTAACGCTTCCCAATGACGAAGTTGGAAAAGGAGTAGGATAGAGTGAAGGCGGTGTCAGAAGAGCCATGATTAACTTCATCTGCATCAACCCGAACTAACGCCTTGTCACGAGTTCTAATTAAGGAGAGAAATAAGAGGATACGGAGGGAAAGTGAGGGGTGTCGAAGGAAAATCGTATTTCCGAGTTTCATTAATGAAAGGAAAGTGAGGGAGGGGAAGGATTTTGGAGTCATATTTTCCTTCCAAAATTTTCTCCCAAATTGAGCAGATTTGGGAAGAAAGTGAGAGGGAAGGAAAATTTTATGCTTTATTTGCTTTTTCCTTCTAACTCGGGAACACAAAAACTTAAAATTTTCCTTCCATTTCCTTTCATTTCCTTCGAATTCGGGAACACGAAATAATGAATATTTTCCTTCACCTCCCTTTCTTTCCGTCAAAATTTTCCTTCCCTTTTTTTTAATGAATTTACAAAAAAAACTTGGGAACAAGGCGTAAAGGCTTCGCAGATCCCCTTTTTGCACTTCAAGATCATAGAGAGAAACGACCATTGGTTAGCATACGTACATGGAGATGGTAGATTTCGGTAGCTTTTGCTGCCCTCCATAATCCGATTAGAGCGAAAGTAGATGATGGTTCAATCGATTTCGAAAAGTCGCAGTATGGAAAAGAAATCGATAGAAGAAGCGGAGGTGGAAGAACAGATGGAAGATAAATTGACTAAGACAGGGGGCGTTATTGCATGTTATAACGGCCCAAACACCGCCCCACCTCCCCGTTATTGCACGTTATTAGTTTCCACGTTATATTTCGTTACCACCACCACGGCCTTTAACGCCGTTTTTTTTTTTTCTTAAAACACATGAGTGGGCGTTGCCCACTCCGACCAGTCTAAGAAAGGCGGTGGCGAACTGTGACAACCTCAAATTTATTTCCGTTACAAATCTCATTTTCACTAACGGAATGCGTCACTATACGTTATTTTATGTAATATTTGGAATCGTCAATAACTGAATATCTAATTATATGCATGTCTTGATATTATCATAAGAAATGTAACTCGTATGTGTTAAACACGTTTAACCTAATAGAGTTATATTACTTTTTCAACCACTTCACCCGGGTAAAAAGTTTTAACCCAGTTAACTTTAAACATCGGGTAGCCGTGTATCGGGTGCGATACCCGAGGCATATGAAATGAGTGTGCACAACATTTGAACACTCTTTCACCATACAATCACTCTCTCTCACTACTTTCTCTCTCTAGACTCGAAATCGACCCCAATTCCGCTAATTTCCGACTTCCAAACGTAAGTACTCATCCTCTAACTTAATCTAGACATACTTCATTGAATTTAGAAGCCAAAATCATAGAAATCAAGGACCAAAAAGGAGTTTACGGCCTAAGAAGCTCCTTAGGCCGTAAACCCCCAAAATCATGCCAAAGACCATGTTTTTCCTTCTTTTAAGCTAGTATACTAATTAAGGCATATATCTAGAAGAGTTTGGACACTAAAACACAAGAAATTGATGCCTAAAAAGGAGTTTACGGCCCAGGCTTGTGCTTAGGCCGTAAACACCTCAAACACCCCACAAATCTTTGTTTAAAGCCCCAAAAACTCATCTAGGGTGTTTGGTAATTTGGACTTGACAACAAGGAAGGCTTAAATGCATCAAACAACTTCATTTGAACACAAAAAGAGGAGTTTACGGCCAAGGCTAAGCTTGGGCCGTAAACACCCATGTTTTTGTGTCAAACAAGTCCCTAAACCACTCCAATGCATGTAAGGAATTTAGCTAAGACCTTTGGGGGTGTGTTGTACCATTAAACTTCACATTTTGAGGCCAAATGAAGAGTTTACGGCCAAGGATATTCTTGGGCCGTAAACTCCCCAAATTTCATGCCAAGTTGTCCCAAAACTCATTATAGGGCCTTCTAGGATTTATCTAAGGTGAATGAGACCATGTTTTTGATGGGTTTTGGTCATAAGACATCCTATGTGCTCATACAAACCCTAATGCTTGGATCTAGGTTTCTCTATTGTACATGCTTTGAATCCAAGACTATAAACCCTAATTCTATCATATGGAAATCAGAATTCACATGTAAATAGGTTTAAGAACATACCTTGATTGTTATATAGCAATAACAATCCAATTCCTCCTTGAATTGACCTTGGAAAGCTGAGAGTCACAAGTGTCACTCCTCTAATGGCTTACAAACACCATAAGCAAGTGGAGAAGGTATAAAGAGAGAGGAAGGAGGTTAGAATTCGTCCTTGAGACCTCTAGGGAAGGGTTAGACGAATTCCTAAGCCCTAGGGGGTTTATATAGGTGTAAAGATTAGGGTTTTAGTCCTTATCCTTATCTAGTTGTTTGCCCACCAAGCAACCATAAGATAAGTCTTAGAAACCCTTATCCTAGTCAAATTCTAAGTGATTATCACTTCAAATTCGTCCACCATATATATAAGATAATTCTTACCTTATTTTGTAACTATCACATAATTACAATTCAGCCCCTCTAGTTTAATTAATTACACTTGATCACAAAATTAATTCTTAATTAATTATTGACCAATATTAATTAAACAAATATGATTTCTCCTTTAATATATTATTCTTATAACATATTAATAAATCATAATAACCTCTCTCTCTTTATTTATTTCTCCAATCAAGTTGCTTTGGTGAAGGCAACCCAAAAGGACCATGCACCATCGGGTCAAGTACATACCAAAATAGTTATGGACTTAGACACTAATCCAACAGTTGTACCATTAAAACATACATCTTGAAGGACTTAATGGAGTTTACGGCCCAATAACAAGTCTTGGCCGTAAACTCCCCAAAAATGTCACAAATTAGAAGTTAAATCCCTCCATTTTGGTCCAAAACACATACCATTAAAGTAAGGAAGTGAAATAAGGCCTTAAACATACATTTTGGAGTACCACATGAGTTTACGGCCAAGCCTAGGGGGCTTACGGCCGTAAACTCCCAAAGGGTGGCCTTTTAGGCCATAAACTCTAAGGGAGTGAGCTCATGGACCTTCCCGTAAATCATTCATGGCCTTGTACCACTCCCGGGAACCCTTTCTAGGCTATAAAACCCCGAAAACGATGCTAGAATGCCCAAATACTATAATGAAAAGCATAAGATGATTAACTTCTTGTAAAATACATATTTCATATGACATTAGGGTCCTAAAAGGTGCTCAAGTGGTTATTTGGTACCAAACGCTCAATCGACACTTTTACCCGATTTACCCTATTCACCCGATTTCCGCGATTTCAGGTGAGTTCATACCCCTTTAATGAACCTTTCAAATGTTTTAAATGTTTTAGGGGGGAGATACAAGTTGCTTATAAATGTTTATGTAAAGTTTTGCAGAACGATTTCCGCGTTACAAGGATTAATCACATGTGATTCACTACCCTTAGTTCAAATCACATGTGATTTGTCCCTATGCCTTATAAACGGGTTTTACATTTTCAAACTATTTTTAAACAGTAAGCCAGATTTTAAATGTTCTTTTGGAAAAATACTTTTATTAAATCAATTTACTTATAAAATGTAACCACTCTGATATATTTATATAAGTAAGACTTGGAGGACTTAGGACCGATATCTCGCCTTATTTCCTGTTCTTGTTTGATTGTGGGCTTAGGGTAGTAGTTATCTGTCCAACTGTCGTTGATTTCTTAGTTATATAACATGTATATCAGTAAGGGATACGAATATTACTGCTTTCACTTAATACTAAAGTCATTACATGTCAAGAACCATCCACACTAAGTTAACTATAATAGGTATAGTTAATGTTGTTACTACTACTACTCGCTAAAGTCACTACTCTTTACAATATAATACTCACTACTACCAGATAATACCCTAGTAAGAGAATACACTATGATCAATACTAAAAGATTACTACACTATAACAAAAGAGAAAACACTAAACAAACAATAATATACGAACCCACTACGAGATACTCTATTCGTTACCCACTACGCCCGGAGTTTTCCGATAGGAAGACGACACTACATGTATAGATCTATACGGAGCAGACGCTATTACATCCCGACTGTTAATTTCAGTCCGCGCCGTGCAGGCCCAGGGATGCCACTACTTCACTATACTGTGCATGACCGGGATGGTTATGGGATCCTCTATTATCCTCACTATTAGTATATACAAGGAATGCACTATAACTACACTAAATTACTACACTAAATGCTAAACTGCATCCCGAAGTGAGTAAGTATCTACCACTAAAAGAAGCTTGCACCTCTATCACTGATTACAGGCTTGACCCATTCTATCACAATTATTATTTGGAGATTTTCCAATATACGTTTACAATAAACTGTTTCAAAGAAATGAAGAATGCATACTTTTCACAGATTGTCACTTACAATGTATTTTCTGGAAAAATATGGGATTTTTCTAAGTTTCTACTACTTAAGAATATAAATGACACATTTTTCGCACTAATGATTTGTATACAAAAACTCACACTATACTCTTATGAACTCACCAGCTTTATGTTGATATTCGTTTTCAAAATAACTTGTATCTTCAGGTCAAAGATAGACAGGTACAGACGCAGCATTTTTGGAGAAGGTGGAGCACACAAGACCCATCTCTTATTTTTGATTTACTTTTGGGTGATTGTTAAACATTACAAAGCACACTTGTAATTAAATTCACTATGTAATGCAATGGTTGTATGTTTCTTGTTTCTACTATTATGCAATTGTGATGATAATGTACACTACGTCATCCACCCCGAAACGTATTCCGCCGTTATCGGTTTTGGGGTGTGACAGATTGGTATCAGAGCATTGTTTATAGTGAATCAAGTATATCAACCTATAAAAGATATACGAACTATAAACACTTCGGGACTAAAACACTCTGACCAAGAATATATACTGTTAAGTATCTAAAAGATCTAACTAAGTATATATATACACACATCACTATAAAACACAGGAATCGGTATTGTCCTAGAACAAAACGAAAGTATTAAGATTGTTGGGTAGCACAATTGGGTTTAGAGACATATAGTCACATTCAGGATGATGTAGCCTGATCAACTACGTTTTCCTGAGAGTGACTAGCATGTGCCTAAGTTTGGTTGTGATGTTGCAACAAGTCTAAAACTTACCAACAATACCACAATAACGCTACCATAAGAATACTATAGGAGTATTCTGTATCTCTAGATTATACGTATGTGTTAACAAAAAGGGTCGTTACTAGTAGGACAATAGTTGCTAAGTGGATACACCACGATTACATGTGATTAGGGCGCTATAGACTCAGAATCTGCAGCCTTTGCTTCATTCCCTGTTCTTGTTTGATTGGGGGTCTGGAGTTAGGGTGGTTTATTCGAAGGACTATCTTGCTTCGGTTACATGTAATCGGTATGCACTATGCAAGTATTGGGTCAACTAGTAATGATCCTTCCTATAAGTATCTTAGAATAGTACGTCTATTAATCTTCTTTTCCCCCCTTTCTCGCATAGATAGCATGGCTGGCTTCCACCTACCCGGTGATCCGTACTTTCCGAACCAGGGCAATGGAGGATGGCTCGAAGAGGAGTCAGACGACGATCACCTTATTCCTTTGGATGATCATCATGCTGAAGGCTTCTCGGATAGCTCGAGCTCCGAGCCAGAAGTCAATAACCAACCTCCTGAAGCCCCGAACCCTAACCCCCGACCGGCATTTCAGGGCCCCACTCCTATGTGGGCAGTATCCTTGCATCAATGGAGCGAGGAGCAGGGTCAGCCCTTGCCTTACAATGGAGACCGAAGCTTCTACAACATAAGCGAAGGAGGATCGGCGGATCGGGTTCTGCCCATCATGATCCGAAGGATTGCCAGGAATGTTGAGCAAAGTCAAGCTGCTATTGGTCGAGTTGTAGAAGTGGATGCCAACTCAAACCTCAACACTGTTCGCATCCGCCAACTCGAAGAAGCCATGGACAGGACAAGGAGGACCAACGAGGCTCTGCAGCATCAGCTGGCTGCATCCCGAGCTGAAGTTAGGGAACTCCGAGCACGCCAAAGGACTCATGATCGACACCTTCAAGAAGTTATGCGTCAACTAGCGGATCTGAGGATTCGCCCAACAAGCAACCGTCGCCAGTAGAAGACATCTAGTTACCTCGCTCTTTTGTTTAAAGGATTAGCCTTTTATCTCTATGTTCCGTAGGTCTCTTGTCTGTAAACATTCCTAGTTTAAAAGTACTCTAGTTGAACCTCTAAATTGCCAACATTTTCTCTATGGTATGATGTAAGACCTACTGCTAGGTCAATTTTCATGAATTTGTGTTGCATCATTAATACCAGTATATTGGCAGTTGATTTCTCTATTGCTATAACTCTTACCCTGATCTTGGATTATGTTGATTTAATCCACGAAACACTCTATTCATATTCACAATAGGCTCTTACTATTGCTATCATTTCTATGATCTTCCAGTGAAGGATGCCTCCACGAAAGCGTCCCAGCAGAGGAAGACCCGCAACTCAAACCCCTCCTCCACCACCTCCTCCTCCTCAGTTCGATCCAATGTTGTTCCAAACGGCTGTGACTGCGGCTGTAACAGCAGCCATGGCCCAAATGAACTCGGGTGATGCGAGCGGTGGGAATTCTAGATTTGGTGAAGTCCACCAACGAGTGCAGGGATGCACTTATAAGGACTTCATGAATTGTAAACCTGCTTTCTTTGATGGTACCGGAGGAATTCTGGCATTGTCCCAATGGTTCGAAAGAACCGAAGTTGTATTCGAGATGTGCTCTTGTCCCGAAGAGAGCAAAATCAAGTTCGCTACTGCTACCCTCACTAACAGGGCTTTGTCATGGTGGAATGGCCATGTCAACGCACTCTCCTTGGTCACAGCCAATGCCATGGGCTGGGACACTCTAAAAGACCTTATGAGAGGAGAGTACTGCCCTAGGGGCGAAGTTCAGAAGCTTGAGGAAGAACTCTGGAACCTCAAGATGAAGGGGACCGACATAACGGCTTATACGGCCAGGTTTTGCGACTTGGCGGCTATGTGTCCCAACATGATCCCCTCTGAAAGCAAGAAGATTGAACGATACATCTGGGGTTTAGTGCCCCCGTATCGAGGAAATGTTCTGGCCTCACGCCCTACCACTTTCGACAGCGCCAAGGAATTGGCTCAAAGTCTGATCAACCACGAAATCTCCTCCACTCCAGCAACAACAACCACAACAACCACTGCACCATCCGGATCATCTGATAGAAAAAGGAAACGATGGGATAAGAAGAAAGGCAAGAAAACTCAAACCGCCTCCAAGGATCAGCAAATTGTGGCGGTCCATGCTGCCACCACCCCAGCCACACCAGCTGCTCCAGCCCCACCGAAGGCTTACAGTGGAAACTTGCCTAAGTGTCCCAAGTGCCCTTTTCACCACAACGGTCCTTGCCGTGAATTGCAGTGTTCCAACTGCGGACGAAAGGGCCATACTGTCCGATTTTGCAAGGCCCCTCCCAAACCTATCACACAGGTTCCAGGTACGGGAGTGACCCCAACTTGTTATGGCTGCGGTGAAGCGGACCATTTTAAGAAGAACTGTCCGAAGGCTGCAAATGCTGGGGGAACTGGAAGGTTACTTGCTATCGGTCACAATGAAGCGGTAGCCTATCCCACGGTGGTCACGGGTACGTTTCTTCTCAACAACTCTTATGCCTGTGTCTTATTCGATAGTGGTGCAGAAAGAAGCTTCATAAATCAAAACTTTAAACACTTACTCAAACAAACCCCGCAACCACTAAAGGAAACATTCGTCGTAGAAATGGCTAATGGGAAGACAGAAAACTCTAATGAAATCTATATAGGTTGTACTCTCACGTTAGATGATCACCCCTTTTTAATCGATCTTATACCAGTCTCAATCAAAAATTTCGATGTCATTGTTGGTATGGATTGGCTAAGCCTTCACTACGCCGATATCCTATGCTCCGAGAAAGCCATTCGCCTGAACTTTCCGAATCGAGAGACCCTATTTATATACGGGGATAAGCCAAGTACAAGCCTTCGTATCATCTCTAGTATCCAGGCTCAGAAATACTTGCGCAAGGAATATCGTGCCTTTCTTGCTCACGTTGTCGACACTAACCAGAAATCGAAAGATCCAAAAGACATTCCTGTAGTATGCGATTTTCCTGATGTCTTCCCGGAGGATCTTCCAGGCCTACCTCCCAAACGACAGGTCGAATTCAGAATCGACCTAATCCCAGGAGCTACCCCCGTAGCTAAGTCGCCCTACCGTCTAGCGCCCGCCGAAATGCAAGAACTATCCGGTCAACTCAACGAACTTCTCAGCAAGGGCTTTATAAGACCGAGCTTCTCACCTTGGGGAGCTCCGGTCTTGTTCGTGAAGAAAAAGGATGGGTCGTTTCGGATGTGCATCGATTATAGAGAACTCAATAAACTCACGATCAAAAATCGCTATCCTCTCCCTCGTATCGACGACCTATTCGATCAACTCCAAGGAGCAAGTTACTTCTCCAAGATTGATCTTAGATTGGGGTACCATGAGTTATGGGTGCTTGAGGAAGATGTTCCAAAGACAGCCTTCCGAACCCGCTACGGGCATTTTGAGTTCATAGTGATGCCCTTTGGACTGACTAACGCCCCCGCAGTATTCATGGACTTGATGAATAGGGTATGTCGTCCATATCTAGATCAGTTCGTCATCGTCTTTATTGACGACATACTCGTCTACTCTCGGAGCGAGGAAGAGCACGGAAATCACTTACGATTAGTCCTGGAAACCCTGCGATCCGAGAAGTTGTATGCGAAGTTCTCTAAGTGCGAGTTTTAGATCCGAAGAGTTGAATTCTTGGGGCACGTGGTCAGTGAAGACGGAATCCACGTGGACCCCTCCAAAATCAAAGCTATTGAGAACTGGTCGGCACCAAAGACGCCTACGGAAATTCGTCAATTTCTAGGCCTCGCTGGCTACTACCGCCGATTCATCCGAAATTTCTCTCGGATTGCGAAACCTCTCACCATGCTAACACAGAAGGGCGTATCATTCGACTGGGAAGAGAAACAGGAGAAGGCATTTCAGACCCTGAAGCGAGCCCTATGCACCGCACCAGTATTATCCCTTCCCGAGGGGACAGAAGATTTCGTCGTATACTGTGATGCATCCAATCAGGGGCTCGGTTGTGTCTTGATGCAACGAGGCAAGGTTATCGCCTATGCCTCGAGACAGCTAAAGAACCATGAAGTGAACTACACTACTCACGACCTCGAGTTAGGAGCGGTCGTCTTCGCATTAAAAATCTGGAGACACTACTTGTATGGGACGAAGAGCGTGGTGTACACTGATCATAAAAGCCTCCAACATATACTAAACCAAAAAGAACTCAACATGAGACAGCGTCGATGGGTCGAGTTACTTAACGATTACGACTGTGAAATTAGATATCATCCGGGGAAGGCCAACGTAGTAGCTGACGCCCTGAGCAGAAAGGAATATTCCGGACGAAGGACCAAGTCGTTGACAATGACTATACATTCACATCTATCCACGCAGATCAAAGAGGCTCAGCTGGAAGCCTTAAAGCCTGGAAACGTGACGGGAGAATCCCTGCGCGGAATGGATAAAAATCTGGAGGTTAAGGGTGACGGAGCCTATTACCTTATGGACCGAATCTGGACTCCACGCCATGGAGGTTTCAGAGATTTGGTTATGAGGGAAGCACACAACACTCGTTACTCCGTCCACCCGGGTTCAGATAAGATGTATCTGGATCTCAAAAAGCTATACCGGTGGCCGAACATGAAAGCGGAGATTGCTACCTTTGTAAGTAAGTGCCTTACTTGCGCGAAGGTCAAAGTAGAATGTCAAAAGCCATCAGGACTCCTACAACAACCGAAAATACCAGAATGGAAGTGGGAGCGAATCACAATGGACTTTATCACCAAGCTGCCCAAGACAGCAGGTGGATTAGATACCATTTGGGTCATCGTTGACAGGTTGACCAAGTCTGCCCACTTTCTACCCATCAAGGAGACGGACAAGATGGAAAAGCTCACTAGGACTTATATAAGAGAAATAGTGCGATTGCATGGCGTCCCTATATCTATTATATCAGACAGAGATAGTAGATTCACCTCTAGATTTTGGCAATCATTGCAAGAAGCACTAGGAACGAGGTTGGACATGAGTACAACCTACCATCCGCAGACTGACGGACAAAGTGAGAGGACGATCCAAACCTTAGAAGACATGCTACGAGCTTGTGTGATCGACTTCGGGAAATCGTGGGATACACACTTGCCTCTTGTGGAGTTTTCCTACAACAATAGTTATCATACGAGCATCAAGGCAGCTCCATTCGAAGCCCTCTACGGTCGGAAGTGCAGATCCCCTTTGTGCTGGGCCGAGGTGGGAGACACTCAGTTAGCTAAAGGACGAGTTCCCGACAGCGCCCTCACTGGTCCGGAGATCATTCGAGAGACGACCGAAAAGATTGTACAAATACGTGAACGACTAAAAGCCGCCAGGGATCGACAGAAAAGCTACGCCGACAAACGAAGAAAACCCTTGGAATTCCAGGTGGGAGACCGGGTCCTTCTGAAGGTCTCGCCTTGGAAAGGCACGATACGCTTCGGGAAGCGTGGAAAGTTAAACCCAAGGTACATAGGGCCTTTTGAGATTCTTGCCAGAATCGACCCTGTAGCTTACAAACTAAACTTACCCCGCGAGCTAAGTAACATACATCCTACTTTCCACGTCTCAAACTTGAAGAAATGTCTGTCTGACGAGACTCTCGTGATCCCCCTCGACGAGATCGAGATCAAAGAGAGCCTCAACTTCGTGGAAGAACCTGCGGAGGTTTTGGATCGTGAAGTAAAACGGACAAAACAAAGCTGCATCCCAATTGTGAAGGTTCGGTGGAACGCCAAGCGAGGACCGGAATTCACTTGGGAGCGCGAAGATCAAATGAAACTCAAATATCCTCATCTCTTTGCTTAGTAGTATTGTAATAACGTAGCTGTGTGTATTCTAAATTTCGGGACGAAATTCCCCTAACGGGGGGATGATGTGACAACCCCAAATTTATTCCCGTTACAAATCCCATTTTCACTAACGGAATGCGTCACTATACGTTATTTTATGTAATATTTGGAATCGTCAATAACTGAATATCTAATTATATGCATGTCTTGATATTATCATAAGAAATGTAACTCGTATGTGTTAAACCCGTTTAACCTAATAGAGTTATATTACTTTTTCAACCACTTCACCCGGGTAAAAAGTTTTAACCCAGTTAACTTTAAACATCGGGTAGCCGTGTATCGGGTGCGATACCCGAGGCATATGAAATGAGTGTGCACAACATTTGAACACTCTTTCACCATACAATCACTCTCTCTCACTACTTTCTCTCTCTAGACTCGAAATCGACCCCAATTCCGCTAATTTCCGACTTCCAAACGTAAGTACTCATCCTCTAACTTAATCTAGACATACTTCATTGAATTTAGAAGCCAAAATCATAGAAATCAAGGACCAAAAAGGAGTTTACGGCCTAAGAAGCTCCTTAGGCCGTAAACCCCCAAAATCATGCCAAAGACCATGTTTTTCCTTCTTTTAAGCTAGTATACTAATTAAGGCATATATCTAGAAGAGTTTGGACACTAAAACACAAGAAATTGATGCCTAAAAAGGAGTTTACGGCCCAGGCTTGTGCTTAGGCCGTAAACACCTCAAACACCCCACAAATCTTTGTTTAAAGCCCCAAAAACTCATCTAGGGTGTTTGGTAATTTGGACTTGACAACAAGGAAGGCTTAAATGCATCAAACAACTTCATTTGAACACAAAAAGAGGAGTTTACGGCCAAGGCTAAGCTTGGGCCATAAACACCCATGTTTTTGTGTCAAACAAGTCCCTAAACCACTCCAATGCATGTAAGGAATTTAGCTAAGACCTTTGGGGGTGTGTTGTACCATTAAACTTCACATTTTGAGGCCAAATGAAGAGTTTACGGCCAAGGATATTCTTGGGCCGTAAACTCCCCAAATTTCATGCCAAGTTGTCCCAAAACTCATTATAGGGCCTTCTAGGATTTATCTAAGGTGAATGAGACCATGTTGTTGATGGGTTTTGGTCATAAGACATCCTATGTGCTCATACAAACCCTAATGCTTGGATCTAGGTTTCTCTATTGTACATGCTTTGAATCCAAGACTATAAACCCTAATTCTATCATATGGAAATCAGAATTCACATGTAAATAGGTTTAAGAACATACCTTGATTGTTATATAGCAATAACAATCCAATTCCTCCTTGAATTGACCTTGGAAAGCTGAGAGTCACAAGTGTCACTCCTCTAATGGCTTACAAACACCATAAGCAAGTGGAGAAGGTATAAAGAGAGAGGATGGAGGTTAGAATTCGTCCTTGAGACCTCTTGGGAAGGGTTAGACGAATTCCTAAGCCCTAGGGGGTTTATATAGGTGTAAAGATTAGGGTTTTAGTCCTTATCCTTATCTAGTTGCTTGCCCACCAAGCAACCATGAGATAAGTCTTAGAAACCCTTATCCTAGTCAAATTCTAAGTGATTATCACTTCAAATTCGTCCACCATATATATAAGATAATTCTTAACTTATTTTGTAACTATCACATAATTACAATTCAGCCCCTCTAGTTTAATTAATTACACTTGATCACAAAATTAATTCTTAATTAATTATTGACCAATATTAATTAAACAAATATGATTTCTCCTTTAATATATTATTCTTATAACATATTAATAAATCATAATAACCTCTCTCTCTTTATTTATTTCTCCAATCAAGTTGCTTTGGTGAAGGCAACCCAAAAGGACCATGCACCATCGGGTCAAGTACATACCAAAATAGTTATGGACTTAGACACTAATCCAACAGTTGTACCATTAAAACATACATCTTGAAGGACTTAATGGAGTTTACGGCCCAATAACAAGTCTTGGCCGTAAACTCCCCAAAAATGTCACAAATTAGAAGTTAAATCCCTCCATTTTGGTCCAAAACACATACCATTAAAGTAAGGAAGTGAAATAAGGCCTTAAACATACATTTTGGAGTACCACATGAGTTTACGGCCAAGCCTAGGGGGCTTACGGCCGTAAACTCCCAAAGGGTGGCCTTTTAGGCCATAAACTCTAAGGGAGTGAGCTCATGGACCCTCCCGTAAATCATTCATGGCCTTGTACCACTCCCGGGAACCCTTTCTAGGCTATAAAACCCCGAAAACGATGCTAGAATGCCCAAATACTATAATGAAAAGCATAAGATGATTAACTTCTTGTAAAATACATATTTCATATGACATTAGGGTCCTAAAAGGTGCTCAAGTGGTTATTTGGTACCAAACGCTCAATCGACACTTTTACCCGATTTACCCGATTCACCCGATTTCCGCGATTTCAGGTGAGTTTATACCCCTTTAATGAACCTTTCAAATGTTTTAAATGTTTTAGGGGGGAGATACAAGTTGCTTATAAATGTTTATGTAAAGTTTTGCAGAACGATTTCCGCGTTACAAGGATTAATCACATGTGATTCACTACCCTTAGTTCAAATCACATGTGATTTGTCCCTATGCCTTATAAACGGGTTTTACATTTTCAAACTATTTTTAAACAGTAAGCCAGATTTTAAATGTTCTTTTGGAAAAATACTTTTATTAAATCAATTTACTTATAAAATGTAACCACTCTGATATATTTATATAAGTAAGACTTGGAGGACTTAGGACCGATATCTCGCCTTATTTCCTGTTCTTGTTTGATTGTGGGCTTAGGGTAGTAGTTATCTGTCTGACTGTCGTTGATTTCTTAGTTATATAACATGTATATCAGTATGGGATACGAATATTACTGCTTTCACTTAATACTAAAGTCATTACATGTCAAGAACCATCCACACTAAGTTAACTATAATAGGTATAGTTAATGTTGTTACTACTACTACTCGCTAAAGTCACTACTCTTTACAATATAATACTCACTACTACCAGATAATACCCTAGTAAGAGAATACACTATGATCAATACTAAAAGATTACTACACTATAACAAAAGAGAAAACACTAAACAAACAATAATATACGAACCCACTACGAGATACTCTATTCGTTACCCACTACGCCCGGAGTTTTCTGATAGGAAGACGACACTACATGTATAGATCTATACGGGGCAGACGCTATTACATCCCGACTGTTAATTTCAGTCCGCGCCGTGCAGGCCCAGGGATGCCACTACTTCACTATACTGTGCATGACCGGGATGGTTATGGGATCCTCTATTATCCTCACTATTAGTATATACAAGGAATGCACTATAACTACACTAAATTACTACACTAAATGCTAAACTGCATCCCGAAGTGAGTAAGTATCTACCACTAAAAGAAGCTTGCACCTCTATCACTGATTACAGGCTTGACCCATTCTATCACAATTATTATTTGGAGATTTTCCAATATACGTTTACAATAAACTGTTTCAAAGAAATGAAGAATGCATACTTTTCACAGATTGTCACTTACAATGTATTTTCTGGAAAAATATGGGATTTTTCTAAGTTTCTACTACTTAAGAATATAAATGACACATTTTTCGCACTAATGATTTGTATACAAAAACTCACACTAAACTCTTATGAACTCACCAACTTTATGTTGATATTCATTTTCAAAATAACTTGTATCTTCAGGTCAAAGATAGACAGGTGCAGACGCAGCATTTTTGGAGAAGGTGGAGCACACAAGACCCATCTCTTATTTTTGATTTACTTTTGGGTGATTGTTAAACATTACAAAGCACACTTGTAATTAAATTCACTATGTAATGCAATGGTTGTATGTTTCTTGTTTCTACTATTATGCAATTGTGATGATACTGTACACTACGTCATCCACCCCGAAACGTATTCCGCCGTTATCGGTTTTGGGGTGTGACACGAACACGTTGCATCAAAAGGGAGTGTCTTACAAATTCGGTGCAATCGATGGAAAGAGTAAGTAACACGTGTCAAATCGGTGAAGCCAATTAAGTTGAACATGTATACAAAAGAATATATAAAATGACATAAAATAACCCCTAAAAGAAAAGAAACACAGTTGGAAAACCAAATGATCATTTATGCCAAAAAAAACCATGTTCGCTGTAGCTAAGATGAGAGAATATATATATATATATATATATATATATATATATATATATATATATATATATATATATATATATATATATATATAGGGAAATGATCAAATGAGAGCACGTAAAAGGTTGAGAACGCGAGAACAAAGTATATTCATTTGTGATACTATTTATTCATTTGTGGAGAAATAATAAAATTTTACGCCTTTAATTTCAACTGAAGAGAAAAAACATCAATTGAAATTAAAGGCGTAAATTTTATCATTTCTCTACAAATAAATACATGGAATCACAAATGAATATACTTTGTTCTCGTGTTCTCAATCTTTTTGGTGTTCTCATTTGATCTTACTCCTATATATATATATATATATATATATATATATATATATATATATATATATATATATATATATATATATATATATATATATATATAGGGAGTGGTTCAAATGAGAACCATAAAAGATTAAGAACCTAAGAACCCTATTAGTTAATAAATATTTACATGATATTCTTGTTAAACATGTGAAAATCCTTTTTTTCTCTCTTTTCGATACAAAAAGGGCAAAATTGTAATTTTTGCAGTATAATATTTTCATTCTTATATGCTCTCATATTTGAACATAAAACTTATATAAATTACAAGTTTATACAGTCCATTCGTAATTTAATTCAAAAAATTCACAATTTAATACAAAGCATTTTATACTAATTCGCAAACTTAAAGAAATCAAAATTTCAAACCCTACTACTACCACCACCACACGCTGCCACCAACCACCTATACCAGCATCGCAACCATTATTTTCTTCAAAATTAGATTTGTAAACAAAGTCATGCATTAATAACATAAATACTGCATTCAAAGTCTAATAAAACCATATATTTCACTCATTTTGAATTTAATGCAAAATTATTATTAAAACTAATGTATTCTTATATACTTATACAACACAACAAATAAATATATTCAGAAAAAAATTAACAAAAAAATTTATACATAAATCATTCATATTTTAAATTGTGAATTTAATATATTAAGTCGTGAATAAAATTTACATTATTTTAAAAGCAAACAAAAATATTATAATACTCACAGCTTAATGTCAATTCATTCACAGCTTTATACAATCAACTCATAATTTAATACGCAAAATTTACAGCTTAATATAGTCAATTTATATTCTAGGAAGAAAATATACAGTTTAATGCAGCCAATTTACAGTTTAAAACACAAAAGTCGTAGTTTAATACACAAAATTCAAAGTTTAATACACAAAAAGTATGCATCCATAACCATATTTTCAGCTTAACACTCTTTATATAGTCAATACAAAGTTTATACACAAAATTCATAGCTTAATACAAGTAACTTCATAGTTTCATACACATAGTTCACAACTTAATCTAGTCAATTTACAGTTCAAACAGAAAATTCACAGCTTAATACAGTCAATTCGTAGTTTAAAAAGAAAATTCAAAGCTTAATGTAATCAATTCACAGTTTAAAACACAAAAATGACAGCTTGGTAGACTAAATTCACATTTTAATACACAAAAAGTAGTATTCACATCCATATTATCAACTTAAAACACTTATTACAATTAATACACAATTTAATATATAAAATTCACAAACTAGTATAATAAATTTAAAGTTTAATTCAAAAAAAATTATACATTCACAAGTTAATAGCAGTTAAAACTAAGATTAACAAAATTATATGACAAATGAGAGATTAAAATATCAAATTCACACATTAACAGGAAAAAGAAAACCAAAATATAATAGAGATCTACAACAAATGCAAGTAGGAAAACATAATATCACCTTAAAACTTTTAATTCATAGTTAAATACAGAAAATTTACTATTTAATACCCAAAAAAATATGCATTCAAAAGCATATTTTCAACTAAAAATTTAATACAATCAATTCACAGTTTAATACAATTAATTCATAGTTAAATATACAAAAATCACAGCTTAATATAATCAATTTACAGTTTAAACAACAAATTCACAGCTTAATGCATTCAATTTGCAATTTTAAACACAAATATCACAGCTAAATACACAAACTTCATAATTTAATATACAAAAGAATATGCATTCACAACTTAATTCACAGCTTAATAACTTACCAAATTTCATTGAGACATTTCATCAAACACCTTATGTGTATCTTTTTTTCAGAACTTCCTTTCGTAAACACCATACACACACTAGATCTAACCTGAAAATGGACAAAAACATCAGATCAGATGTCGATTTGGTGGTGTTTTGACCAAAAATAAGAGAGACAAAGACGAAAATGAGTTATACATGGGAAAGAAGTGACACATAAGAGATCTGGTACAACTTTGACAAACATTTTCGCCGGTGATGGAACATTTCAGAGAAAAAAATAAGTTCAAGAGTTCTGGAACAAAACATTTGTATAATAACACCAAATTCTCAGATCTACATCAGATCTGAATTTATCTAGAGGTGGTCGGACATCTAGAGGCAGCGCTCGATGGTGATGGCAGATCTAAAGTCGGGTGTTGTAGATATGAAGGCGAATGCACCAGATCTGAAGGTAAATGCTTCAGATCTAAAGGCGGCGGCTCCGAATCTGAAGATTGTTGTATTCCGGCGACGACGACGGTGCCGGCGGTGGTGTCGGCGTTGGTGGTGGTGGTCAGCAGCGGTAGAAGGTAAGAGAGAGAAAGAGAGAGAGGTGAGAGAAAAATTTTCTTGTGAGATTATATTGATCAAATATATCATATGATTTAAGTTATAAAGTAAAATAGTGGTTCTTATGGTTCTTAACTTTTTATGGTTCTCATTTGAACATTTATATATATATATATATATATATATATATATATATATATATATATATATATATATATATATATATAATAAGCGCCTAGAAAAAAAAATACTTGAATAACCAATTAAATCAATTCCAAAAAAATTATAAGGCATCAATAACAATATAACATTATCCCTATATTTATTTGTGACGGATAAAATCAAATTCATAAAGCTAAAGTTTGCAGAAGAGGGATGAGGGGACATTGTGCTAAGTGGAATGCATCAGGACTCATTTCAGTCATTGTTCACTCCATTTAAAAAGATAAATACAATAAGTTTTATTATTAAATTTGTTGCACTGTAGCTTGACTTGAAGGCAACAAAAAACGACAACAACTTGGTTTTTGCTTATCGGCGACTGTCCAAGTGGATCACAATCTTGGGATAGTTTTGGGATTTCGTCCAATAAACACTCACCTATAAAATATTATCGCTAGTAATAGTAAAAAAAATTAAAACATAAATCTAATCCATTCTTATTTCATTTTTAATATCACTTATCTTTAAATAAGATTAGAACTTTCAACTTAACTAGGCCAAAAAGCTTTTGGTAAAAGATAATAATCCTAAATCTATTTTTCCCGAAGTGGATAGATAAGTCACGCGATGATGGATCCTCACCGTACCAAACCTAGAAGAGAGATTGTAAATATTTACACAACAACCTTGAAAATACAAATTCCTGGGATTTAAGTGTAAAAGCCTTGATATTAAATCATTTAATATCAATATGTAAATGGTTCTAAAACAAACTTTTTTTGTTTTGTTTATAAAGATCTGAAAAATTCAAACCGAAATCAATTACAAAAGGGCTTATGGCCTATGGATTAAAAATGTGCCACACAACCAGTAAAAAGTTCAAATCTTGTGATATATTTAGGCTATCCGGTATAGAGGCTTTTTCACGCGTCTTGGGCTGAGGTGACACCCTTTCCCACGCGTGAACACCGCCCCCAAAGCCGGTAGGGTGCGCGTGACGTGGCTCCGAAGATGCGAGAAGATGACCAATGGAATTACTTCATGGCTGTAACGTTTGGTTTTTTTATAAACGGCTATATGACGGTTTAAAAATTAATTAATTTTTTTTTTTACTTTTTACAATTTAACCACAACCATCTACACCTATAAATTATCCATTATTCTACTTTACAATTTACACAACAAAAAACACACTATATTTTATTACCTTCTACAAAAATAACATCATCTCATTTTTTTTTCTCTCTACATGGATTCAAATCCAAACACCCCAAATGCAAATGTTACCTACATGCAATTGTTAACCTCTCCAATCCAACAACAACCTCTATTCACCACTTCATACCCCGAAAACTTCTACCAACAACAACCACAAAAATTCAATCAACCCCAATTACAAACCTTTCAACAACAACATTCTCAACAATTTCAACAAACTTCTTTTACACCTCAACAATTTCAACCATCTCAATCTCAACCTATAAATCTCGACAATGACGACGACGACGAACGGGTCCAAGAAACAGAACAACCAGCTCGTCGAAGGCAAAAAAAAAAACCAAAGATCCAAGAAAAAAAATTATCGCATGGAACGAAGAGGAGGAGGAAGCTTTAGCGAAAGCTTGGATTTTCATATCCCAAGACGAGGATGTCGCCAACGCACAATCAGGTCAAAGTTTTTGGTGTCGTATTTTAGATCATTTCCACGCGTTATTAGGAAAGAAAACGGAGCGGACGTACGACTCGATCAACACAAAATGGCGTGACTTACGAGCGGCTTGCACCAAATTCAATGGCATATTTGACAAGCTTAAAAATATGCATAGAAGTGGTAGCAACGAATTCAACATTTTAGCGATCGCGTCCTGCGAATACAAAGTTACCACCAACGGTAAACCGTTCGGCCACCAAAAAGCGTGGGAAGTTTGTTGTAACGGTCCAAAATGAGTTCTATATCCGGAAATGATGCATTCGGGATCTACAACCGGTTCTAACAAAAGGGCAAGAACGTCCGAGTCGGACGTGGGTTTTGGACTCGACCTCAACGATGACTTCGACGCCACCGAGGGGGAGGACCCACCGGACGTCCAACTTCGTCGACCACCGGGATGGGACAAAGCGAGAAAAGGAGCGTCTTCAAGCGGAATAACACCGGGAAACTAGCGACAACGAGCTTGCGACATCCATAGATAAACCTCTAGTTTTTCTAGAAAAAAAGTACGAATCGTTGGAGGCCGCTAACCGCCAAAAAATAGCTCTTAACGATCTTCAAATCATAAACACAAAGCCCCAACCGGATCTCGACCCGGAAAATCTTGCGACATTTCTTAAAATTCAACGACAAGTCCGGGAAAAATATGAAATTTAGGTCCTAATCTTAATGGTTTTAAGAAATTTAGGATTTTATTTATGGTTTTAAGTAATTTAGGATTTTAATTTTTTTTATGTTTTTTTTAAGAATTTAAGAATTTTAATTTGTGTTTTTTATATTAATGTAATGTGTTTTTAATTTTAATGTAATGTGTGTTTTTGTTTTTTAATTTGTGTTTTTTTATATTAATTATGGTTTTATTTTAAATTATGGTTTATATTTTGTTTTTTATTTAATATAATGTTAAAAAAAAAAAAAAAAAAAAAAGGAATTTGTGGAGTGATAATCATTTACAATGTTTAGTGGGTTGGATGTGAAGCTGGCGTGACAATATGTGACAACACTTTTCCAGTGGGGTGAGTGTGATCACTCCCCATAGCCTTAAAAGTCTGTTTACTGGATATGTGACTTTGCCGTTAAAAAATTAACCGAAATCGATTAGATCACCCGATAAATGTATACATCTACAGTTTATCTTGAATCCTCATAATTTATTGAATAATACAAACACAGATAATATATAAAAAGAAACTCAAAGGAACTGTAAATTTAGGTGGACACACGTGTTGTCTAGGTTCACTTTGTTTTTTTCAACCCTTCACTCTACATAATAATAATAATTGTTAGAGATATGCGTGTGTTCTAGAGAAAGAGAGAGAAAAAGAGGTTCCTAAAGAAAAGAAACCATGGAAGTCATGAATTCAAGAAGGAAAGAAGAAGACCAGTTTCATATTATTCATAAAGTGCCATCTGGTGATGGTCCTTATGTAAAAGCTAAACATGCTCAAGTAGGTATTTTCTATATTGTGTTTTATTTTTTCTAAATCATGTTTAATTAAATGTATAATTTGAAGTTTTTTTTTGTTCTATCAAAAAAAGACTCCACCAAACCCAGATCGGGTTATAACCATTGAATCAAAACTAAAAATTTGTTTCCGTGGACCCATTTTATGTATCACTGATTTTGAAAATTAGTCCACGGAAACAGTTTAAAAGAATTTCTTAAACTAATCTAACACGCAAGTAATAAATTTTTACACCAAACTCTGGTTTTCTTGAATTATAGATCTTGGTTTAATTCGACGATTCCCTATATGTAATTTGCTTAACTAAGTATATATATTAAAGATCAAACTTCTGCTTAACTAAGTATATATATTAAAGATCAAACTTCTTATTGATTTACCTTGTTCTACCCTTTTAATATACAAAACTATCATTTTTTTTAAAATTTCAATACAAATTTATCATTTATTTAAATCTTATTAGTATTATCATATGATCATTGCTTTCTTAATATTTGATCTCGTTCGTTCTACCTTGATTTTCTTTTAACACGTTTATTACTTATTTAACTTCAACACTATTATTATTTCAATTATTTTCTATTTTAAATATTTTGAATTCTATGAGGATCAGATATATCATTAGATTCTTAATTTGCAGCTTGTAGAGAGGGATCAAGAGGGTGCAATAGTGTGGTTTTGGAAGGCAATAAATGCAGGAGATAGAGTGGAAAGCGCCCTAAAAGACATGGCTGTTGTAATGAAGCAGTTGGATAGAACTGAAGAAGCCATTGAAGCTATTAAGTCTTTTAGGTGCCTTTGTCCCAAAAGTGCACAAGAATCTCTTGATAATGTCCTCATTGATTTGTTCAAGGTACGTACAACCCCTCCCACACCTACATGCATTAATTATTCCACTTCTTGTGCATGCGTTTACATATATAATGCACTGATAATTATTATACAAGTGAGTTCCTTGAAAGTTATAGGCATGCATATATGCTACCCGTAAATCATGCATGATATGTAATGCTTAGTGGGTTCCATGCACCATGCATGTTTTTATGGATCATACTCATGGTGGTATCGATCTAAACATCTTAATTAATTGCACACAAATCAAAGAATGAGTAAATGAAACACAATTAAGTCGTGTTTCTAGTTTGCAAATTAAATTTAAATTAATAATGTGGTTGAATATTTGTTGAACAGAAATGTGGTAAAGTAGATGAACAAATAGCGTTATTAAAGCAAAAGCTTAGGATGATTTACAGAGGAGAAGCTTTTAATGGAAGACCAACAAAGACAGCAAGATCTCATGGCAAAAAGTTTCAAGTCTCGGTCAGACAAGAAACCTCCAGGATTTTGGTATTTTTTTAAAATTCTTCTTCAAAAATTATATGTTTGCTAAAATAATATATACAGTAGCAGTCTTTTTTCATAAAAGATGTTTTTTTATAAATTATCATTGCTTTTACAGAAGATAAATAACCTGAACATATTGTTCACAAAATACCATATTTTCACTATTTTGTGAACTAAACGTTTAACTTAAGTTGCTCACGTTCAAGCCGCAGACTTCAAAGAGATGAGGTGTCGTTAAAAAAAATCGTGTACCCATTTAAAAAAGATTGTGATTTATTAAAAAAAAAATAGGTATTTAGTCATTTACAGCATTAACCCCTTCATATATAGATAATAGTATTACAAGATGGTCGATTATAATTTAACATTTTGTGCTCTTTTTGGATTAAAAGGGGAATTTGGGTTGGCCTACATGCAAAAGTCCAACTTCATGGCAGCAGAGGTGGTCTACAAGAAAGCCCAAATGATTGACCCCGATGCAAATAAGGCCTGCAATTTGGGACTTTGTCTAATGAAACAGGCCCGATATGAAGAAGCTTGTCCGATTCTTCAACACGTGGTCAACGGGGGGAGATTCCAGGATCTGATGACATCCGGGCCAGAAATCGGGCTCAAGAGCTTTTGATGGAGATGGAAAAATGTCGGCACATGTCTGAGTTATTGCCTGCCCTTCCTGGACTGGATCTAGATGATGACTTTGTTAATGGGCTTGAAAAGTTGATGAATGTATGGGCCCCAAGTAGGTCAAAAAGGCTGCCCATATTTGAACAAATTGAAAGCTTTAGAGACCAATTAGCTTGTTAAAATCTTTATATATTTTTATTTGTAAGGTTTTTTTAAATGTGTGAAATAAATGAGCTAAAGCTCATAACTGTAAAGTTTTAGCGGTAATTGTCGGTGCTATTATCAGTTACGGCTGCTTTACTTTTTTTTAATTGCTTGTGATGTAAAAAATATATGTACATAGACCATAGTTAGCAGATTCGATGTAAATTTGAATATTTGATCACAAGTTGTGTAAATTTATGTTGTACAATGTGACTAGTTCTATGTTTTAGATGTCTATCTTAAAGCACTTTAGAGGACTGATAACCGAATTTGATGTGAGAATTGCTCAATTGCTTATGTATGTATATACTTCATGCGTAATTTGTTGAATTTTTTTTTTCAAAACAATACACTGTATGGTAAGAATCGTTACACACACACACACACACACACACACACACACATATATATATATATATATATATATATATATATATATATATATATATATATATATATATATATATATATATATATATATATATATATATATAGTATGCTAAGTTATAATGTGGTATGAGCAACTATTGTACGTATGGACAGTACTATTCTATGAGAATTATTAAGAGGAATAAGTTTTTTTAGTAATGTAAATACGTTCAACCTCACACAATTATCGTCATTTTCATGCATTCTCAATAATTTTTATTTATTTTTGTTTTCACACATCATTTTTCACTCATTTTCATTCTTACAAAATACGACTCAAAAACATTCTTATAACATTCTGATAGAATTAGAATAATAATAAAAAGCCTATAATAATCTTATAGACAATTTAATTAGTCAGAATGTTTGATAATAACAATAGTTATGTAAGATTGAACGGATTCATATTATCAAACAATATATTTTCTTTGTTATTCTCACATAATAACATTGTCTACACATCCGCACAACAAATGTCAATCTACGTTTGAACCCAACTATATATATAGTACCTGAAAATTTATGCAGTTGTGTTGATGCTATATAAATAAGAGGTTTGTGATCGGTCAAATTTTAGAAAAAAGTAAATTCATTTTTAATGCATTAAATTTGTCTTTCATTTTAAAAGGGATGTAATGAAACTAACTGAATTAACAAGATAATAAAATTGATTATTATATTTTATTATTATTTATTATATAATTTGAAGAAGTGAAATAGGTGAATCTGAAATAGGTAAATCTGATTAAAATAGATAACTATTATATCTCATAATGATTTCTCTCCATGATTAGCATATAAATATGATTTACAAATACATATTGGGTTAATGAAAATGACCGAATACAATGGGCTCACTATAATTAAATACAACAATATAATTAGTACATTAATGAGGACAATAGTCCTTTTGTAAAGCATAAAAGCTCAATGTTGGAACAACATAAGAGCTTAATGTTCAAATTGCATTTGAAGTCAAGGAACAATGAGGACAATAGTCCTTTTGTAAAGATGTTGGCATAATACGAGGAGAATGGAACATGAAGAACTAAAATATGGCGTATGGAAACTTTGTCTTAGATAAAGTGAGTAATATTGGTCTCCATGTGTTTGATCTAATGGTGTTGAAGTAGGTTGTTGGAGAGGGTAGACTAAATCCACATTGACTAGGCCTAGCAATCGTGTCGTGTTCGGGTTGGCATGTCGCGGGTTGGCGGGTTGGTGGGTCAAAATATGCCAACCCAAACACGACCCATTTAAATATACAGGTCATGGGTTGGCCGGTCACGGGGTTGGCGGGGTCTGGAACATAAACTCATATATGACCCCGCCAACCCATTTATTTATACGGGTTCACAGGTTGGCGGGTTCGTGGGTCAGATTTGGGTTCGTGGGTCAGATTTCATAAATAAAATTGAGAATGAAACATGAATAAATTCTTGATGGTTGATACAAACATATCCGAATTTTGGACACTTAAGTCTTAAACATCCAAATGAAAATTAAAAACATTCATAGAAATATGTTCAAACTAAACATTAATACAAACATAGATAATTCAAGTACTAAAGTAATAGCCACAATTCCCATTTTTTCTCCCATAAAACAAAGTCAATTCTCCAACACCATTTCGATAACTGATTTCGATCACAGAGTAAGAGATGGGAGAGTGGGATTATGGGTCGTGTCGCGGGTCGTGTCGAGAATTGTCAGCCCTATATTGACTTTGGCTATTTATATGTTTTGTCATTTTCCATAATTTATATGACATTATTAATTCCAAGTTTCACAATCAATCTTAACTTTTTCACTTTTTTCAAATAAAACTCTTATTC